>NC_047667.1:9477995-9787162 GCF_011762505.2 Arvicanthis niloticus
CGCTGGAGGGCATCTCTGGGGCTAGCTGGAGACTTGGCACTGGGGAGAAGGGAGTCTATAGGGGTGAGCCTAGCTGAGATTCCAAGAGGAAAATATAGAGACTGAAGTTGCCACCTCTTGTACCCAGGCAGGACTTCCAAAGGAGGGAGGGGGACATCAACTCAAAATTTGTCTTGCCTAGAAGATATGCAGGGATAAAGATGGAACAGAGACTGAGGGAACAGCTCCATCTTTATCATGCAACCAAGAAATGGCCCCAACTTGAGACCCATTCCATGGGAGAAAGCAAATCTCTATTTGATACTTTTTTACACTATTGATACACTATTGATACTTTGCTATTGCTTACAGACAAGAACCTAGCATAACTGTCTCCTGAGAGGATTCATCGAGCAGCAGATGGAGGCAGATGCAGAGAGCCACAGCAAAACATCAGGCAGAGCTCAGAGAGTCTTTTGGAAGAGTGAGGGATAGACTGAGCAAGCCAGAGGGGTCAAGGACACCACAAGAGCCACAGAGTCAACTAACCTGAGACCCTAGGGGCTCATAGAGACTGGGCCACCAACCAGGGAGCATGAAGAGGCTGGACTGCATTTGTAGCAAATGTGCAGCTTAGTCTTCATGTGAGACCCCTAACAAGTAGAGCAGGGGCTGTCTCAGTCTCTGCTGTCTGCCATTAGAACTCCTTCCCCTTACCTGACCTTCCTGGTTGGACCTCAATGTGAGAGGATGTGCCTAGCCCTTCTGGGACCAGATTATCCTAGGGTCGGGTGGTACCCAATAGGGGCCCCTCCTTCTCTGAGAAGGGAAGGGAGTAATGGAGGAAGGGACTTGTAAGGGTGGAACTGGAAGGAGAGGAGGAAGGGGGGCTGTGATCAGGATGTAAAGTGAATTAAAAAAATAATGATTGGAGAAAAAAAGGCTGAGCACATTCACTATATAGTGTTTCTCATACCCCTTTCTCTTCAGTGATGTGTTTCTTACTCATGATATTACGTAGGTACTGTCCTTCAATTATGTCAAATGTATGAGTTATTTCCAGTATACAAGCTAATAAATGAAGATATTGCACATTAATGTGAGAATATGTAGACTATGCATTAAAACAATGGCAATCAATACTTAAAAAGCTGACGTTATTAATCACTATGTAAAGTAATAGTAGGAACAGACGTTAGAAGTAATGTGGATGACTAGCAGTGGGGCAAACACTGTGGGACACAGGCACATCCAATCACTGTGAGTTCAAGGCTAGCCAGGACTACAAAGGAGGATGAGAAAGAGAAAAGGGAAAGACGAGCATGCTCTATCACCAAGTGTGACAACCACCTCGCTTATTTTCTCTTGATATTTTTTGTAATATATTCATATTTATGGTTTCTTTCCTTTAAAAAAATTAGGAAAACTGTCTTACATTTTCCAACTCCCTGACTACACTATTATATTATCTGAAAAAATATTTGAGAGTATCCACTAAAAATGAAATAATAGTAACCAGACAGGTAAAGGGAAGAGAGGAAACAAGATATCTCAAGGAAAAATGAGTACATTTACAAATATGAATTTATGATTGTATAGTAACACCTTATATCATGTAATTTATCTAATTCCCCAAGTTATTTCAAGTGAAGAAAATTAAAATACTTGAAAATAAAGAATTAAGAAGCAAAATGAAGAAGTGGTCTTACGGTGATGATTCCAGAACTATGCTATTAGCTTGCGTTGATGATGGAGATCTCTGACTTACAAAATCCTCACTGGGGGACGTGTGAACCACATGGTCTACCAAATGACCAACAGATGACGGTCGGACCCGGGTCCCCTCTTGTGTGAATGAAGAATTCCGACTAAATGAAGAGAAACAAAGTCTGAACAATAGTATACTTTGATTTTCCCTGTTTTTTGATCATATGTTTTCATGAGAAAGTGTGTGTTTGTGTGTGTGAAAGTCTATGGTGACTATGCAGAATCTCTAACAGTGATAAAAATAGTGTGAAATAAATGAAAAAAAAAAAAAAAAAAAAAAAAAAAACCCACACACAATGGGAAGTCAAGACATGCCTGCAGTTTACAAGTTGCCCTAAGGCCTTATCCACTATTAATCTTATGCCTTATACCACATTTTATATTGTTACCTCATTAAGATTGTATGACACTACAACAAGGATGCTGGGGTTAAAGGTATGTGTCCATCTACAACTAGGATTTGGTAGATAAAAAAAAATGAGACAGATATTAACTTAAAGATTCAAACAATGACTCTAGAGTAGAGCCACTACTTAATCACTATGCTGTCTTGTCTCCTTAAAAAAATTTGTATTGTGCTTAAAACTACTTCATTCCCTAGGAAGTTAACCTTGGCTATTCCGACTCTTTCGATCACCTCTCTTACACCTTGTTTCCCTTCCCCAGCCCTGCCTTGCTTCTCTTTCCTTGCCCTCCCTTTGGTACATATTTGAGGAAGTCTTCCTTACCCTTTTACTACCTGTTCCAAAACCTGGCAGCTTTGTGAGAAACGCTAGACTGCAATACACACACCGTTAGAGCTGCACTACATGGTTCTTGGCCTAGCTCTATCTGAGCTTATGGGGTTCCTGTTACAAGTCTTTTCCTAGGCCACAGGAAGTACTAGAGCGCTGCATCACAATCACTCAAACGAAGCATTTTCAAACAATTTATGCCCCCTTAGAAATTCTGGTATTAATCTATATGGAAATAAATGGACTACATAAATAACAGTTTTCTAAAATTTTCAAGTCATGACTAAATCCTTAATTACCCTTCCAGTGAAAATCGACTACTGAGGAAAGTAAAGGCTGTTCTTCAACTTTCTACTTGCTCATTCCCTAAGGCTATTTTAGGTCACTTTTACAATGAGCAGCAAGCAAAGAAGCAATAATATTTGAAGTAACAAAAACCATGTTTGGGACTGGTGAGGTGGCTAATCAGGTAAAGGCGTCTGCAACCAAGCCCAAGTACCTGGCTTCAACCCCAGGGATCCCAGAGTGGAAAAACTTACTCTCCCAACTTGTTTCCTAGCCTCCATATGTTGCATACACATGTCCACATGTCCTCATATATAAATAAACACACACACACACACACACACACAGAGAGAGAGAGAGAGAGAGAGAGAGAGAGAGAGAGAGAGAGACCTACACTTAAAAAAAGTAAAATACAATAAAATTATTTTTTTGAAAATTTGATCAAAGGACTTAAATTTTTATAAATTGGGATCTTTAGTCAATAACTTAGAAAGTACAAAATGCAAGCATGATGAGGGCTGGCCACTTACTGGTTGGGAGTTCCAGGTGGAGACCGGGATGGGAGACTTTGTGTTTCTAACCTGTCATCAGATAACGAATTTCTGCTGGCTACTTCCCAATCCATTAATTTCCGTGCCAAAGGCTTACTTGGAGACCTGTAGAAAATATATGAATAATACATAAAAAGTTTTGCTTTTATATGAGTCAAATCTTAAAATTCATTTTAATAAGTCACAAAGAGTTTGTTTATTATGACATGTATATATCATAATTTGATATTATTATGGATTCCAAAAAGTCGTATTTGCTTTATGTGACAAAAAAGAAAAAAAAGATGCATCTATGAAGAATAAGAGAACAAGGATTATTGAAAAAAACATATGAAGAAAAGCGATGAGTAGTTTACTATCAAACGTTTTCTCCAACTGCAACTGTTAGGAATCTGTGCCTCTGCTATCATGGAGTACTCAGAACACACATCACCTCTAAGTGGACTGAACAACTCTTACCACATAATCTCCTTAATGAATTTCTGGACCTCTGCTTCAGTGAAGATAATCATGCATGCTGAATTTATTTATTTTTCTCTTTTATATAGAGTATGGTCAGTGAATTTTTTTTCCATTTGTTTCTATAAAAAACATTCTATAACTTGTATCTTGTGGCAGGTAACAAAGGGCATTTTAAAAAGATTTATTCTAATTTTAGTTATGTGTATGTATTGTTGTATGTGTCTATACACATAAGTATGGGTGCCTGCAGAGGCAAGAAGAGGGCATCAGATCCCACAGAGCCAAAGTAAAAACTAGGCTGCTGTAATCTGCCTAGGATAAATTCTGGGAAATGAACTTCAGTCTTCTACAAGAGCAACAATGGCTCCCAACCACTAAGCTATTGCTCCAGCACAAAGGGATATGTTTTATTATCTATTGTCAGCTATCATAGTGATAAAATAGAATGAAGTGGCATGCTAAAAGGTGCTAATCTCCACAAATCAAATGGTATAACTGTATTCAGAGACATAAGCCTTGAGAATTAATAACTTAATTACATTAATACTTTAATTACATTAATTAATTAATAACTTAATTACGAACAATAATAACATGCAAATTTAAGCACTACCGAAAACTCCCTTACTTTAATGTATACTTTTTTGATATGCAGAATTATTCTGGAGGTTAATAAAATGGATTAAGTGACAAATATAATACATGATAAATCACCTTATATACTTTTAATCTCAGTAATAAATTTCCCAAGATCTGCAAAAAGCATGTATGTTTTTTTCTATTACATCACAATAAAATAGACATAGGCATACTACTGCAAAAACCAGATCATAAAATTTTAAGTAGTTTAAAAACACTTACTTGTATAACATAGCACAGTAGGGTGGCTACACACATGAATTCAAAGTGGTTATGACAGCCAAGCAAAAGCTGCGTAACCCTGAGCTAGACTAAAGCCCTCCCTATGGGAGGAGGTCTTGGGAGTTTTCAGCCGCCAAGGTAAGTCTGGTAAGTCTACCATGTTCTAGAAGAAAGCTACACATATAGAACTATTTGGGCAACACAAATTGTTCTTGATGGAGACAACAAAAACAAAACCACAAAAGACCACAAAGTTGGAGGATAAAAGGAGTAAAAAGTGGGTCTAGGAAGAGTTGGGTGAATATGATGAAAGTATATTAGACAAAATTCAAAACAAACATATAAAACATATTTAAAAACAAATTAAAGCTATTTTTTTGTCATGGCCCATTATATTCAAAGATCTTTATTTTGTGAATTTTATTTGCAGATTTTCCAATAATAATAAAGACTGGACCTAGCATTATACATACTTTTTAGATTACTGGATGTTTTTTACCTTAAAAATTGTCCATAATTTCTCCCTCTTGTCATATATTACATAAATTTATATAAATTAAGAAAAAATACCAAAGTACAAAGTAAATGCAAAATTAAGTACTTCAAACCTATCCAAACAGTGAAATCAGTGTGTACCTAAATCCAATATGATTAAGCTTGTAGTTGCAGCCTGTAATTTCCATTCTAACACATTAACTGCACAAACAGAATGGCTTGAGACAACGGCAATGCCCAGCAAATGGTACTCCACTGTGTTTTATGTTCACAGCAGGAAGCATTAAAATAATCATGGCTACTCGGGACACTGAATTCTAATTATGGCCTATAATAGAAAAATTGTTTCTATACTAAATATCTAAATTCACAGGTACAACAGGGTCATTACATACTTCACACTTAATTTTATAAAAATCTAAATTTTCAGTATAATGCTTTAGCCTCTTAAAAGTTTGTTAAATTAAGCTGGAGAGATGGCCTAGTGGTTAAGAGCACTGGCCCTGCTTCCAGAGGAACCTGGTTCGATTCCCAGCATCTACATGGCAGCTCACAACTATCAGCAACTCCAATTCCAGGGGATCTAGAAACCTCATGCAGACATACATGCAGGTAAAACACCAATGAACATAAAATACGTAAATAAATAAAATTTTTAAGAGTTTGTTGAATTTTGAATAATAATATGTATGAATCAAAATCATACAAGCATCCTATCATTTCAAGATTTGATAGCTAAACCCTCTCAGTTTGGCCTAATCTCTTTGAACTCTAAAACCAATGTGCATCTTCTAAAAGAGACATGATGCTACTGGTACCCAATGAGGAAACAAAAAGGAGAGACTCAAATTTCATTTTCCAAATATCAGGTCAAAGTAATTTAAGCACAGAGACCTCTTCCTATCACTGTGAGTTTTAGTTTAGGATTTGACTTGAATTCTGGATTTAACCCTTCACGGTGAAGAGCATATAAATTCAATTAGACACAAATGAGAATATACTATGCAATCTCTTCAATTTAAAACATAAAATGTCAAATTTATCATAATTTACCACTGTAGATCTTTTAAAAGTGTTAATCCTTCCTATTCACAAACTATTATTTCCTCATATATTAGACTAAATATAAATGATGAGCGCTAAGATTACTTACTAAGAGAAAAAATCATCTGAAATATTGAAAAACCAGCATACTTACCTAGTACAAACTGTCTGAACACTTCATTCTTGGTAATAAACTAGATATGTTTGAAAATGTCTTTTGAGTTAACTAAATTTCAGGCATTTTACTTTATTAACAGTTTTAACCTCAGAGACCCACCCACTCAAGCTTGTTGTCTTTGTTTCCTGTTCTGAGCGGAAATTTCAGAGAAAAAAATACCACATTGTTAGCAATGTGGTGAGTTTATTTTCTGACCGTGGCACCTTATTTTTCTGTTGAAAAGAAATTTGCTCTCATTTCTTCTTCAGAAAGTATTATATGATAACTGAAAAGGTGTAATATCAATTCAAAAAGTAGATATATAAGGGAAAATGGGGTAATTATTGGCAAAGTTTTTCATATAAAGTTTAAAAGCCTTTTTTATCTTCCTACTTATACTGCCATTTAAAATTTTAAGAAAGACATTAAATCTGGAATTCTCAACCAAAATGACCTAATTCTTGCTAAGACCATTAGAGAATTTTAGTAGCTGATTATGAGGTAGAGTCTTATATAAACAATCCTAGGAGCTAGGCAGTGATGGTGCCTACCTTTAATCCAAGCACTCAGGAGGCAGCGGCAGGCAGTACAAGGCTAGTCTGGTCTACAAAGCAGGTTCCAGGACAGTCAGGGCTACAGAGAAACCTTATCTTGAAAAACCAAACCAAACCAACAATAACAACAACAAAAACAAAGAAACAAACTAAACTACAACAATCCCAGAAAAGCATAGACTTCCAGAGACAGAACAATCATTAAGACAGCCCAGCACGTCTCCCCAAGACGTGAGCATACAGTACCAAGTAGAACACTTGGCTAGCATGGCTTCCCTGGGATTTGGGAACCTAGCACCTTAAAAAAGAAACATCTATATCTTCCCAGCCCACACACACCAAAAAAACAAAGACAGTTCCCTACAAGCTTTGTAACATTTTAATAGTGAATAACAAAACAATGAAGATCAGGTATAGCAAAATTTAGTATGTATAAAAGCATTAAAATAACATAGTATTTTGATTTTAAAAAATATGGGGCACTGTCAATAAGAGACAGTACGAAAACCAGAAGAGATTCTTTCTAATTGTCAATAAGAGACAGTACAAAAACCAGAAGAGATTCTTTCTAATTGTCAATAAGAGACAGTACGAAAACCAGAACAGATTCTTTCTAAACTGCACCAATTAAGCCATTATGAGTAAAACTGTATCTTACGCTCAGTTAAACAGAAAACATTTTAGTGACATTTACTAAACCTTTGTTTTCCAGGTCTATACCACTTTCTAATTGGAGCAGTGGTGTCCACGATAGTCACAAGACAGACAGACAGACAGACAGACAGACAGACACAGATACACATACAAACAGAGAGAAAGAGAGAGGGGGAGGACCCCTGAGTGTATGCAAAAAAAAAAAAATCTTGACTAAATGACAAAAAGTTTGTCGGGGCTGTTATGCATGATGGTTACTCTCCAAGTCATTTGAAACTGTCAGGATGTTAGAATATAATGACTATCTAGCACTAATTGGTAGAAACCGAGCAATTTCCATGTTGGGAGGAAGGAAAAGAGAAAAAGCAAACCCAAACACAAAACTATTTCTTCAAAGCTGGAAGGACGTTTGGATTTTTGACCACGTAAAATTTTCCTGTTATCTTTATAAAGGCTTCCAAATTTCTCACAACAGTAGATGCCAGACACAGCTCTTCAGGCCTTATGCTCTTGAAGTCATCTCCCCCAGGAAGAAGCCCCTGTCCCTGTCCCTCGAGCCATCCAGCATTAGCAGATGGTGTTAGGTCCCTCAAACTTGCTTCCTATTCTCCATCAATGTTTGGTTGAGGTCGTTATTATTTTTACTTGGATTACTACAATTATCTCCTAATTAGTCACTAGTTATTGAACCCATACTTTGCTAACTCATTCTCTATCCTCAACTATTATTCTAAAATGTAACTTTGATTGTATCATTTTTGTTTCTAAAAAACAAACTGGTCCTCACAAAGTCTGATGAAACAAAGATAAATACATTTTTAAAGCAATTTATCTTTTAATAGCATGATTTAATAACTATATAAATGGGCTGGAAAATAGGACTCCTTACATTGCTCAAAAGTATGTAATAGGAGACTAACTTTCTAGTAAAAACTTGTATTAGCAATACTTGATTTAGCCTATTCAAAACTATTGTACTAAACACATGGCTAAAGATCTTAAATATGTTTTTTAAAAAAGGAAGCAGGACACTAGATAAACTAGTTTCTGTTTCAATGACAGTATATCATTTAGAAAAATATTTCTAATTTTTTAAATAAAAATGTTTATTTTATGTGTATGTGGGTACACCTGAGTATGTGCATGCACACTACATGCACACAAAAGTCCACAAACCAGAAGCAGGCATCAGATCCCATGAACGAGAGTTATACGCAGTTGTAGGTGCTCAGAAGTCAACCTGGATCTTCTACAAGAGATTTTAACTGAGTTATCTATCCAATCTTCATTTCTAATCATTTTAATGCTTTCAAAAAGTCAGCAATCTGTTAGACTGGTGAGATAGCTCAGTGGTAAATAAAAGTGCTTACTGCCAAGCCAGATAATGAGAGTCCAACTCTGAAACTACCTAATGGAATGAAAGAACTTTGTGTAAAATGTTTTACTCTGACTTTTACACACATGTCTTATGTGTCACCCCCTTTCCAGCACACATCATAAAATAAAATATCAAAAAAGCAAAACCCTCACATACTAAAATAGAATTGACTTACCTTGCAAATACCCTGTCTTTATTTGCCTTTTCTTTGCCATACTGAACTGACTGGACTTCAGTTCTCCCACTGAAATATATAAATATGCATAATATCTTAAAATGGACTACAGCATAAAATTATAATACAGAACATGATTATACTACAGTTTTGTAAGTGACAAGATATTTGTGGCAAGAAAAACAACAATAAAAGCAACAGAGTAAGAAGGAAAGACTGGACTACTTTCCAGTTCTAACTACATAGATGAAGCTTAATTAGTAGTTCCTCAATTTAATAAACCAAGATGTGTCAGTAGACAAATATGTGATGACAGGAACTTCTTTCCTGTGGTGTCCTACTAAAATGTTCTCTCTAAAGTCAGAAGAGCGCTGTATCAAACAAGCTCTATGGCCCTGGCCTACCCTAACAGAAGAGAGTTAGCTAATGCTTCTGTTTCCTAATGATAGGACTGAATTATGTGGTTAATTGGATAACTTCTTTTTCCCTTCCTACTACCAACTATTATAAATATGAAGACTGCCCATCAACTCCTTACATGTCACAATAAGGGAAATTTCAGGTTTTTGACTATAGGAAAGAAATGAGGTCAAAAATACTGTGGATGTTGGGTGCTGCTTCTGCCTTGAAGCTGACTTGCCTAGGCAGTACTCTGTATGCAGAGGAGGTTCTGACCCTCATCCATGGTACGTCCGTGTTCCGTGTATGCAGCTCATTGTCTAATGAAAGAGTAGTTCTCAGTGAGTTTGTAAAGGCAGCCTGTTACAGAACTGTACATGAACATAAGTTTCTAGTACAGAAAGAACCATTTATAAATATAGATATTTAATGTATATAAAATTAACTAAACACATGTTCCCAAAGCCACACAAGCAAATGTCAGACCATAATACTACAACAAATATAATTTTGAAATAAATGGCATGACTGATATTTACTAGAAAAATGAGGAACTTTTTAAATGAGAAATTTCCAAAAAATTATATTTCCTCTATGAAGGCCATATATTCAGGTTCATTAGTTTGAATGCACTTAATCCCTTGGATATACAGAACAGCAATAAACACATGTAAACAGAGATGGTTAAACAAGCAAACTTTGTCAATATGTCCAGCTCTACTTTCTAGTCAATAATATTTCAACATCTTAAGTATAACAATATCATCAATATTCCTGGCCACTGCTTACCATGAAGCATGTCCATTAGGAAAAGAACTATGTACCGTTTTGTCATGCTGCCTTTTCTACTTCATTTGCAAGAGTACTAATGTTTTAATAATTAAAAGGAACTTCCAATACATTCTAAAGCTAAGAGCAAGAACTGTAAGCACAGAACCTAAAGCTAAGAGCAAGAACAGTAAGCACAGACACTATAAATATACTTGGCTTGTGTCCCAACACTGATGTGCAATGGACCATCATAGGCCCTACTTCTGTGCTTGGCTCCATTATGGGGCTGTAGGTAATCACACTCCATTTTAGATTCCTTTCTACTTAGCTTTCTGCTAGGTTATGGTTTCACAATGTGTAGACAAAAGATCAGAAAAATGAGAGAAACACAAAGCAGATACTGGCAAGTACGGGGCAGTGGAAGATAACATCTTGATGAAGCAGTACTGCTCTGACAGGGCCAGGACCAACTGGACTGGCCATCAAAGTATCTCTGAAGCATAGAGCCTTTCTAGGCTCTGGGACTCCAGATTAAACGTGACCCTTACACATTATTTCTCGTGCACACTTGGTTCTTGACAACCACTCCTCCCCACTTACTCTCCCATTTTTGTTTGTCTGTTTGCTTTAAATGCCTATATAACCAAGTCTCCAGATCAATTTTATTTTACTGAAAATATCAAAAAGGCTCTGAGTTTCTATCACTCCTACTGATAAATTAAGATGGCAGCAAGTCAATATCCACAGCAAGTAAGAACAATTAATGTTCCAAATGGATTTATATTGCATTTTGTTAATAAGATAGCCTTTGAGAGTAAGAATAAAATAAAAATCTGTAGCAATTACAATATCAAATTATGACAGCATGAATTTAAACAATGAGAAAATACCAACTGTTAAATGCATATATATATATATATATATATATATATATATATATATATATATAACCTTATTGCAATAATTAAAGTAATAAAGAAAATAATAATGAAACAAATAACTAAATGTAAGTCAGTTTTAAACTTGAAATCTCATTACAAAAATATAAAAATTATTCTAAAAGTTCTTTTCTTTAAAATATTTTCATGATTCCTTTTTTTTTTTTAAATGTGCACTGTTCTTTTGCCTGCACGTATGTCTGTATGAGGTGTCATAACCCCTGGAAATGGAGTTACAGAGAGTTGTGAGCTTCCATGTGGGTGCTGGGAACTGTACTGGGTCCTCTGTAAGAGCAGCCAGTACTCTTAACCTCTGAACCATCTCTCCAGTCTACTGAAACTTCTTACAAACTCAGTTAGAAAAGGCTAGAATTATAGGTATAATCTTATACTATGATTACAGAACATATGCTCAGAGAAGGAGCTGCTATTCATTGAAAAAAGAGAAAAGAAAACATCATAACGTAGACATACACAATATGACACATTAAAAAATTTGTCCCTAGGAACTCAAGATACTTCCTCTCATCTGCTGCTTCTTTTTAAAAAATTTATTAAATTTTAGAAAGCTTTATCATCATAACTCCTTTCTTTACTCCTGCTCACAGTTGCTGCTGAGGGTGAATACTATTGGCAAAGGCTTACCTTTTATTCTCAGAGCTTTGCACCAAGACTTTTTTAAGTTATCTTATTTTCTTGAGTTATTTTCTTGTAATTTAATTAGTCTGGTTTACTATTTTTCTAAAAAAAAAAAAACTTATAAAATTCTATTTTCACTTTTATGAGCGGGAGTATTTTGTCTATATGTGTACATGTGTACTATGAATATTGTGTAGTGCCTTCAGAGGCTAGAAACAGGTATCAGTGATGTAGAAAAAAACTTGAAGTTTTAGAATAGCCAGAAATTACAAGGCAATCTAGATGTGCCTCAACAGAAGAATGGATAAAGAAAATGTGGTGCATTTATACAATGGAGCACTGCTCAGTTCTTTTAAAAAGTAACATCACGAAATTTGCAAGCAAATGGATGGAAGTAGAAAAGAGTTATCCTGTGTAAGGTACCTCAAACTTGAAAGACAAAAATGGTATGTATTAACTATGTGGGTGTAAGCTATGAAGTCAATGATGACAAGCTACAATCCATACACCTATAGAGGGTAGGTACAGAGTAAAGGTCTAGAGCAGTGGCTCTCAGCCTTCTTAATGTTGCCTTGCCACACTTTAATTCAGTTCCTCATGTTGTGGGGACCCCAACCATAAAGTTATTTGTGGTGCTACTTCATACTGTAATATGGATAGTAATGTATATCTCTGATATGCAGAATATCTGCTAAGTCCAAGTGGATAAAGGACCTTCACATAAAACCAGATACACTGAAACTAATAGAAGAGAAGGTGGGGAAGAAACTTGAATACCTGGGCACAAGGGAAAAGTTCCTGAACAGAACACCAATGGCTTATGTTCTAAGATCAAGAATTGACAAATGGGACCTCATCAAATTGTAAAGCTTCTGTAAAGCAAAGGACACTGTCAATAGGACAAAATGGCAACCAACAGATTGGGAAAAGATCTTTACAAATCCTACATCTGATAGAGGGCTAATATCCAATATATACAAAGAACTCAAGAAATTAGTCTCCAGACAACCAAATAACCCTATTAAAAAATGGGGTACAGAGATAAACAAAGAATTCTCAACTGAGGGAACACGAATGGCCGAGAAGTTCCTAAAAAATGTTCAACATCCTTAGTCATCAGGGAAATGCAAATCAAAACAACCCTGAGATACCACCTCATACCAATCAGAATGACTAAGATTAAAAACTCAGGTGATAGCAGATGCTGGCGAGGATGTGGAGAAAGAACACTCCTCCATTGTTGGTGGGATTGCAAGCTGGTACAACCACTTTGGAAATCAGTCTGGTGGTTCCTCAGAAAATTGGGCATACCATTACCTGAGGACCCAGCTATACCACTCCTGGGCATATACCCAGAAGATGCTCCAACATATAACAAGGACACATGCTCCACTATGTTCATAGCAGCCTTATTTATAATAGCCAGAAGCTGGAATGAACCCCGATGTCCTTCAACAGAGGAATGGATACAAAAAATGTGGTACATTTACACAATGGAGTACTACTCAGCTATTAAAAATAATGAATTCGAGAAATTCTTAGGTAAATGGATGAAACTAGAAAATATCAGCCTGAGTGAGGTAACCCAATCACAAAAGAACACACATGGTATGCACTCACTGATAAGTGGATATTAGCCCAAAAGCTCTCAATAGCCAAGATACAACTCACTGACCACATGAAGCTCATGAAGAAGGAAGACCAAAGTGTGAGTGCTTTGATCCTTCTTAGAAGGAGTAACAAAATACTCATGGGAGCAAATATGGAGACAAAGCCTGGGCCAGAAACTGAAGGAGGGATCATCTTGAGACTGTTCCACCTGGGTATCCATCCCATAAGCAGTCACCAAAGGTAGACGCTGATGTAGATGCCAGAAAATGCATGCTGACAGGAGTCTGATATAGCTGTTTCCTTAGAGGTCTGCCAGAGCCTGAAATATACAGAGGCTGATGCTCACAGCTAACCATTGAACTGAACATGGGGTTCCCAATGGAAGAGTTAGAGAGAAGACTGAAGGAGCTGAAAGGGTTTGCAGCCTCATGGAGAGAGTAACAATACCAACCAACCAGAGCTCCCAGGGTCTAAATCACCAGCCTGGGAGCACATATAGCGAGGGACCCATAGCTCCAGCTGTATACAGGGAGGATGGCCTTGTTGGGCATAAGTGGGTGAGGAGGTCCTTGGTCCAGTGAAGGCTGGATGCCTCAGTGTGGGGGAATTGAGGGTGGGGAGGTAAGTGGCAGCACACCTTCATAGAAGCAGGAGGAGGGGAGATGGGACAGGGGCTGTCTGGGTTGGGGAAAATTGAGAAAGGGAGTAACATCTGAAATGTAAATAATTAAAATATCCAATAAAAAGGAAAGTCTTTCTCTCTCTCTGTCTCTCTCTCTCTGTCTCTCTCTCTCTGTCTCTCTCTCTCTCTCTGTCTCTCTCTCTTTCTCTCTCTTAATTAATTAATTACTTTTTGGGGTTTTTTTTTTTTTTTTTTTGAGACATGGTTTCTTTGTGTAGCCCTGACTGTCTTGGACTCTCTGTAGACTAAGCTGGCCTTGAACTCACAGAGATTCCTCTCCACAGTGCTAGGATTAAAGGTATGTATCACCTTAAGAGCTTTTTCTGTGCAGTTATTTCTCACTAAGAAGGCAAACTAATTCTAGTACATCAGAACCCTAGAACTAGAGTTACAGACAGTTCTGAGCCACTGTGAATGCTGGGAAACAAATCTAGGTCCTCTGCAAAACCAGCAAGCACTCTTAAGCACTGAGTCACGCGCTCTAACTCCTGCTTCAGAGACCTTACAATGCTTGAGATTTTGCATACTGAAGAATGTCTACTATGTTGGCTTTAAAACTTCTTTGAATCAAAACCTGGCTGTGTAATTCATATTTTCAGTCACTTCCCTACCCATCTTGTTTTAGAACTGAGCTACATAAGTCTGAGAAAAAAATTTTACTTGGCATATAGTCTGTTTAAAAATAATCCAATGTATTGAGATCCTAACAAGACTGATCAAGAGACAAAACATACAATCATGAATGAAAGAAGCAGCCAGACAGTGGTGGCACACACATTTAATCTCAGCACTCTGGAGGCAGAGGAAGCACTAACTCTGTGAGTTTGAAGCCAGCCTGTTCTACAGAAACAATTCCAGACATTCAAGGTTACACAGAGAAACCCTATCTCTAAAAAAAAAAAAAAAAAAAAAAAAACCCAACCAACCTAATAAATAAATGAAGGATTAAAGTACCATCCCCTATAAATCCTAGACTTAAAAAAATAATGAGGGTCATTGGAAACTTTATGACAATAAAGCGAACAACTTACATGGGATAAAATACATCAACTACCAATGTTTGTTAAGAAAGAAAAATGTCTGAATTGACTTAATCTTGTAAATAATTTGAACGTGCATTTTAAAAAAAAACTTTCTTTAAATAAAATCAGCTCATAAGAAACAATTGGTAAATTCTATTAAGAATTTAGTATAAAAAGGAAATAAGGACTAGAAAGATTGCAGAGTCAATAAAATGCTTGTCACACAGTCATAAGGACCTCAGTTCACTCTCCTGAACCCAGAAAAAGCCAGTAAGGCAGCTTGTGCCTACCACTGAGAAATGCTATGTTGACTATGCAAAATAGTTGTTAGGCTTGGTTTTTAAATTACTATTTATATACTAGAAAGTTCTTACAGTTTCAGTGGTGATTGTTTTTCCTTTTATTGGATATTTTTTTATTTACATTTCAAATGTTATCCCTTTTCCAGATATCCCCTTTGGAAACCCCCTATCATATCCCTCCTCCCACTGCCTCTATGAGGTCAGTGGTGATTTTTTTCCAAATAATTTACTTCAACTGTCTTTTCTGTTTAGATTCATCATGCCTGGCTTTTCTATTGGATGTTGTACAGTCCAAGTACCCTATTTGGCTTTTTTCTCTCTCTCATTTTATCTGAACCCTGTTTGAATTGGAACAGGAGGCTGGCTACTGCACTTTATGGTTGGAGACAGATTTTTATGCACTGTATAATCATTGTCTCTATATTATACAAATACTGATTTCTGAACAAGCAGAGAAGATTATAGGCTGAACTTTGGTATTTTTAAGCATCACCTGCCTCAGTGTTCTGTAAACATTCCCTCTCTCACCTTCTGATTGGTTTACTAAAACACTGAAGGCCTATAGCAAAGGCAGGAAATAGGTGGGACTTCCTGAAAAAGATAGGACCCTGGGAAGGAGTCAAATGTGGGAGGATTCCCAGGGAGGTTCAGAGGAAGAAGTAGGCTGGGACTAAAAAGGACAGGTAACTAACAAGGCACTTGGCAAAGCTTAAAGAGTAGAATAAATGGGTTAGTAAGTTAAGAGCTAGTTGGGAACAAGCCTAGCTATAAGGCTTAAACATTCATAATAAATATAAGTCTCCTGTCATTATTCAGGAGCTGGTAGTCCCAAAGAAAATCCTGTAGTTCTCTATTCATTTCTTTGTAGCTGAAATGTGTGTGTGTCCTTGCATAAGTACGTACACTGCTGTCATTTCTGAATCAAACACATTTAAGGAATATCTTTAGGGCATGCAATGTTCTCTAAATCAGAGAGGGCACTGGAGATTTCTGTACCTGCTGAGACTATAAGTTGGTACCAGCAGTCTCTGCATTTCCTTGATTGTCAACATTGATCTGACACATTCTTCTTCAGTCTATTTAACCTTTAAATTGGCAAGTACTGCCATCTTACCTTTCTAAATACGAATTTTAGAAAAGTAGAAAAGACTTTGATAAAACATGTTATCAAGCTCCTTAAGAGTCTGCTGTGTTTTGTATTTAGGTAAAAAAAAAATAAATTCTATTTCATGGTTAAAATTAAATTCCTGTACTTACAAATTTTTTCCTTGGGATGATAAGCATGTATTTTAGGTGATATATCACATTGTTTTGACTGGTATTACAAACTGGACATTTATAAATGTTGGGATTTATATTATTTTGTGGTACAGCTATGCATTTTTCTTTTCATGTAATAATTTCATCTAGCATAAAATATCAGAAATGAAAAATCTTATTTGTACACAAAAACAGATAAAAATGAGGGTTGGAGAGATGGCTCAGTGGTGAAGAGCTCTGACTGCTCTTCCAGAGGTCCCGAGTTCAATTCCCAACAACCACATGGTGGCTCACAACCATGGGATCCGATGCCCTCTTCTGGTGTGTATCTAAAGACAGCTATGGTGTACTGGTATAAATAATAATAAATAAATATATTTTTTAAAAAGATAAAAATGAATAGCATTTGTTTTATTAGATCACCAGTAACTTTTTCTGTATAAGTCTTACTAGATTCCACTTTAAAACTAGCTTTTATGTGTTATTTTAGAATTCTACAGATAGGACTAATCAATGATCAAGGTTTCTACAAATAATTATTTTTGAAAAATTGTGGCCATGGGTAATATTGAAAAAAATCAAAAATGCCAAAAGGCACAGCTGAATAGGTAATATAATTTCTCATATGATTAGCAATTAACTGTAAATTTCAAATTAGGTAGTAGAGAGAGTTAAGAACATTCCCAACACAAGGACATGATACGTATCTGAAGCTGTGGATATATCTGGTGATTACATACTGCCTATAAGTCAAAGGCCACACTGTACCTAATTATGTATCAGTAAAAAAACTTAAAGAGAACAAGTCAAACAAATTTAGGGGGACTGGAGAGATGGCTCAGCAGTTTAGAATATTTCTTGCTCTTCTAAAGGACCAGGTTTGATTTCCAGCACCCATACTAGCACTAACTGTCTATAATTCCAAACACAGGGGATTTCTTCCAGCATCATGGGCATTGCACACACATGATGCACAGATATACACACAAGCAAAAAAAAAATATATACATAAAATAAAGGAAAAAATTTAAGGAACAATTTTAGCTATTATTTCTCACAATTTATGCTGTATTACAGACAAAATGAAGAAAACACAGGAAAATGTCAGTATCTGGGGTTATTACTCAACAAATTAATCTTTTTGCCTATTTGCATAATGGTTGTTTTAAATTTTTTTAGATGGGATAGCTCCAAAAAATACTCAACTGTAGGTTTTTTTAAACAAAACATTATTGCTACATAAAATATACCTTGGCTTTTACAAAAGAAATGAATGTATGTTATAGAAAAGCTTTCATGTAAGTAATAAATGCATTTGGAATTATAAAATCTGTTGGGATTATAACTCTGCAAATGTGGCTAATTACTTATAAAATAATTACCTACATCGTAACCTAATGCATGGGATATCAAGTCTAGTATGCATCACAAGACACCATAGACTTACTGATACAGACACACAGCAAAAAAAAATCCATGGATATTTTGACAATGATTGTACTGTTTTGTATCTAGATCTTTAATTAATATAATTATAAATTTTTTTGTGTGTGTATGGATATTTCATCTGCAATGTTTGTGTACTATATCCATGTCTGGTGCTCATGGGGGCCAGAAAAGAATGATGTATTTCCCAGGAACTGGTATTACAGACAGCTGTGAGATGCCATGTGGGTGCTAGGAATTAAACCTGGGTCCTTCTAGAAGAGAAGCTAGTAGTCTTAACCTTGAGTCACCTCTCTAAACCTAGACCTTTAATCTAAAGGTAAGGAAAACAAAACAAAACAAATAGTATAAAAGTAGTACTTACCAGTACCGGAATTTGGAACCCAATGTAAAATAATGTGCAAAAAAGTTCTTTTGAGGTGGAAGTGGTCTATCCAGGCGGAAGAATGTATGATGTTCTACACACGCTTTCCACAAAGTTTTACATGCTCTATAATTCACCATATTAAATCCCAGTAATGTTTCTCTAGATTCATGCTGTATTAAATGACAAAATTCAGAAAAAATGGGAAAATGTCAAGATATGATAATACTTTTGATAAATAAGTCACACTAGCCTTGCAAATGCTAATCTCCTTCAATGATTTTATTAAGCAAATGCTCAGTGGAATAAATAAAAGGTTTATAAAATGTGAACTTCTGTAATTTAATAACTTTTCCATTCTTGTATTCTCTATAATACCTAGAAATAAGTTTAAAATTTTTATTATCTTCAAGTAAATATTTACAAGTTTTATTTGCTATAATTCTACTTCAAAATATAATCCTGGACCACAAATTAAATTTGTGTAGATCCACAATTTGTAATTCTGCCTTTATTAAAAATAACAATACTCATAGCTCAAGCATTATTATAAAAATTATATTAGAAATTGACTAGCATTAGAATAAAATAATTCTCTAGTTTTTCTTTTGGCATAGACCACATTATACCAAAGCATACATCTCCTGAGTATCGTATTTTAAATGTGTGTGTGTGTATGTAACATATATATATTACATATGTAATGTGCAATATACACACAATAGTTTACCTAGTTTACTCTTTAGATATTTGATATTTCCCATTTAGGGATAGAAGAGCAATGTTGTGTATATACATTCTTAGGGTCTATGTCCATATGTATACATTTATGTTGCTAGATTATACACACGCATACACACACACATACACACACATAGTGTATGTGTGTGTATATAAATATTTAGCTAAAGTAGTTAATACTTCCTGTCAAAGATAGTGTGTGCCACCCCACCTGTTTTGAGTTTTTCTTATTTCACTGTTTTGTATTTTGGTTATAACATGTACCTCTTCTTGATGACTTTAATAAGGTTCAACATCTCTTCATGTTAATGGCAAATTGGATATTGGCTTTTTTTTTTCCCCAAAGCATGACCTTCTTCAACAGCCCAGGCTAGCCTTGAATTTGTGGCAATCTCCCTACCTTAGCTTTCCAAATGTAGGTATTAGAGATTTAGGGCACCATGTCTACTTTATTTTAGTTTTTAAAGCAGGCCCTCACACTATGATTGATTTTGAACACACGGTTGATTTTGAACTCACAATCTTCTTGCCTCAGCCTTGTAAGTATCTGGCTACCATGAAGATACTGTCACTTCTAAAGTGGTATTCAAGGCACTGGCATATTTTTCTGTTGGATAGCATATATATAAAAGGACTTGGATTGGCATATTACTGCATATACAGCCAGTGCTGCGTCACTCTCTTAATGCTATCTTTTGATGAACAGTTATCAATTTGAAACAGTCTGAATCAATGAATCATTATCTTTAAGAGCTTCTTCTATGCTCTATTCAAGAAATATTATTATCATGAAAATGTTTTCTATAAATAAAACAAGATAAAATGTTTACATGTAAGAATGTAGTTTTATATTAAAAGGTAATATGATTAAAGCATAACTTGCTGTTTACTAGAAAGTTAAATAGTATCATTAATAATGGTTTGTATGTAGTAACAGCCTAGATATTGTATGACATACAATAAATATTATATAAGATGACAGAATACCTTACAAGAGAGTATAATACAGTTTTTTTCAGTGTGTGTATACTGTCCTCCCTATTTAACCATCGCTTCAAACACTCTGCATGCACTTTTGACACTGTTAATTATATTTGAAATGTAATAACATTCTTTCTAATTTGTGAACAACGGACTTAAAGTGTCCTAAGTGGTTAAGAATAACAAGTCAAAGTTTGGATCTGCTGCTGTTGTTTTGTCATAAAGTATTGCTATGTAGCTCTGCCTAGTCTGAAACTTCACTGTAGACCAGGGCTAACCTTAAACAAGCAGCTACCCTCCTGTCTCTGCCTTCTGAGCACAAGGATTACAGGTGTGCATAACTGTATCTACCTATAACTATGAATAGTTAAAAACAAATGTTTTATAAAGAAACATTGGGAATATGATATATTCTGCAAAATACATCTGTATGTGGTCTTTAATCACTTGCAAGTTGACTTTTGATGCTGTTGTTACTTACAGGTAAACATAGTGCTTACTGACACAACCTCTCAGAGAACAACTATAAGAATTAAATACTAAAAATGGTTCATACATTACCAAGCACATACACTGCTTTCAATAAAGGTTACATTTCATAACTCTTGTTATTACTATTACTGACAACACATCCACCACAATCAGGTAAATTAATAGTGTTTTCTTTTACAACACTCTCTATAGTTACTCCAAGTAAATTATCTGTTCTCTAGGTTTTTTAAAAAAGATTTATTTTATTTGTATGAATACACTGTTGCTGTCTTCAGACACACCAGAAGAGGGCATTAGATGTAAGTACAGATGGTTGTGAGCTACCATGTGGTTGCTGGGAATTGAACTCAGGACCTCTAGAAGTGCTCTTAATCACAAGACATCTCTCCAGGCCCTGTTCTCTAGTTTCTGGATAACAAGATATACATCCTTCTCTGAATATTTGCTAAAATATACTGTGTACACACACACAGACACACACACACACACACACACACACACACACACACACACACACAAATACAGACACATTCATACATAAGAATATTCAGTACCAGTACTGGTCAAAATATTCCCCACTGGAAAATAGTAAAACTTTCCCTAACAAAAGACTATACTTCTAGTTTATAGCATATACACCTAGTGGAATATTAAATTAAGGAACAAACCACAGAAAAATCAATGATGTCAATACAATATGAATTTCATATTGTTAAAAAAACGAAGCCAAGTTCAAAAGGACATGCTATATGGCTTCAGTTTTTAAAGTTCACAACATCTAAACCACTTCATAGCAGTACAAATGAAACAACAGTGCCAGCCTGCTGGGGATGTTAGCTATTAGAAGTGCACGTTACAGCTGTTAGCAATGGGATTCTGTTGTGTTCTACGTATTAATCTGAGTTTATCAAGTTATATACTTGATAAATTTATGGTTTATGTACTTTCTCATTTCAATAAAAATTCTATTTAGAAAAATCTCCCATATTTGGTAAATAGAAATGATAAACCATAGTCACAAAATAGGACAATATCCTCTAGCAGGCAGATACTGCAACTGACTCAAATATATTCTTAAGATTTTAAATAAATTTAATACACATATATATGTCTTAAACATGTAACAATTTGCAAAGATTTATAAAAAAAAAAAAATCTGGTGTAAACCAAAGAACAAGGTTAGTTTGTTTGCATATTCATGTCTGTAAATATGTATATATTTTGTGCTAGGATCTTGCCCTAAACCATTATTTCTACATGATTGGGGTCCCAGGCTTATGTCACCACAGCAGGCAAAGCTAGTTTAATTTCATCAAGCAGGTAAAATAATTTACAAGAGGAAGTTGTTCTAACACTATAATAAGACTTTGATACAAGATGTAAGTACATGAACTAGAAACTACATATTCAGCCCTCCCAAAATGAAATAAGCCTTCTATGAAAGTAAGTAATATATATTTAGTATGGAGAAAAAACTTAGATGTATTTACTGCACTGTTGTTCACAGTGACACAAAGTTTCAAATGTTTTTTAATCAATGTGTGTTCGTGCACCTGTGGGTACACATACACACTTCTAGCTAGAAAGCTAGAAGATAGTCTCAGGTGTTGTTTCTCAGAAATATTTCCCCTTATTTCTGGAGACAGAGTCTCCATTGGCCTGGAATGCTCCCCATTAAGCTAGACTGGCAGGCCTGGAAGCTGACTGGATCAGCCTGTGTCTGCTCCTCGCTGCCAGAACTGTAAGTGCAGCTTTTCTAACTGGGTTCTAGACATCAATCTCAAGTCCTTGCACTTCTATAAGTACTATACAAGTTGAGCCATACCTCCTTCCTATGGCTCAGCAATCTTAAAATATTTCATTTTTATCAATAATTATTAATCAATACTCACCAATTCTTTTCTAAGTTGAATAAAAAACTGTTTGCATTTAAAAGAAATTTTTACAATCTTCAACCTGCATAAAAGAGAATTGGAGTATTCAAAATACTGCTAAAGAAAAAAATATACAAAAGTCGGAAAAATTATAGGTATTTTTATATATTATGGGTTTTGAAAGTTCCATATGTTTACAGAATGAATAGTAATCAATCTATCCACAGTTAACCCCAACTCGCTCTGATGTCACCATCCTTTTTCCCTCCTAACTTCAAGGAACCTTTGTAGTTTTTGTTTTTTGCTATTAATAACCTCAAATCCATTTAACACTGCTCATGTGCATACAGATGAGTGGCCACGGCCTTAAGTTTAATGTGTACTAATAGCTTCACATTTTATCATATAATCTTTAATATATACAATAATGTAAAACTTACGGTGCTTCCTATAAAACTAAAAAAAAATCTAGGTACTCAACTGAGAAAATATTTATTAAACTATATCTACTATGAATTATATATTTCCCAATTTTCTGTTTTCAGAAATATTCACTAAAGATTAAAATCCCACAGAATATAAATAAAATTTAAGTATTTTAATATGACAAAGCATCCATAAGGGAAAAATATAAAATGTCACAGTTTTGTAAAACATTTTAATCTTAAAACTGTAAATACTTTTATCTGACCCTTACATACTACCCTTTAAAAAATATATATTGCTAATTTTTGTTTGTTTTTTCTAGACAAAGACTCACTACATAGCCTTAGCTGTCCTGGAACTTACTATGTAGACCAGCCTTGTCTGGCTCTGCCTCCCGGGTGGCCACCACACTAGCCTAAATTTATGCAATTTATTACGTAACGCTAATTTTTCAATGCTCCATTATATGATCCATGACTCAAGCTGGTTTGGTTCCTTGTAATAACAATATAAAGAGTAATTCTCAGACTTTGAAGCCCATGATACTTAAAGGCCATGAGACCAAAGAGACTGAATCTTAGTAAAATTTTCTAACATTTCTAACAATATTCTAACATTTCTAATATTTTCACAGTAATTCTAAGTTTTGATTTTTGTGACTCATATCCATTAAGAAGCTGTGAGTACTTTCAGAAAATAACTTCTCAAATTTCAATCATTTCAGAAGACAAATATACCAGTCCAACTCAGGCAGAACCATTTAAAATAGAGGAGATATAAGCTTAGTATTTAGGTCTGAACCTTGTGTTGCTGGGAATTGAACCCAGGACTTTACACATGTTAGTCAAGTGCTCTAACACTGAGCCAAATTCCAAGCTGCAAGGTTAAATTTCTTATTTTATCATTATATCTTGTGTTCTTACTTCATAGAGATAAAACAACATGGATATATTATTTTCTCGTGTGAGGGAAGGTATTACTTTCAGAAAATGAAAAAGAAAACTAGGTAAAACAGCCTATATTTGTGGAAAAACAGTAAATCATTTGAAAACCTTTAAAGAGATACATATATTTTTAAATGTATATATCAACATTTAAAAAATCACATAAGCAACATAAACAATATAAACTGTTACTCACTTCTAAATGAATAAGACAGAAAACCTAATCTAATTTCTAGTCATCTTCATTTTACAAATGCCAGAAAACCATCAATGAATACACATTGCAACACCAACCTGATAAAGATCTCCAGCAAAAGTCTACTTGTATGACTTTGTATTTCTTACAAATGTATCCTATCAAGCAGTGATTAATGTTCATTTTGTATGAGATAGCTATAATACTTTTCCTTTGGTTTCCATGCCCTTGGTTAATCTTTTATAATGAATTAAACCAGCCTGTATCTTTATATTTCATATATATATATATATATATGCCTTGTGAAGAGCATACACATAACTTTTCAATCCATTTGTGTATTTCTAAGAGAACAGATAAAAGAACAAGCGAATGGAAATATGTTCAACAGTATTAGCCATAAAAGGATACAAAGTAAAATTAAGACAGTGTATCATTTTACACCAGCCAAGATGTTTTAAGCCAAAAGCCAAACAACAAATGGTGGGGAGAATATGGTAAAACTAACACAACACAGACCCTCCCCCCCCCCCAATAGGGAGGAAGGTGATAGCACAGCATGAGGAAAAAATTTAGCAAACTCAGAAGTTCTACCCTTTTGTTTATGACCCCTACCAACACTTCTATAAATATACAGTGTACCACTGGGTTGTTTGTTTGCTAGTTTGTTGAGAAAGGGTTTCTCTGTATATCCCTGACTGTCCTTGAAGTCACTCTGTAGACCACGCTGGCCTTGAACTGCCTACCTCTGCCTACTTCTGCTTCCCAAGTGCTAGGATTAAAGGCATCTGAGCACTAGAGTCTTAATAGCCTAAAGAAACAACTGATGAGTTGTGAGACAAAATGTCATGTAACTAAGGGATAGAGTATCACTGAGCAATGAAAATATTGATATATGCTCTTTACATGAATGTCAAAACATGCTAAACAAGTCACTCAAACACACAGTACCTCATTTTAGAATATCCAGTATAGACATATGATTAGGGATGGTGGTAAGAGGAAAGACAAGAGATAGAAAGTAGCTCATAACAATCTTTTGTAGGTAAGGAAAATGGTTCAAAATTAGATTGGTAATTCTGTGTTCTATAACCATACCTCAAACACTGATTATATTGACAATGAAATTCATAAAGCATATCAATTATACAATAAACTTTTAAGACCCACTTTGATAATCTGTCTCTTTAAATTTCAAAGATGGTTACTGTTTTAGAATTTAGTCTAGCATTCCTCACAAAACTGGCTAACTAGTAAGATTCCTTTAATTTCTGTTTGAGAAAATCTAGTTTTCTCTTGCTTCTGAAATACAACTACAGACTAAATTAATTTAGTTTTTTTCTTTGAACACTTACAAAAATGTCATACTTTTTCTAAAGACAAGTGCCATGCAATTCTTAAGCTTGATTTCTCTGCCTGCCCCACCTACCCCCCTCTCCCCCGCAGAAAAGGTATTTTGGTGTTTTCCTTCTTTCAAGATTCTCCCTTTGACTTTGAATCTCTAGAAATTTGCAGTTGAACACAAATATAATTTACTGAATAAAAGGACCCAGATAAACATTCCTTAGCTGAAACTTCATGTTTATCTGACCAAAGGCTATGTTTAGGTTCTTCTAGTACCCTTATTCCTGGTTCTCCTGCTATCTTTGGGCTTCTATACACCTCTTTAAGTTGCTTTCCTTGCAGTTTTTCAGTTGTAATCCTGTTATTACACAGGACCTTTGTTGACAGGGCCTTTAAGATGTGAGCTGGGGAATCCAGTTTAATCTTATGATTAAGTCAAAGTGGCATATGGGCCTATGCCCCTTAGCTCTCACCATGAGAACAGGAAAGCACACCTGGTACT
The DNA here is from genome assembly GCF_011762505.2 of Arvicanthis niloticus. Taxonomy (NCBI): domain Eukaryota; kingdom Metazoa; phylum Chordata; class Mammalia; order Rodentia; family Muridae; genus Arvicanthis; species Arvicanthis niloticus. The sequence goes on from NC_047667.1 coordinate 9,504,026, forward strand.
TAAATTCATGAACCTTTAAGAATCTCAGAAGATGGGACATGCAGAAGTTTTTTTCTCAAACCAGTCAGCCACCTTTCAAGCACTTCCAACCAAGTCAGTTCTCAGTAGCCATCTGTCTCCAGTTCTCACAGCGGGAGTTTATTTAGTGCCTCCAACTCCTTCAAGAACCCAAGGATCATTGATTTTCAGTTTTTATTGGGTTTCTCTTTGTTGTGGGAGCAAGATATTGAACACCTCACATGTCTGATTGGGAAGCTGAATTCTCTGTCCCTCTTTTACAATCTTAACATCTGTGCATAAGTTTTGTTGTACTGTGTACTGTTGAAAATAGTTGGAAAAAACCCTTTATAGTGCATAGTGACATGGGCTTAACAGGTCAAGAAGCTTTAAATCCCATCTAATTAATTACTGAAAGCAACATTCAAAATTTGTATTATGGAGTATTTTCTAAATATTGTAAATAATATTTTAATGTTAACATTCATTGCTTGGTTTTCTTAAATCCAACTTGCATAAAGCAAGACAGAAACTGCAAGAAAAATGGTCAAAACCTGTATGTAGCTCCATATGAGGCTTCTGGGGCTCAATCATCTGGGCTCAAAGTGTTGGGCAGTCAGTTATGCTGCCTGTCTAGTTATGCTGCCTGCAGCATGCATAGACTCTTGAACCAGTTCCACTCCATTTCCTATAGTATTCCTACATTGGGCATCCCTTGGTCCACAATAAAATCCTGGGGTCTTCACTGTAACTTGAATTTCACCTTCACAACTTCAGGTAGTAGCTTTTCGCTGTCTTCTACTTGGGACTCCCACATACTATCTGGCTTTAGCAAATCTCTGGAACCATTATACTAGATGGCATGGCCTCCTCAATCTTAAATCTTAATATCTGCAAAACCAGTATCATGAGCACAAAGTGCTAAATTGTGTTACCAGCTCAGGACGGACCTCACTTACAGCCTGTGTGGTGAAACATGTTCTTCAGACAGTTGTTTTTGAGCAAGGAACCCCTTGGGTAATATTCTCAGATTAGGGGTTTGTTTGTTTTCAATTGAATTTGCATTTTCACAAGATGGAATCTTCAATGTTTCTGGAATACCATTCCTCTCGAGTCAGTGTGAAGGTTGCTCTTTAATGATACAAATTTCTAATGATTACAGCTGCTTTTAAAACTTGCCTTTTCTGTAGTTTTATACTTGTTCATACTCCTTTCCTCACAAACCTGCATATTACGTATCTCTCTGATCCACTTTTTACTTTTAGTCGGTGTAACCTGGAGAAGAGGAGTAAGCAGCAAGCCATAGAGTATGAATACTATACTGCTTTGAATTTCCTCTGCCAAATAAGTTAGCCCATTCCTTGGGAATTTTGCCTAACATAAGTTCTCAGGCCATGGGCCAAATAAAGTCAGATAGGTTTTTTGGTTTGGTTTGGTTTGGTTTTGCTAGAATATAATAGAAAAGGCCTCTAGTCCAGTTTCCCATACGGACCTTGTTCCTCTTTAAAGTGTCATGAGCTAGGCCTCCACTGTCCAGTTCTCTGCTTTCTGGCCTTCCAAACTTACATCACAATGATCCATGAAGTTCTGTGTAGAGAATTTTGGGTTTTTCTAGTCCAAATGCCTAAACTCTTCCACCCTTTCCCCCACAAACTATTTCCACAGGCCTAAGAACCACAGAGTCAAGATTAACACAGCAATGACCCCAGTCCTGGCATAAATTATCTTGGTATTCTTTATTTCTCCTGTTATTGTGACAAAATCCTAACAAAAACAAGTTTAAAAAAAAAAGAATGGATAATTTTGGCTCTCATCAAGGCAGGGCAGGCATAGTGACAGGAACGTAGGCAGTTGAGTCTACAGTCAGGCAACACAAAATGACAAGGGCAGTGCTTGTGATCTTTTGATTCAGTCCAAGACCTCATCTCATGAAATGCTGTAATCCTCCAGGAAGGGTCTTCCCCCAATTAGCCATACTGGGGAAGTCTCACAGACAGGCCTAAAGGCTTGTTTCCATGGTAAAACCAACCCCATTAACTTGTCAATCAAAATTAATTATCACAATTGGATTTAGAAGCACTGAGGACATACCTCGAAGAGTGTCACAGAGGGTTTTTCAAGACAGGCTTAACTAAGGGGAAGACCCAATCTCATCAGTCAGACATAAAGAGGTTAGGGATGTACTACTGCCTTCCCTGCTTCTGAACCGAGTTCATGTCAGGACGCTGCTCCTGTTACTCTGTGTTGGCATTACATTCTAGCTCTTCAGTCTTCTGATATACACACAACTTTTCAGGGAACTTCCAAGCTTTCAGCACTGGATTGAAACAGCTCAAGTTCTTAGGCTGAACCTAGGCTTCTTTACCACTCCAACAAACAGATAGCCACTGTTAAGCCCTTTCCCTTTGTCTCTCCTTTTTGTTCTTCTAGAGCATTCTGCCTAATACATTTTTTTTTTTTAGTTTTAAAGAAACTGCATTTTCAATGTTAGTGTATTTATTTGCATTTCTATCAGCAAAACAATATTTCAAAGGTGTTGGATTACAAAAGTCCTGGGATTACAGGTATGTATTGCCATACACAGCTTTAAAAAAAAAAAAAAAAAAGCAGAGTTATACTTCTGCTTTTTATAAAATATTTCATAAATTTTATAAAATATTTATTGTGATTACCTATCATACTTTAATTTTTATTTTGTCAAAGTATTATTAAAGTAGCTAAAGTCTATTAAAAATAAAATGATAATAAAATAAAAATGATACTAGAAAAAATCAAATATTTAGGAGGTATACAAAAGAAACACATTGGGGCTGGAGAGATGGCTCAGTGGTTAAGTGCACTGACTGCCCTTCCAGAGGTCCTGAGTTCAATTCTCAGCAACTACATGGTGACTCAAACCATCTGTATTGGGATCTGATACCTTCTTGTGTGTCTGAAGACAGCTACAGTATACACATATAAATAAAAAAAATTTTTTTAAAACACACTGATACCACGAGTTTTGAATTTGTTTCTTCCGCTTAAAGTCACTTCATTTCAAAAATAAACTTTTTTTAATTGGATATTTTATTTACATTTCGGATGTTATCCATTTACCCCATTCCCCACCTACCCAGGAGCCCCCTGTCCCATCCCCCCTCCCCTGCTTCTATGAGAATATGCCCCCACCCACTTTTCTTTAAAAAGTGAAACTGAATGTACATGTGAGAAGATGAAAAAAAGAATTGTAGAAAATATTTTCAAATGTGCATTGATTTATCTTAGCTCTCATTCTTTTGAAGCTTGTATATCAATCTCAAATTACAGAAATGTAATAATTATTTGTATGTACAAGGAACAAATCTAACCTTAAAATAGGTGAAGAAAAATGCTTTCTGATTCATGATGTGAGAACTTATATTTCAAAAATAAAATTTTTAAATGACCTTTAACTACATTAAGCACAGTGATAAGCTCAAAGTAATTTTTAAATTTTTTAATTTATCCACTAAAGAAGTGTAAGATGCTTTCTCTTCTTCATTGCTTTGAAATATAGAAATCATAAATTATAGTGGTGACCCATCTGGGACAATGAGAGCAAGGACAACATGCAAATGATAGCAGATGGTTAAGACAAAGAAAGTGTAAGTGTGAAACGTGTGCAGAACATGTTTGTAATAATTTAAAACACTACACATAGTACTGAGTTGTTAGTTAAGTAGCCATGCCTCTCTTTTAGCCAAAAAATGGCCTTACAAAGTCTATACTTAAATTAAAAACAGAAAGTGCAGATCTTAACACAGAAGCAACCATAAACTGAGTATTCTTATAATATATGAATATTCTCTAAGAAGAAAAATGATTAACTGCTGACTCAGCATCACAGTGTAAACTGAGGCAGACAGCAAAAGGGGTTACTTTGGGCAGTTTCTACCTTCTTTAACTCTTTGTTATTCTGTGGCTAAAAGCCACTGGCTTCTGGCAATTTAACTCCTGCTGATAGCAACAGGAGATTAAGAAAAAAAGCTTAGTTATTTGAACTTTTTTCTCTCTGGCTCAAGGGCCCGTCACTGGCTAAGATAGTTTTATAAAGAGTTCCTTAACTCTTAACCAGACAGAAAAGAAAAGGAAGAAAGGGAGAAAGTCAAGCACACACATACACACATACACACATAGGCACACAGACAGACGCACACATATACTTTTGCATACTTACATACATACACATATACCGACACACATATGTATGCACATACATATAGACAGACATATACATATATACATTTGGTGGATGGGGCAGAGCCCCCAAAGCCACACTTTATTTCTTTTCTCTGGCAATCATACCTTGTAAACAAAAGTTCTTTATAAAATGCCTCATAGATAAAATATGACACAAAAGGTGAGTTACTGAAGGATGTTGATATTACATTCAAAGCACTGTTTCATTCTATAAGCTCATTATAAGTTCAAAGTAACAGTTACACATGTCTTCGGTTTTTCATAGTACACACCCGAGGCTTCATCCTGGCCTAGAATGAATGTTTTTTCCTTTATCACAAATCTATCCCAAGTTTGTTTTTCTTTTTGGTGTAATTTATGAAAGCTCATTGTATTCCTTATTTCTGGGGAGCATATTCCCAGTTAACTTTAGCTGACTTGCTTGTGATTAATCATGAATGAGTCTGCCAACATCTGTGTTTGTTTTTAATTAAAACATGCCTTTTACCATACAGAGTTCCTCTGCTTACACATAAGTCGAGAGACTGTCCAAACCTGAAGGAAATAGCCTGAGTCAAACATAGATACTATGTACCACTAACTTGCCATGTAAACATTTGTAGTCATTGTTTATCTTCCCAGAATTGGTCACATTTTGTGTTGCTTGCCTTTAAGACACTCAGAAAATATGTTTGTCCGCTGGCATAGTATTCACCAGCAGCTCTCCCATATTCCATCTCTTGCATCTTCTTTCTGCCTTTCCTACATTCATCCTCACTCCCCCAGTTGTGGTTCCTGCGTTGACTAACCAGCTGGCTCTTACAGAAGGGAGGCCAGGATCAGGCTGGACTATGAGGGAGAAAGTGAAGGACATCACAGAAAAAGTAAGTGGCTGGAAAAAGATAAAGGAGCTTGGTGCAGTGAGTATTCCTCAGGAGTAAAACACAAAGGAAAACACAGATAAGGGAGCTCAGAGAAAGTAAGGAAACTCATAAAAAGTAAACATCAAAAGGGTGGGGGAAGGGAAATGGAAATGGCCTTACGCTTTTTGTGCTCAATATACTCTGCTAAACTAGGGCAACAGCAATTCCATAGCTTTTTAGATTTTGTAGAAAAGGTTTGTCCTTGGTTTCCTGAGGAAGGGAAATGGTGGGCGATGGTGGAAGAGCGAGCTTCCACCTCTCTCAGGAGAGAAGGCAACAACACAGAGCCCAGCAGTGGACATAGGTGAGTTAGGATCCAACCCAGCAGGCTATATTCTAAGAAAAAGGTGTTTATGGAAAATGTTTGAGATTGATAAATGCAAGTGGTAAAGGTTAGAGGATGTTTAAAGTTGGTAAATGCAAGTTATAAATACTGGATGGACTAAGATGTTTTAAGGTATATAAATGCAAGTTATGGAGATATAAGTGATTTAAAGAAAAAAAGGGAAAAGATTTCATATTTCTCCCACATGCTATTGTTATTTCAAAGTTCAGAATTTTAACATTTATCAGTGGAGTTATGATAGATTAATGGAATATTGGCAGTGTATAATTCAATCATAAGCTTAATATTTTAATTTCCCTTTGGTTGTCTTCTGAATAAACATAAAGATGCTCCTCAGATTGCTAAAACATTTTTGTTCAATCTGTTTAAATATAGCTGTAAACATTCAACTTTTACTAGCTCTCAAAGGCATGAGTCTACCCTTGTTGTCTAACAGGCACCCATTAACTATATTTCTAAAATATGGAATTCAATACAATGGTACATAATAATTTACATCCTTTTGTATACTCAAGTTCACATAAGCTTCAGGGAATAAATAATCCTAAGACTTGGACCCTCCTGTCACAGATCAAATGAACTCCAGACAAGGATACATGCCTGTTCTGATCAAAATATGGCCCCAAATATAAATTATATAAACTAACATATACCATAAAAGTTAGAACTTATATACACTGAAACATGTATATAATAATTACATGCATGCTCACACATGCATATAGTCTATATTAATTATATATACATTAAACATAAATTATACATGTTAAATATAAACTATATACATTGAATATGATTTATATACATTAATACATATTATATACAGTAAATATAAATTATATGCATTAAATATTAAATCTACTTTAAATGAAAATTATATACTAAACATTAATTATATGTTAAGATTTTAAGTAAATAAGTTAAATCTATAAAGTATAAGTTATAATCTATATAATATACATAATCTTGCATGTCGTCAAGAATGGGAAATTATAGAATGAGCCCATGGAATTCAAAAAATCACCTACAAAAAAATTTTAAAAGGGGAGTTGTATATTCATTGACCACAAATCTTATTTTGAATTTTTTGACCTTGGATGTCAAGGGAATCTCTGCAGCTGAGTGTCTACGGCACCCTATAACTCGGCATGCTTATGCCCAGTTGAAATGGAAGGTCCCATTACTGGCACATAAGATAGTCCTAATCTAGTATTAATAGGGAGAAGAGGGAAGAGTTGTGTTTTCTGAAGGATGCTGAAGGAGTGAGGTGGCTGCCAGAGCAATTGGTGAGATATGCTGATGCTGGGACAAAGAATGATGCTAACTGTGATCTTGCTGACTGTCCTGATGATGGCAATGAGGAAGCATTAGGCATATATTCCTTCTGTATGGTCACAGCCAGAAATGTTTGTGACTTCTAATAATAGTTGTTAGGATTTCCTTGGTCTGAGAGTAAAAAGTATTCCAAATTAGTGAATTACACTGCTATGGATCAGGGCCTACCTATTTGTTTTATTAGAAATAGTAAGAATGTTGGATTTGTTTCTGTGGACCCTCAGACTAAGAAGAATATCTCTAAGACTGTAGTGCAAAGCATTCAGATGGGAAAGCCTGTATTTAAGACTTGACAAGCTGTCTTGCCTCTGGCTCTTAGACCTTGTGTGACAGAAAACAAAGAGACTGTGGAACCTGCTTTTGAAAAATCAATCAAATGGACAAGATGTTACAATGACCCTCCTTTTTCCACTAATGTGACTGCTTTTTTCAACTCAATCATGGACTGATCTGGAAATCTACTCAATATTGGACAAAAAGAAATGACCATGGGCATTTGGAGAGCTGGTTCTGGACATTTTCAGGGACATATTTGAAAATTGACAGCTGCCTTGTATAATGTTATGTTTATTGTGGATAAAAAATGGAACAGGTTCTGGGGTTAAGGTAAATGTGACATCCTAAGTAATCTACCTAATCTTTTACTAATTGGGAATGTTACCTTTGTTATTGGCTCTGATAATTAGTTTAATGTTTCTTGTTTATTAATTGTCTTTTGTCCAACTGAGTTTCTGCACTGTATGGTAGTCAATCTGTAGTGGTAGTACATCAACGAGTTTGTATTATGATTCCAGTAAATTTATCTGAACCCTGGTATTCTGAAAAGGGCTTACAAATACTGGAAGAATTAGATCATGCTCTGGCAAGGAACAAATGTATGATTGGGCTGATCACTGCCAATGTTGCCGCTCTTGTAACACTTACAGTCAGTGCTACTACTTTTACACTAGCTTTAGCACAAGAGATACAAATAGCTAGTTTTGTTAATTATCTTGCAGGAACGTGGGACCAATGCCCTCAGCATGTAAGAGGATTTAGGATTTAGATAGTCAGTTAGAACAAAGAATTGACATATTATATGATATAGTGCAGATCATTGGAGATGAGGTACAAGGAATGAAAGTCAGAAGACATTTGGAACGTCAAGCTCAATATCTAAGGATTGTATAACGCCAAAATTGTATAATGAGAGTGTATTCTCATATACTCAGTATAACTGGACCAAAGTAAAAAAGCACCTTCAAGGTATATGGTATATTTCTTTATTTCTAATATTTCTAATATTTCTTTAGATTTCTTTAGATTTCTTAGATTTAATAGCCCTTTATAAGGAGGTTGTAAGTTATGGGGCCAAGACAACATATTCTGATCAAGGCCCCATGTTTTTCTCCCCCTCCATTCCCCTTTCATTCCCAGCCTTCCTCTCAGGTGAACCCGGTTCCTGTAGCTCATGGCGGCTACAGATTGGCGCCCTAATCGTGGAACCTGAGAACGGAAGACAAGCTGAGGAACACTGTCTTGGTGGAGCTCCAAGGAAAATGGAAGAAAAGGCAGAGTATCCGGAGCACTTGGTGACAACGAACAGCACTGATGCTAGCTAAGTTATGGCTGTCTTTGCAGGAAGTGTGTTTAAGTGGGATACAGGTCTAGATTGAGTGAGCATTGACCCTACGTAAGCTCTTCTAGGAGATGACAGTGATTTTGGGATAGGAGAATATTCGGCATCTGCCCGCAGCCCAAGAGCTGGCTCAGGCAAGTGGAGCAGGGTAAGAAAGAATTGGAAAACTAAAAAGAGCAGAGCACTGAGTAGTATCCATAATTCTGCCTTCTTTGTTTATTGTTTGTTCTTGGCGCGCCAATGTCCACGTGTGTCAACTGTCTGGTTTTTGTTTCACTGTCTGAATAATCTGGTGTTCTATGTTTTATGGTGTTCTATGTTTGATGTTCAAAAGATCGTTAAAATTGCTTGATCCAACCCTTGGTCTAATTGCAGCAGCTGATAAGTTTTCTTAACACCTGTAGCTAAGAGCCCAGCTGAGCTGGAAAAGCCTTTCTAAAAGTATAAGCTGCTTTTAAAGGGATCAGCAGTTTTTTTAGATTCTATAAGGAAGCTAAGAGTTGTTTGTCCTAGAAAAATCTCTGTGACAAGGTGCTTTTATCTTGAAATTACAACTAGAAAAAGCAAGAAATTTTGTTTGGTTTAAATATATAAGATGTGTTGTCACTTCATTTTTGTTTCTGATTGGTTTTTAAGGTATAAATATGTTCTACATGTCTTGGTTATAGATTATTGGACTATAAGTTATTGAGTATGATTAAAAATGTACAACCTTGGTAACAAATAGTTGACTTAAGATTGGTAACTCAGGGTTGGAGTCATTCAGAAACCAGACGTATAAAGATAAAATTTAAAAACAATGTCTTTTTAGTGAGATATTAAAAGCTGCACTATCATGCATTCATATATAAAAATTGGCAGCAAAACTTTGTAACATAAAGGTAATCTACTTGGTGTTGATTTTAGAGAAAATAGATTGCTTACATTGTTAAAAATTGGTTTTGTTTCTCAAAATTATGGTTATACTCTAATGTTGCAAATGAAGCTTAAAAATATAGTTAAACTGCCAATATTCCATTGGCTACAGTTGGCAGTTCAATCATGAGTTTGAGATTTTTTTATTTGCCATGTTTATAGAAAAAAAGATACAACACATAGAGTTAAATTAAAGTTTAAAAAAAAACTTACAGCACAGTACAGTCCTGGTTTTTGGGTCAGGCCTCAAAAAACAGATTAAAAACATTTACATTTGAATTAAGACAATGCAGACTGAGCTCAGCAGAAGCTTAGGTGCCCAACATTCCTTTTGTCCTGGGTCTTCACCACCAGCTCCTAGAAAGGTGTTTTCCAAAATTTGTTTTTGGCCTTGCTTGTTTCTTGTGAGAGGAGGAATAAATCTAAGACTCAAAGACATTTATAACAGTCTGTGGGCCGAGAGTTATGATTATGCTGGAGAAATTAAAATTATGCCTGCTTCCCTCTATGATAGTACCTGCTGGCAAAAGAATTATTTAATTGTTTTGGTTCCTTTGCATCCGCTTCCTTCCAAATTTGTTAAGAATGAGAATGTATATTGGTTCACTCTATACTTTGGTTGCTCTTTGGGTCCTGTAATGTATATTGGATTCAATCTATTACTAGCAAGAGACCTAACCTTAAATTATGTAACAATTATTAGAGGACAAGGTTTCCTTCAGCTTGGCTTTTATCTGATATACTCACTCAGCTAAAAAAGATTGGTTATCAAATTAATCCAAAACAAAGTTCAAACTTAAAATTTATGAAACTAATGGGGCATTACAGCCTGACTTGCCTACTCCAGCTGGCATTCCAGTAAATACATATAGAATTATTATAGATCTTAAAGATTGTTTTTATACCATTCCTTTACATTTCTGGTAAAAGTGGGAGGTTTAAATTCAGTAAATTTACTCGTAATTTTTGAGAACCCATGGAGCAATATCGTTAGAAAGGTTTGCCTCAAAGAATGATTAATTGCTTTAATATACATATATTGTTGTTACTCTGATACTAGAAATTAAGAGTTTGAATCTTTTAGAGTACATTATTCGTTGTGTGATATTTTATTAGCTGATCTCTCTAAAGAAATTTTTCTGCAAGCCTTTGCTCCAATATAACAAGCTTTAAAATTTTTGGAGTAAAATTTGAGACCTCAGTTATATCCTAAGCTGATTGTGGCGCAGAAAATTCCAATAAAAATAGATAGTTGGGGCTAGAGAGATGGCTCAGCTGTTAAAGGCTAGACTCATAACTAAAAATATAAGAGTTGAATTCCCAGCAACCACATGGTGGCTCACAACCATTTGTGGTGGGATCTAGTGCCCTCTTCTGGCTTGTAAGTGTACATGCAATAAGAAAATGGTTTGCTTTTAATTTGATTTGCATTTAATGATTTTCAAAAGTTGTTAAGAGATATTAATTGGCTAAAACCTCATTTAAGCTTACCATAGGAGGAGTTGAACCTCTGTTTGATATTCTCAAGGGGATGCAAGTCCTAATTCCCCTTGACAATGAACTAAATAAGGTGAGATAGCTTCGTTAAAAATAGAGTAAGCTGTTAGTTATCAACAGATGAATTATACAGACTATGATAAATTATTGGCTGTTTACATTATTGCTATTCATGTGCTCACAGCAGCCGTTTGACAAAAAAAAACCATTAATATCTTTCTTCAAGTAAAGTTTGAACATCCTATTATAAAATTATTATTGTGTTAATACAAGACTATAAGATAGAATCCTAAAAGCATTTTGGATAAAAGGTTTATTCCTTATTCCAAATAGAAATTAAATTGGTTATTAAAAAATCATGATATTTGACCGATTAAATGGCAAACATTTTAGGCAAATTTGATGATCATTATCCAAAAGACAAGTTGTTACAGTTTTTCTCTATGCATGCTTTTATATTTCCTGAAATATACTACACATGCAGCCCATAAAAAAGATGTTTGCTATATTTACTGTATTTACAGATGCCTCATCTATTGAGAAGGCAGTAAATATAATTAGATCACGTTTATTTTCTTGACATCTCCTTAAAACTTTCTTCCTAAAATCATTTAAATTAAATCAGGAAGTTATCATTTCATCTAAACAGCATTATTCATGAACATCCATCTTCATGCTGATCTGAAGGAAATTTGCCAAATTGGGTGGGCTGATGCCCAGGAATTATTAGGCTATGTAATAACAGCAGAAAAGGCATTATCAGCAAACCTGGGATGAAGTATCTGAGGCTGAGCCTCTCCAAAGTATACCCATTACAGTCATGTAAAACAGCCGGCTATTTCCAGGAAACTCACTTGCTTGCCATTGCCTTTTACTACATGGCTTCTGTCAACTAATACTTTTAGGAAGCTATATTAAGGGCTGGAGAAATGGCTCAGCAGATAAGAGCACTGACTGCTCTTCTAGAGTACCTGAGTTCAATTCCCAGCACCCATACAGCTTGCTCACAACTATCTCTAACTCCAGTTCCATTGGACCCAACACCCTCACACAGAGACATACATGAAGGTAAAACAGCAACATACATTAAATTTAAAAAAAATTAGATTTTTTTAAAAAGACATATTGAAATAAGTTATCTTGCTGTTTTTGAATAGGTCCCAGAGGCAAAATAAAGTATAAATTGTACCACATAAGCAAGCTGACAAAAACAGTTTAAAAGGCTATTTAATTTGATATTAATTATTATATTTTATAATATTATGATAAAATCAAAAGTATTGGTAGAAATCCTTACCACAGAAAAGTATTCATCCGTACCCTGTTCTTGTAAATCAGAATTCCTCCTGACATCACTCCAATCAGGATTTCATTGTTACTTTGATCCTTCAAAATAAATAAATACATGACACTCTAAAATAATTAAAACAGGATTAGATTTTTTAAAAACACATTTCTTTTTTTTTTTAGTTTTCTTTTTTTCTTTTTTTATTAGATATTTTATTTACACTTCAGATGCCATCCCCTTTCCCCATTCTCCCCCTTAGAAAAAAAACCCTTATCACTTGCCCCCTTTTTCTTTTTGCACATATACATTTTTTTAAAAAATGTTAATCATAGGCTTTATAAGTATGGTATTGCTCAATCAAAGGTGTAACCCACTACCCAACCTAGATATATCAACTATCTTTGACTGGTGGAGATACATAAACATCTGCCTCCCTGTTTCCCCCCTCTTTCTTTCATCACCTCACTTCTCCTGTCCTTCTTCTCCTCCTCTTCCTCTCAGTACTCCTCCCACCTTAGCTCCTCCTACATATCACCCTTCCTGTTAAAATGAAACTTTTCTCTTAAAATACAATTAGAGCTTAATTATGCCAAAAAACACATTTCAAAGATATCATAAAATTTAATTGTACTTAATGACAAATCCAAATGGTTTGTTGTTGTCTCATAAACGTAAACTTCAAAACAAGCTGAAATGTGGCATTATTAACATTCGCTACTCTAGAAGCTAAAGAGATGTTTCAGAAGTTAAGCCCTTGCTGCACAAGCTTGGGGACCAGAGTTCAGATCCTTGTGGCCTTGGCAGCCCACCTGCAATTCCAGCCTTGGAGGGAGGAAAAAGGCAAACCCTAGGAAGCTGTGTACAAGACTAGACATATCAGCATGGGCTTTATCCTGTCTTAATAAATAAGGTATAAAAGCAATCAAGGGTGATTCTTGACATGAACCTTGGATTTCTATATACACATGTACACATGTTCCAGTAAACAAACACATAAATACCATAATACCACACACAGAAAGTTTTTTTTAAATCAATATTAATTGACTGTAATAAAATATCTACATGATATGGAAAATCCTATGATTAACAATATGTATTAACAATATCATGGAAAAATAGAATAGACTGCTCTTGAGTTTCAAAGACCACAGAAAAGAAAATGAATTATGTTTTGAAGAATGTGTAAGACCTTTCATATGATGACAATCCAAATTAAATAGACTATTCTGCATTATTGAACATGAAAAGACTTTAAATATTTTTCTTAAATGTCAATCTTGGAAACAGTTTTACCTTTTCACTTGAAATGGCATACTTTAACCTCTTAAATCCATGTGTTCTGAAATCAGACCAAATTAATGAAACAAATCCTTTGAACTGTAGCTTCAAGACTTACTTTCTTATCCTTTTTTTTTTTTTTGCTCTTCTTCATCACTTATTACTGTTATTTTTCCCCTCTACAAAACTCTAAATAATAAAGAGTAGAGCCTTTGTTCAATCATCTGTTCTGTGAACTCATCTGAAGAACAAATAGTTCTCCCATATCTGTACAAAAATGCCTTAACTATTTAGCTTGGCATAGTCATATGAACAATAGTTAATAACACCCCATGTTATCTTCCTCCAACCTAGTAAAAACCTATTCTAATTAGGCAACATCAGTTTGATGATGTGATTTGTGATAACATAATTTCATGTTTTTATTAATTCAGCTTTTGTCTTCTTTATGTTTCTAACCAAAACAACCCAAACTGAAGCCTAGATCATAGACTTCTGTAGTTCACATCCACATATTTCTCCTACTTATCTGTCTCTCAAACCACTTATCTGAAATAGCTAATAACGGTCAATATAAGACATGGTAAATTCTTTTAAAAGAAAAGCTAAACTGATAGTCAACAAGAGACAGGATAAGGGGAAGTGAAAAACTGACTGCAAAAGCAGAGGTGTCTGTGTTCTGTCTGAGGTGGTCAATCAGTTTCCTATTGCAATTGTAGCAATGGTTACACAAAGCTGCACAAGTTTTAAAACTCAAAGACCTGAACATACATAACACGCTACCTGGAAAGGAATAGTCCTTTGTGGTTCCCCACAAATCATCTCTGTTTCTTTTTAACTTAAAATTTTACTAACTGCATGAAATGGGGGTATACATTTGGGAGGCAGAGGCAGGCAGATCTCTGAGTCGAAGGACAGAGTGAGTTCTAGGACAACCAGGGAAAAACATGGAATACCACCACCACAATGATGGTTTAAAACATATTTATGTATGTTTTAAAATAAATGAGAGTCTGCTCTATTTGAAAACAGAGCACAAACATTTCTGCCTGCTTGTTTTTTTCAAATACACTTTGCTTCTGATACTCAAATAAGCTTAAGTTTTCTTTATGTGTTCTTCCTTTTGGAAAAGTCCCTTTATATTTACTGAACAATCTTTTGAGGTCTTAATATGCCCAGATTAAAAATAATGGCTTTCTTAGCCTTTAAAAAACATTTTTTTAAAAAGAGATATCATATCACTGTTGTTAGGCTGGCCTGGGCTGATTTCACTTGTCTCAGGTCCCAAGTGCTCAGATGATAAGCATGTGTCACCATGTGCAGCATTCTTTGGTTTGGTTTGTATATTAAACATGTTCCCAAATAACTGACCAATCAAAACTTTAATCTCTTTAACCTGATATTCTACATTTAGTACTGTCTCAGAAACTGTTTTATAATCTAACAGTTAAAGAAAAGGAGAACTACTTTAATTATATCAGTAAGTAATGATACGGTTAGTTATATGTGTTTTATCTAACAATGCATTTAACTCTGTAAATAACTCTGTTCCATTTGAAAACAGAGCACAAATAATTGTTTCTTATTTCAAATACACTTTGCTTATGATACTCAAACACAAGTTTTAACTGGACATTTTAAAGCATAACCTAATTTTAAAATGTGGTTCTATCAGTTGTAAACTTTCCTCAAAAAACAAAACAAACAAAAAACAAACCTACTGCACAAACACCAATGAGAATATGTAACAAACCTAAGTGTAAAAATAATAAACTCCAAATATGAAAGGAGAGTAAAGAATCATTAAAAAAAAAAAAAAAAAAAAAAACAGCAAAACATTCAAGAGACAATTAAGGAATTATAAGATACCAATCTCTTGAGGAAACCAGGCCATAGGGAATTATAACAGTGGACAGAAAGGCCTGGACTATGTGACACAGGCCTTTAATTCATTGCTCATGAAGTAGAAGCAGGCAAATCTCTGAGTTCAAGTCCTGCCTGGTCTACAGAATGAGTTGCAGGATAGCCAAAGCGATACAAAGTTCCAGGAGAGCCAAAAGTACACAGAGAAATACTCTCAAAAAACGGGAGAAAAAAAGTGAAGACAGACATATGCTTTGTGAAACATCAAAGGTAGAGCTCCTTGCCCAGAACCTGACTGGGTGAGACCCTGAGTGACAAAATCACTGTATGACAAAACTTTGAGTACTTCCCCAGTGCATTCTGCACCTGCATGTTTGTATTGAGGCAAGTTCAAAATAATTTAACTAAGGAAATCTGTGGCTCTTACTCCCATTTATGGCTAATACTAGCCTAATTCTGCTCAAGAATGTGTCTAAGGGAATAAAAATTCCACTGCTGACTCAATTGATGACTATAATTCTACTGAAAACAGCTGGACTTTTAAGTACTTCAAAGAAATATTAAAAATCTTGATAAATCACAAAAAGGAATATAACTACATAGGATGGACAGCCTTTTACAGATATAGCTCAGAAGAAACACAAAAAATTTTCAAACAGGAAAAGTGTTACACTGTGAAAGGCCAGTGATTATAACTTTAAAGACATGACAGAAAAACATGGGCTTTACAAATGAAATTCGACCATGAGATAGCTCAGTGTTTGAAACAAAAGGACAAGCCTTGGTAACAAGAGGGCATCTTGTATAATCATGATTACCAAAAATTTTGAGAAAAGCACTGCCTTTAAGGCAACCTTTTATTTATAAAACAAACATTCAAAAACTACTGTCCCCTACAGACTACATTGGTTTTGAAGCATAAACCAACACCTGAAAGAAAAAAAACAATTCATTTCCATCCATCTTATACTTATGTTATTGTGCAAGAGGAAATTTTTAGTGCAGCTATGTCAGCAGCAAACACAAATTATCCTGTTACTTAATTCTCTCAATTAATTAAAATTTTGAGGAGTTGGGGTTTATGACTAAGTGTAAGAGTATTTGAGGCCCTGGTCCAATCATCCCAGCACTGTACAAAAAGATTTTAAAATCCTTAATACAAGGGAAAGAGGCCTTACTCAACATCTAAGTAATTTTTTCTTTACTTACCCTTGCATAGTGAAATTCAACTCCATAGAGTTCTAAGGTACGTGCTGTGTTTAGGTAATTAAACTCTGCTTCTGCAGGAGATAAGCCACTGTGAAGAAAACATCAGGTCAAAACTAGATCCATAGAAAAGTTACAAGTTACAAAAAGATCATATGAAAAAAAGTCTAAGTTTTATATAAGTAACATCTGCCTTATTTCAAGGTCATACTTGCAGTAATTCACATATTTTCCAGATTACCTTCTTTATTTTCCAGGAATATAAGACTATAGTGAGTGTTATGGCAGTAGAGAACTTACTAGCATCCTTTTTCTACAACAGTATAATTCCTTATTACACCCTAAAATTTTTCATTATGTCCAGAGCTAGCTGTAGCTCTTATCCCCTTATCAAACAGGGTCTTTTGCTGTCTCTTTACAGCAAATGAGACCATTAAGAAAAACAGAGCAGGTCATAATGCAGAAAAACAATGGATCATGGGAAAGGATGCTATCCCCAACTGAATAAATACATCTATATGACTCCTGAACCTAAGGCTCAGGGAACATTGAGGAAGAGGGGAGCAAAAAGAGAGTAAAATAGCAAACCAGGAAGTCTACTGTGAGAGTGTGTCTTCTTGAAATGGTAGCGAAGCTTCATTCATGATACCCAACAATTTAGCTGCTTAAACAATGGTGGCACCAGAGACTTGCTAACAGGGCAAAGAAAAACTCATGAGTTCCTACCCCTTGACAACAACTAATACTTGCTGAGACAAAAAAATCTTTCCCAGGGATAAACCCTCTAATTGGTTAACCAAGTGGTGAACTCTGAAATTATAAAAACACAAGCCAAATGGAATCAGCAAGATTAGATAGATAGATAGATAGATAGATAGATAGATAGATAGATAGATAGATAGAGATATAGGTATAGATATATAGATATAGATAGATATATATGAAGACACAATCAAAATGAATGTACCCCTTAATACAAAACAAAAAGAACCTGTGTTAACTACACACACCTTCCAATTAAACTAGGTATTCTGTTTTTGTTTTTAGATCTGATGAATCAGCTTATCAAACAGAACTAGCTTATAGAAATACAACCCCTTTCCTTATTTAAGGGACTTTATTAGGTAAATTTTACTCCAATTTATCCTCAAAACATTAGCTTGGATAGGCTATATAAAGTTTTTACTTATAAAGGGTTAGCTTTTATAGGGAAACAGCAACCTCATCACACTAGACCACTCAGTTTAAATTTTCAAGTCATTACAGTCTACAGCAAATCCAAGGTCAAAAAAACCTTTTACCTGAAAAGTATAAGCATTATTTTTAAGTCTTCTGGATAAATTATCTTTGTAGAAACAACTTTAGAATGCAAAAGCATTCCACATCCAACACAGAAATTAATGAGAATATCTGTTTATGTGAGTGTTCATTTGTGGACAGTGGATTTCAGAAATTTTCACAGCCAATAAAATATTATTTCTCCATGCATTTAAAATATAGAAACTATTTAATCTATATCTTTTTTCATATTTCTATTGGATATTATGTTTACATTTCAGATTTTATCCCCTCACCCCATTCCTGCCACCACCGAGGAACCCCCTATCCCATCCCCTCCTGCCTCCACAAGGGTGTGCCCCCACCTACCCCCACTCCCCCCTTCCCACCCTCGAATTCCTCCCTGCTTGCAGTTCAGCCTTCATGGGACAAAGGATCTCCTCTCCCATGCATGCCTGACAAGGCCATCCTCCCCTAAGTATACAGCTGAAGTCAATGGGTGCCTCCCTTTGTGCTCCCAAGCTGGTGGTTTAGACCCTGGGGAGCTCTGGTTGGTTGGCACTGTTGCTCTCCTCTTGGAGCCACCAACCCTTTCAGCTCCTTCAGTCCTCTAACTTCTCCATTGGGAACCCTTGATCAGATCAATGGGTAGCTGTGAGCATTTGCCTCTGGATATGTCAGACTCTGGCAGACCTCCGAGGAGACAGCTACATCAGGTTCCTGTCAGCATGCACTTCCAGAGATCCATATTGGCATCTATCTTTGGTGACTGCACATGGGACAGATACCAAGGTAGAGTGGTCTCCAGATGGCCCCTCCTTGACTTTCTGTCCCACACTTTGTCGCCATATTTGCTCCCTTAAGCATTCTGTCACTCCTTTCAAGTAGGACTGAGGCATCCACACTTGGTCTTCCTTCTTCATGAGCTTCATGTGGTCAGTGAGTTGTATCTTGGCTATTGAGAGCTTTTGGGCTAATATCCACTTATCAGTGAGTGCATACCATGTGTGTTCTTTTGTGATTGGGTTACCTCACTCAGGCTGATATTTTCTAGTTTCATCCATTTACCTAAGAATTTCTCGAATTCATTATTTTTAATAGCTGAGTAGTACTCCATTGTGTAAATGTACCACATTTTTTGTATCCATTCCTCTGTTAAAGGACATCGGGGTTCATTCCAGCTTCTGGCTATTATAAATAGGGCTGCTATGAACATAGTAGAGCATGTGTCCTTGTTATATGTTGGAGCATCTTCTGGGTATATGCTCAGGAGTGGTATAGCTGGGTCCTCAGGTAATGGTATGTCCAATTTTCTGAGGAACCACCAGACTGATTTCCAAAGTGGTTGTACCAGCTTGCAATCCCACCAACAATGGAGGAGTGTTCTTTCTCCACATCCTCGCCAGCATCTACTATCACCTGAGTTTTTAATCTTAGTCATTCTGATTGGTATGAGGTGGTATCTCAAGGTTGTTTTGATTTGCATTTCCCTGATAACTAAGGATGTTGAACATTTTTTAGGAACTTCTCGGCCATTCGTGTTCCCTCAGTTGAGAATTCTTTGTTTATCTCTGTACCCCATTTTTTAATAGGGTTATTTGGTTGTCTGGAGACTAATTTCTTGAATTCTTTGTATATATTGGATATTAGCCCTCTATCAGATGTAGGATTTGTAAAGATCTTTTCCCAATCTGTTGGTTGCCATTTTGTCCTATTGACAGTGTCCTTTGCTCTACAGAAGCTTTACAATTTGATGAGGTCCCATTTGTCAATTCTTGATCTTAAAGCATAAGCCATTGGTGTTCTGTTCAGGAACTTTTCCCCTGTGCCTAAGTATTCGAGGGTCTTCCCCACCTTCTCTTCTAATTAGTTTCAGTGTATCTGGTTTTATGTGAAGGTCCTTTATCCACTTGGACTTGAGCTTTGTACAAGGGGATAAGAATGGATTGATTTGCATTCTTCTACATGCTGACCTCCAGTTGATCCAGCACCATTTGTTGAAAATGCTGTCCTTTTTCCACTGGATGGTTTTAGCTGCTTTTTGCAAAGATCAAGTGACCATAGGTATGTGGGTCAATCTATATCTTAATATAAACTTTAAATATATTTAATGGATGGACGGACGGACAAACGGCCGAAACAGACAGACAGATCAACAGACCAACTGACCAATTAGCTCAATAGTAGAACACTTTCCTAACATAAGCACAGTCTAGGTTTGATCCAAATCTTCAGTGACATACTTATATATTTGAGATTTACTATATAAACAAATATATATTGTATTACATATAAAAAACCATGTATTTGCCATGCTGTGCCCATTAGCTCTTCAAAATTAGGGATTGAGCTATTTTTTTCTAACTTTGTGACACTTTAATTATTACTGAATTGGCAGTAAGAGCTAATATTTCCTTAATATGTACCTTACTAGGTACCAACTTGAGAATTTTGTGTATATAATCCCAAGACTCAGAATTCCTGGCCAGGAGGTGGTAGCAAACAACTTTAATCCCAGTGCTTAGGAGGCAGTGGCAGGCAGAATTTTGAGTTTGAGGCCAGCCTGGTCTACAGACTGAGACTACCAGAGCCACAGAGAGAAACCCTTTCCAAAAACAACAACAAAACTAACAACAACAACAAAAAAAAAAAAACAGAAGAAGAAGAAGAAGAAGAAGAAGAAGAAGAAGAAGAAGAAGAAGAAGAAGAAGAAGAAGAAGAAGAAGAAGAAGAAGAAGAAAGAGGAGGAGGAAGAGGAGGAGGAGGAGGAAAAAGAAGAGGTAGAGGAGGAGGAGGAGGAAGAAACGAAAGATTCAGAATTTCCAACTCAAGATACTTTAATTCTTTCTAATTTAAATCTAAGGAAACAGAGTGACAGAAACAGGACTATGGCCAAGGTTCTGATACAGTGAGTAGTTTAAGCCAGGAAGTCTAACTCTAGTTCAGACTTTTAACCAATATGCAACAATATCTTTGTTCTGTCACTATTCTGAATCATAGGTTAAAGCAAAACTGAATTCTGAGGCCACAAAAAAAACAATTCTTAAGGCCAGACATGTGGTACACTACTTTAATCCCAGCACTTTGTAGGTAGAGGCAGGTGGATCTCTATGAGTTCAAGGCAGGACTACATGGCATTCCAGGATAGTCAGGGTTCTGTAGAGAGGCTTTGTCTCAAATCATACCAAATCAAAACAAAACAATTCTCTTCTTAAAAAAAATGTCACATGAAGATGGAGACTTGGCTCAGCAGTTAAGAGAACTGGTTGCTCTTAAAGATGATGCAAATTCAATTCCCTATATGGTACCTCACAATAGTGTGACTCCAGTCCTAACACTCTCTTCTGACCTCAGTGGGTACTAGGCAGGCACATGATCCATAGACATACATACATACAGAACACTCATACACGTAAGTATACAAATCCAAAAGAATATCACAAAACGTAAGATTAAAAATACCCTCAAAGTTGAATACTACTGAGAATGAAACAAGTTAACTGCCTTTAAAAGAACATTAAAAGAACTTCATTACATTACTTTTCTCCACCTCATTCATTACTAAACAGAATCAATATACTTCAAAACCCTGAAAACTAAGAAATGACCAAGTCAATTGTACTGTATATTACAAATACATTATTCCAAAATGTCCTTTTTAAAATTAAAGTTTTATGCACCTGTGTGGGGGTGCCCATGGAGACCAGAAAAGGGCATCAAGATTCCTTGAAACTGTAGTTTCACACAGCTGTGAGTTACCTGATTTGGGTGCTGGGAACTAAACTTGGGTCCTCTGTAAGAGCAACAAGCACTGAGCCATGTCTCCAGCTCCCTAAGATAAATTTTTTAAAGAACTGACAATGTTACATAAAAGTAATCAATATGTATCAGTCTTAAATTTATATAAAAAGAAAGAAAAATATAGGTATCTCTATTCCCATAAGGTATGTTTATAATTTCATATCGAAAGATAATGCTTTTCTGTTGCCAAAAAGCATTTTGCCTTAGTAAAGATATATTATACTGGTCATGGGAACCCAGAGTTGGGGTTGGGCAGAGTTGTTTTGCTTTTCTCCAATAGAAAAACAAAAGTTATGCTCATGAGAGCTAACATGGGGTAGAGTTTCACCCTACTCTGAGCAGCCAGCCTGTTTCCTTGGAATGTGGGGCTCCCACGGGAGGACTAATGGTAGCACCCAAGCTCAAACAAGGAGCAGAAAATCATCTTTAATTGATCTGTGTACCCTGAACATGCCAAACAAATGTGTTTATAGAACTATGTATTACTTGTAAGGTTTGTATATTGCAGAATGAAAGACCAGGAGAACATCCCTGACAGGATTCACCTTCAAGGATGTTGAGATGCTGAGACCTGCTGTTTCAGCTCTGTGATTGATCCTGCCTTAAACTGATGCTGTTTCCAGAGACTTGCTTCTGGAACAGCTTCGGAAAGGACTGCTAATCCCAGATGACCTCTATTTATTCAGCCTTTCAGATTGATCCATTCAAGACTTCACTTAATCAACATATAGAAACTGGACAACAAATGATGCCAGTAAGCTTTCTTTTGACTTAACCATTTTTCTAATTTTCTTGGGCCACCAAAAAGGAAATCTTCACCCCAATTCAGCAGAAAGCAATTATAAGAAGACTGTCCCAGTCCTTTAAGTTTCAGTGGATAATTTTGGTCATTTCATGAGTTATAGATATGTTAGAATTTTAGGGGATGATTTACAAATAATTATGGTCTTGGATAGGAAGGAATCTAAATAGGAGGTTAGATTCAGGAATTTCTCTTTCCTTTTTTTCTATCTTTCTTAGGTAAGGGAAGGGTTGAGAGGAAGAAGGGGATATACAGAAATTTTAAAAATTAGACAAATAGGAGTAGATTATTGAATCTACGCTTAAAGCAAAAGACATTTTAAAACCATAAAATCTTACATTGGTAGAGATCCGTATATTTTGATGCAAAATTGAGGTTACATTTTGTTGCATTGGTACAGAATTTTATATACTGATACAGGTTTAAGTTTTCATCAGTATAAATCTTTGTATACCGATAAAAAATTTAAGATTAATTTTGTTGTGACATAATATATGTATGGTTCAACTCTTGTATGTATAGGTATTATGCCTATACATCTCATTTAAAGTACAAGGTTTAGTCCCAATCCTTTTACTGTGATTACAAACTGTTCAGGATAATTAAGTAATGCAAATTAAGAAGTCAGTCAATCAAACTCATGGTCATGTTAGATACTAGTCTGGATTACCACAGAATTATCCATCCTGGGGTTGTACCAATAATAGCTAGAGACAGACAATGTTTATTTAGATACGCTATAGATAGATAGTCTTCTAAAACCTTAGAAGCTCACAGAATATGGCATTTAAACATTATTATTATTAATTTAAAATCTTTTTTGATATTGAGACATGTCAACTTGGCAGTAACCCATTCAACTTGGAAAAGAATGATGAGCTTCAGAAACCTCCATATGGAGTTACTTCAATTATGTCATGCTAGCCACTGGGGAAAGAAAATGCCCTTATTTCATCTGGAGACAGAATGCCATCCAGAAAGAACCTGCACTTACAGGGAAGTTGACTGGCAAGCTCTGCCAAGACATAGTAAGTGAATCCTTCATAATTCCTGCTTCACAAAAGGTCTATCAGATATTCTGGGTCAGAAAGCTAAAGACAGATGCTCCACCATTTTGGAGACTGTCATTTCTATAAAACTCCGGAAGCTCCATTTCTGAACTTCCAGCATACTCAGGTAATATTTACTCTTTCTCAGGTCTCTGATGGGGTTGAAGACTAGATAGTTATAGTCTCACAATTAAACTGAAGTTGTTTAGCATTTAGAAAGGTATTTTAGATCTAAGAAGTAATTTTCAGGTTAATAATGCAAATTAGGATAAAAAATTTAGATACAAAACTCTAAACTCATCCAAATAGGATAGATAATAAAATACTTTCTCTTAAGTTGCTGAAAACAAATTGGACTTTTGAATGTATCGCTTATGTAATAATTTCCATAATTATTTTATAATTGTTCCTATTATACACTCTTTATTACTTTAAGAGTCTTTATTTAGATTTTTAAGAAAGTGGGGAACTGTTGAGGTTAGGTCTGTTACTATGTATTGTAATTCTAAATACTGGCCCTGGGTGCCTCAGGAACAAGAGAATCTTCACATAAGGCAAGTGATGCTATGTAATCTTACTCCTTAATTTAAAACTATTATTTGAATAAAGTCGGGCAGAAGAGAAATAGGCAGGGTTTCAGTTCCTGGGCTAGGGTTCTGAGGAGGACCATGAGTAGGAAGAGGGAAAAGAAAGTGGAAAGAGAAAATGCTATGGGTTAGGTGAGTCATGAAAACATGGCCATGAGAATTGGCCAAATGGAGTTTAAGAGCTAAGTTATAACTTGGGGCTACTGACTGACAGGAAAGTAGACATAATATCTTAGAGAGTAGATATCTACCCAGCTCTGGTACATTAAAGTGCTTATTATAAATATTAAAGTTGTGTGTCCTTTATCTGGGACCCTAATGATCTGAGCAGGGTAGAAACCCCTGATTGAGACTAAATATCTAATACAACATAAACTGTTTAAATATAATTTATGGTTGTTACAGAAATGAAAACAAGGTGTATATATATATGTGGTGAAATAAACAATGAAAGGTTTTTATATAAATTATCCACACATTTCTTTATAATGATAATAGAAATTCCTATATCAAGTAAACAATAAAATTAAGAATGATGTAAGACATTCTGCCCTCTAGCAAAGTTTCTGTCTTAGATAAGAGTTTCATTATTGTGATGAGACACCAAGACTATGGCAACTCTTATAAAGGAAAACATTTCATTGATGCTGGCTTAGAGGTTCAGAGATTTCATCCATTATCATCATGTGGGAAGCATGGCAGTGTGCAGACTAGACATGGTGCTGAAAGAGCCGAGCGTTCTACACACATCCTGATCCTCAGGCAGTGAAAGGAGATTGTGCCACCCTGGGTATAGCTTGAGCTAGGAGACCTCAAAGCCCACCTCCACACTTATATCCTTCCTCCCACAAGGCCACACCTACTGCAATAAGGCATACCTCCTATTAGTGCCACTCCCTACGGGCCAAGCATTAAAACATATAAATGTATGGGGGCCAATCCTATTCAAACCACCATAGTTGCCCATAAAGCTTATCAAAGAAAGAGAAAATTAAACACATGCTTACATATGCTGCTGATGTAACTTTGCAATTTCTTTCTCAAAATCTTGAGGTTGATTAGGAATGAAAGAATAATCTGAGAGGTAGCCTGCCAAGTTTTCTGACTGATTGTAGTCTCCAAGTTCAGCTAATAAGAAAAAGAAAATATCATACTTTAATACTTTACTTATGTTAAAATCAGCAATGTCATTAATTCACATAAAGTTATGAAACCAATGTGTTTCTAGTTAAATTAAATAAGCTGTAGTAATTCACATAAAAATAATTGCTAACTACCTAGACATTCATTGACTTACCTCAGAAGTTCCTACTTCCAACACACCTGAAGACATCTTGCAATGTGTTATCAATACAGACTACAAAATCATAGGCAACTTGATTAAAGCAGGCTGATACTTACACTGAACAGCAAATGAAGCTAAAAGGGCAGCAGTATTACAAGGACAGGACAATCTATTAAGACAAAGGAAAAAATACATAACCCAAGGATAAATAAAACTTCAAAAATATGCTGTAGTTTGTTATACTACTGACATTGGAAGTTTCTATATATGCATCTATTTTACCCACAATTAAATTAATTAAGCTGGGTTTTAAGGCACACGTCTATGATTCCAACACTCAAGAAGTTAAAATGACTGCCTGTTTGAAGCCAATCTAGGTTACATAATAAGACAATGTCTCAAAAACCAAACAAAAGAAACTCCTTTTCAAATAAAAGGCTGACAAAAGAAACTAATACTATCTATAACCATTTTTAAAATTTATTTACAGCAATCATTCATGAGTTATTTAATACAGAATTTAAAATATTTTAAAACTATATTGTAAGAAAACCCTTAAAAATACTCACCTTCCAGTAAGAATGTCTTGCTTAATTTGCAAAAAATACTGATACCTTAAAAAAAAAAGATATTTAGTAGAATCATCAAATTGAGTTCTTCTATATTTTATACTTATATTAACAAAATTAAACATTTAAATATTCCCTTTTGTTATCTACACATTAGCATATTAACTCAGCATATGTATACATTAGCAAAAATGCCAGAAACAGGACTTTGTGAGTTGATTACAAGTTTTTAAAATTCATTAATATATGGAACTTTATATTTTGAATATCTTGGTTCTATTATAAAACTACACAAGACTTCCAAGATCTCTGCTGCTAGGGAGAAGACTTAGGAACAACAGTTTGAACATTGGTACATGCGAGAAGAACTAGAAGCATAGACAATTTAAGCATCAATGACATAGGAGAAAAAGAGCATACTAGAAACCAGTGGAAAAAAACATCCTTTCTGTGGAAACAGGAAGTCAGGACAAGGACAGGCCTAGGTGCAGATCATTTTCTTCTTAACCTTTCTGTGGAAAAACAACTATCTACTTCCACTAGAGTTAAGAAAGCTCTTTCATCAGAAAATGAATCGAATTCTGTCTTCTACTATAGCTCTGGTATTAAAGTGTTTTAAACAATCTGGTATTAAACAATCATCTTCTTTTAACATGAACATGACACACTGCTAAAGTTGCTTACAAGATGGCACTGTTCTTTTGTCCCTGATAGTGGGTAAGCTAGTCAATACCTGGGCAAAATCACCTTTGCTGAAAATATTGGCAGAAAAACAAATGTTATGATATTAAATATTGAACAGGGATTTATGGACTTCAATCAGTTTTTAAAAAGTCAAAACTCAACACAAATGTTATTTATTTAATTCAGGACAGTGGAATTCTATCAAATTTATTTGATTTCATAATCAAAACTTTAAGATGGAGCTAGTGGCATAAGTCACAACTAAGGCGTGTACACAGCATACACAAGGCCTAAAACCACTAAAAAGAAGAAGAAAAATCTAAAAGGCCTTGAGTACAAAAACTGTTTTATACTTGTGAATTAAAGGAGATATATATATATATCTCCTTGGTATAATTGTAAAATTCTATAAAAATAATACTTATACTTACTGGAAATTATTTAAGCAAAGAAGGGAATTATTAGATTAAAAATCAGAAGTCAAGTTCTAAAGTAGCCTATGATATGGAGGAAACTTCTAAAATTTGAGTGAGTTTTAGTTACTACATTTGTAAAAGGAAAATTAGATCACTTGTCTAGTGTATATGTTTTAGGAGATTAAAAAAAAAAAAAACCCAAATCGCTTCTAATGATACCGGTACTTGCCAATACTGAAGTACATTTATCACAATGGAAGACTTTTTCTTCCCACTAATTCAAAATGGTATCTATCTCAAAGTAAGGAGATAGAGCAAGGATCCTTTTGTGTGCGTGTGTGTGTGCGTGTGCGTGTGCGTGTAATATAAACTTCTTCCAAAAAAGTAGCAACTCGAAAATAATCATGATCGTTATACTTTCTCTTTTTTTATTTAAAAACGATTTCTCATACAATATATTCTGATTCTGGTTTCTCTTCCCTCAACTCCTTCCAGATCCTCTCTAATTCCCCACCCAAGTACATACCTTTTCTATCTCTTATTAGAAAGCAAGCATCTAAATAATAATAAATATAATATAAATACAAACACACAAACCAGAATCAGTCAAAACAATACACAAACAAAAATTCAAAGAGAAAGCCATACACACTTAGAGACAAACACATTTATACACATAGAAAACCCATAAGAACAAAATATGAAACCATTGTCTATGCATGTATTTATCAGTGTGTGCGTATGACTACATGAGTACATGTGACCACACAGGTCAGAAGAAAGTACCCTGGATCTCCTTGGAAGTGGAGTTACAGGCAGTTGTAAGCCACCTGACATAGGTACTGGGAACCAAAGTAGGGTACTCTGTAAGAACAGTATATGCCCTTAACACTGAGCCATCTTCATTAGCCCGAAACCAAAGTGTTTCATAGCCCTGGCTCCCTTGCTATAATACTAGAATTACCTGAGGAATGTATATATGTCTGTACTCATTTGAGTCACACTGCATCAGACTATCCAGTCAAATAGACACATCAGAATATCTAGCTATCCTAATTCTAACTTATTAATCAGGGTAGAGATATACTTTTGTATAGTATAATGATTACATGAAATGTAGTCATGTACCATACTTTAACAAAAGTAGTACTTACAAAACATAAAGAACTTTGAAATTAAACAATATATCTAATAAAAACAAAAATGGTCTCCTACACCAACAGCTTCAGTACAAGTTAATTCTCAACTGCTTACATATTTTTACTTTCTTCAAGTTATGACTCAATTATCAGTGAGATATACCCATAGTTTACAGCATATGCTATTAACACACAGGCACACATTTAGGTTCTAATAGGAAATCCAGTTTTCTGTGTGAACTGAACACTGAACCTGGCTATGGTTTGAATGTGAAATGCCCCCACAAGCTCAGGTATTTGAACACTTGGTGCTGCTCTTGTGAAAGGTTGTGGAACCTTAAAGAGGTAGAGCCTTGCTAGAAGAAGTGAAAAAAGGCCATGAGGTTTGGTAACCCAGCCCTATTTTCTGTTCTCTGTCTGCTTTCTGCTTATGGATATAATAATGCAAGCTACTTCTAGCTCCTGCTGCCATGCCTACCCTGTCATGATGGGCTGTAATCAATCCTAAACACCAAGTCAAACGAGCCCTCTTCCCTTAAGTTGTTTCTAGTCAAGTATCTAATCAAAGCAACAAGAGAAATAACTAAGACAATATAACTGACAATATTTTAATTTTTTGTATTAACAAATATCATAAACATTAAAAATGTCAGAAAGTTAATTTTAAGTTGTTGATGTTTTAATTGTGTTTCTTATATATGTAGCTGAAAACGAAAAGTAATTTATAGTGTTTTATACTTAAAATTGTTCATTAATTCTGACTAATTTCCTTGGAGTTCTTGCAAAACCAGGAAAATTTTTAGTATACTGATGATTGCTTATAATGATAAAAGATTATTTTAAATATTTAACATCAACAACATACTTGCTAAATTTAATATGTAAATTATACTGTGAGACAAAATAAATCATGGCTGTAAAGGGGGAAACAAAGTAACAACAAAACCTAAGAGCTATAATAGTAAATTAAATACATTTATTAGTGGTTGCAAATATTCCAGCTGTCAAACATGGCACCTGTACTCCAGGGTCTTCTTATCATCAAAAAAGCATAAGCAAACAGAAAAGATTTTCAAAAACTATGTTTTTAACATCAGCCCAGCCATAAAACCTTTCACCTACAATCGGTCCTGCCTGCAAGGTGCGATGGGGCAGGGGTAGCACAGAACTTGTGGGAGTGGCCAACACGTGAGTGGCTCAATTTCAGCCCACACCACAAGAGGGAGCCCGTGCCTGAGGCTGCCTGGTTGGTCAGAAACCAGGACAGCCCATGATCTCCAATTATATCCTGCTACACTCATAACCTAGCCCAATTGTCATCAGAGGTGCATCATCCAGCAACTGATGGGGGCAGATGCAGAGACCCACAGCCAGACACAAGGCAGAGCCTGGGGAACCCTGAAGAAGAGGCGAAGAAAGAATTGTAGAAGCCAGAGGACACCACAAGAACACGGCACACAGAATCAATTATCAGGGCTCATAGGTGCTCACAGAAACTGAACCAATAAACTTGGCCCCATTCTCTAAATCTAAAACAAAACACAAAAACAACAACAACAAAACATGGCCCCTGTAGGGAACCTGGGGAGAGAGTAAGTGAGCAGAGAGACTGGGAGTAGTGGAGAGAAGGGAAACTGCAATAAGGATGGAACACAGGAGAGAAGACTAAAAGGGTTTTGTTTTGTTTCTTAAAAGCTTTGTTTAGTATTGAGAACTCTACAGATAGAGAAATAGCAGCGTATACTAATACAACAGCTTTATTCTGCTGCTGCTCCATTCTACTGCATCACTAAAGTAATTCTGACAGGCCATCCAGGCAGCCTCAGGCACGGGCTCCCTCTTGTGGTGTGGGCTGAAACTGAGCCACTCCTGTGTTGGCCACTCCCACAAGTTCTGTGCTACCCCTGCCCCAGTGCACCTTGCAAGCAGGACAGATTGTAGTGAAAGGTTTTGTGGCTGGGTTGAATTAACACCTATGTTCTTCTATCAGGGAAGTGTATAAAGGGGACAGTGTTCTAATTCTTTCCGTTTAAATGACTAATTCTGCATTCCATCAAATACAGTCACCTGCACTTAAGCAGCTTACTGTAATGACTGTTACGGCTTTCTTTACTTCTGCCATTAACGCTTTAGCTATTCTCCCGAGCACTGCTGAGACGCTCATAAGGATCACTCTTGAGTACTTTCTCAAGTACAAGTGACGAGCTAAGACTTAGAACGTGCAGTAAATGTGTTTTATCACTGCCACATCTTTTATAAAGTTCGGTGTATTTCCTTTGGACTTAAAAATATATCCTGCACATGATCGCTATATGCATATTTTAGACATTTTATGTTCTACTTAGTGAAGAGAAAGAAAAAACCAAGAATATGCTTTTACATGAATATATACATA
Source organism: Arvicanthis niloticus (assembly GCF_011762505.2). Taxonomy (NCBI): domain Eukaryota; kingdom Metazoa; phylum Chordata; class Mammalia; order Rodentia; family Muridae; genus Arvicanthis; species Arvicanthis niloticus. Next base: position 9,534,497 of record NC_047667.1, read on the forward strand.
TATATACATATATATATATACATATATATATATATATCAAAAACTCTCTCACTACACAACATGCCTTGGGTACAATCCAGTGCCATCTCATGTCTTCCTTTAATTTCAGCAGTGCTGCTTGGGGTGGGTGAGGTGGCTCTGGGTGTCCAACTCCTAACAGCTCTCCCACTCATGGAGGAAACAGTTACCTTGAACATTTATAAACTTTCTATATGCTGGTTTGGAAGTTCAACTTTTTAGCATGGTCATTTATTTTTGCCTACTTAATTTTATTTTTTCATATTAGATCACTGACAATGTTTTCAAAAGAAATAGTTCCCATATACCAACCTTGTATACTCTTCTTGTAACTTGTTGGGGTCACTTACAAAGAATTTGACTCTAAAGTTCAAATTGTAAGGTGATCCTCCTAAAATTAACAAAAACAGCTCTAATTAATCAGATTATATTAGTCCTTTTTCTTTATAAGACATATTTGCAAAACATCAAGTAAATAGCATGCTTACTCTTTAGCTGCTTCCTTATTGGTTTGTTTGGATCCAGCCACCTCTAAAAAAATAAAGAAGACAGATTTCTTTTTTCCCTGAAAAAGTAGCATATCAGTTATTGCAAATCTATTCCACTTGAGGACTGCATTTTTGAAAAGGGTTTAATGTAAAAACATTAAATTAGAAGTAATGTTGTGTCTTGACTGCTAGTGATGTAGAAAGGTGGTCCTATTCCTAGGCAGGCACATCTGGGCTGCATTAGAAAGGGAGTCAAGAATGAATCTGGGAGCAAACCAGTAAGCAAAATTTCTTCAAGTTTCTGTGTCAGGCTCCTACCTTGATGTCCCCTGCTAGACTGTAACCTATAAGACGAAATAAACTCCTTTGTCCCCAAGTTACTTTTGCTCAGTGTTGTATTACAGCAAACCACTACAGTCATAAACTACTTTAATGATTATCTAAATGTGAGATTAGACTACCCAAAGCCTGATGTCCTTGTTCAGTTTTCCTTCAAAGTAAAATATTCTGATATAAGAAACACAAATACTTAAATAAATGTGGAGACACAGCTTAGAAATAATATAATAATAAGCAACGAGAAACTTAACAACACTTGAATGACCTCAGTGAGACAGGACTTAGGGTCTTGATTAAAACCATGAAGGTGGAACACTGATAACATGTAGTGCCAGGCTGTTAAATGACAGCGTTCGTAGTAAAGTAAAAAAAAAAAAAAAAAAAAAAAAAAAAAAATCATTAAACAAAAATAAAAACAAAAACCCAGGAAGGGGCTGGCAAGATGGCTCAGTGGGAATGGCATTGGCAGTCAAGTCTTATGACCTGAAATTAATCCCTTAACATCACATGCTGGAGGGAAGACTTGATACTCAAAAGTTGTTCTTTGACTTCCACGCATTAATTCTGCCCCAATTTGGTCATCAATATATGTTCATATTCTAGAAAAAGTTCACCAGAAAAAGATTATGTGATAGTCAAATTAGACCTGACATTTCTGTGATTATGTACGCACCATCATACATACACCCACAATAAGTAAATGTAAAAATCCAAAATGAAACAAACAATTCAAAAAACAAATCAACCCACAAAAAAAAACTTATACAACAAGAAAGAGATCAATATTAAAAAACAGACAATGGACAGTAAACTCACAACTAGGGAATAAATAGCATTTAAATATATAAAGATATTCAGTCTTGATCACAATTTTTAAAAATTAAAAATCAATGTATGTTGGGCTCTGTTTTAAGACAGTGTCAGTACTTAGAGCTAACTCTGGATTTGAACTTATAAACCTCCTGCCAGAGTCTCCAAAGTGCTAGGAATACAAGCATGTGACACACCTCTGTACCCAGCAACATAAGCTTTTTAAAATTAGTGGCATCCTAATGAGAGAACAGTGGTATGTCAAGGTGTCTTAGGTTTGTTTCTCATTGTTGTGATAAAATACACAGACAAAAGCCATGTAAAAGAGAAGGGGTTTGTTTTAGCTCACAGCTCCAGGTCCACTAAAGTCCGCAACAGAAGGGAAGTTACTGCTGCAGGAGCTTGAAGCAGACAGCTATTTATATCAAATCCAGGGTTAAGAGCAAACAGCAATAAAATGTGCATTCATGTTTGTGCTTTGCTCATTTTCTCCTTTTAATGCCGTCCAGGACCCGTGCCACCTACTTTTAGGTTCTTCCTTCCCATATCAATTAACATACTCTAGAAAACCTCACACAGACAAGCCCACAAGCCAACTTAGACAGTTCCTCACTGGGACACCTTTCCCAGGTGATTCTAGGTTGTATCAAGTTGACAACTAACACTAACCAACACACACTGCAATTTATTGCTGATTAGTATTCCAGTCCACAGATGTGCCCCTTTTAGATGGTCAGGTCATTCTGCTCTTTATGAATAATAGTGCTATAAGCATCTAAGAACAAATTTCTGTGTGTACAAATGCTTTCAAGCCTTGGGTACATTTTGAAAACAAGTATTATAAACTCTCCTATTTTACTTTGTGTGCATACTTGTGTATGCAAGTGTTCACACATGCTCCCGTGTATATAGGCATGTATACCTGTGTTCTGCACGAGCATGTGTGCTGGAACAGGAGTATGGATGTATGTGAAGACTAGAGGACACTCTTGGATATTGTTCCTTAGCAGCCATGCGCCTTTTCTGAGACCCAGTGTCTCACAAGAATTTTTTGATTTAATGATCTTTTTACTACGAACGCTGTCATTTAACAGCCTGGCACTACATGTTATCAGTGTTCCACCTTCATGGTTTTAATCAAGACCCTAAGTCCTGTCTCACTGAGGTCATTCGAGTGTTGTTAAGTTTCTCGTTGCTTATTATTATATTATTTCTAAGCCGTGTCTCCACATTTATTGAAGTATTTGTGTTTCTTGTATCAGAATATTTTACTTTGAAGGAGAACTGAACAAAAACCAAACTCTGCTATTTTGAAGAACGGAACAAGTACCAAATTCTACCCCAATTTGGTGGTCAATATATGTTCATATTCTAGAAAAAGTTCACCAGAAAAAGATTATGTGATAGTCAGATTAGACTTGACATTTCTGTGATTCTGTTGAAAGCCTTAACTTCCACAGCATCTACTGAATCTTAGCTAGTCATACTAGTATTGTTTTTAACTATGGCAACTATAATTTCCAACATTGCTCTTTTTTTTTTTTGCATGAATGGCATATCTCTCATCATGCCACACTGGAGTCTGTGTGTGGCACATGGGTGCATGTGGAGGGCAGAAATCAACGTTCAGTGTTCTTAGCAATCATTCAACACCTTACTTTAAAAAAACTATTACATTTTATACGGTGCACATAAGTTTGCCATTGTGTTGACACTGAGGTCAGAGGGTACTTGTAGGAGTCAGATCTCTCTTTCCACCATGTGGGTCACAGGGAGCAAAACTCAGGTCATCAGATATGGCAGTAAGTGCCTTTACCCACTGAGCCACCTTGCTGACTTTCGACTTTATTTTTTGAAACAAGGACAGTAAGTCACAGGCTCCTCCTGTCTCTGCTTCCTCGATGTTGAGATTGTAAACATGCACTGCTGTGTTCAGCTTTTTCACAGAGTTCCTGTAATACCAAACTCCAGTCCTCATTATGTATGGCAAGCACTGAATAATGTTCTATTTTAATATCTATTGTGTACTTATTAATGCAACAAGCCCTGTTATATGCAATTCCTATGTAAAATTCAATTTATCTCTTTAACCCCAAGATTGATACTATTTGTTTATCTTTACAGGTTGCTCTCCCCAATATAAAATATGATTTATTCACTTAGGTAAATCTAGTTCATGGTATTGACTTTCCTCAAATGTTGGTATCTATTTTGTTAAATACTTTCATTTGAATTTCTCTGTAAGATTTTTGTATATGTGTAAACACTTTGCATCTCTGGACTAAAGACGCAATATATACTCTGACTCTCAATAGCTGGTGAGAACTTGCTATGCTGTTGCTAGGCTTTAAGAACTAGTGTCCACATTTATCTAGTTCCTGGCTCACTGAGATGTGAGCCACTCTGCCCTGCTCCACTACACTCCCAAACCCCCATCATGCTGAACTAGTCCCTCATGGACTGTAAGCTGAAATAACTGTTCACTTCAGTGTTTCTGTCAGGTATTTTGTCACAGCAATACAAAAATAATGACTTCCAAGGGAAAACTTCTTGTGTGGCTCTAACGTACTGTCTAGTTTGAAGAATCTACCCTAGGCATTTAAGGTAAATCCAGTGGTAATGAACTCCCTCGGCTGTCATCTCCTTGAAATGAGAATACCTTAACCTCCACCCTGGTTCCTTATTTTCTTTTGTGAGACTAAATCTCACTATGTAGCCAACTTGGCTTTATCTCCTAATCCTCCAGTTTCAGCCTCCCAAGTTCTGAGACAATGGGTATCATACTTGGCATTACCTCACATTTGAAGTAATTTTGCTGGATAGAGAATCTGTCTGTTACTATGGTTTTCTTCTAGGATTTTAACTATATTACTCCACTGCCTCTGGCTTGCAAGTTTTCTACCAAGATTACTACCTGTTACACTGAAGATCTCTGCACCTATTGAGTCATTTATCTCTCAATTCTTTCAGGATTCTCTTTGTTTGCCAACAGTTGTTTTTCCAGACAGGGTCACTCTGTATAACAGGCTGTCCTGGAACTTGCTTTTTAAACTATGCTAGCCTCAAACTGACAGAGATCTTGCTTGTCTCTGCCTCCCAAGTGCTGGGATTCAATGTGTATGCCACCACTGCCACCACCCTGTTTGCTAACTGTTCTTAACCTCCCAAATGTTTCTTCAAATTTGAGGGGCTTTGGGCTATTAACTTCTTCAAATAATATCTTTATCCCTTTTTTTCTCTCCAACTTCTGGAGATATTCCTCTGGCTTGATTTTTCTACTAATCTTTCTTAAGATTTCCTGAATGTTGCTAATGGCATGCACATACCAGCACAGATATACTATGTGCTGTTAAAAATAACCAAAAGTGAAAAGAGAAGCAAATCTATTCTTGAAAAACAGAAAAATCTGCAGTAGATGAGACTTACAATTTTCTAGGCTTTTTTGGCCATCAGCAAACCCTGTTTATGAGGCAGGCAATGTGCTTGAGATGTCAGAAGACAGAAAGGTAGAATGACAGATAGCTGAAGGTGTGTTTTGAAAGGGGGAAATCAATGAGATGCAAAGGTCCAAACAGGCGTAGACTTACAAGTCACACCGACTTTTGCCAAGAGATTATATATAAGTGTATAGAAAGATCCAAGAGTGCCCCAACACCACCACCAAACCAAACAAACAAAACACCAAACTAAACCAAAACACCAACAAAAACCAGCCAGAAACATTTAAGAAAGGAGTAGAGACCCAGCAAAATGGCTTAGTGAATAAAGGCACTACAAAACCTGACCACCCAAGGTAGATCCCTGGAACCCAAATAGTGGAAGGAGAGACCTAACTACTACCAAGTTGTTCTCTGACTGCCACACATTATACGCACAATCCTTCTCCCTTGGCATCCTGTCTGCCAAAACTATAAGAACAAATGACTATTTACAAGAAATTATCTTTTGTACTGTTTCACTACCAATAGTTGATAATAATCACCAATCATTTGCCTATGTTAAGGTTCTGGGGATTGAACCTAAAGCTTTATATATACTAGGCAAGTGCATTACCATTGAAATATATTTCCAAGCCTTTCTATACTTTTAATTTTGAGATGGGGTTTCATCAAAGCTGACCTTGAACTCTTTCATACTACTCATAGTCCTTGGAGTTGTGATTAAACTCAGTTTCTCAAGTAGCTGAATGTATCACCTTGAAATTCTTATCTCTGCCAAGAGACCAACTAGGAATATTTACTTCATTGATTCCAGTAGATTCTATAACCTTTCATTTCCCTAAGGCAAATGTGTTTAGTACTGTTTAGCAAATATTCTTTTTCATACCGAAAGGGTACTTTTGGCTTGGATTTTCACTATGAATAGATATTAAATTTTATTTTATATAAATAATGCTTCAATTACGTTTATGCAGCTTTAAAAAAATACCTAGGGCTCATGGTGGTAAAAGGTTCAGATGAGGAAAAAGGCAAACTTCCTTTGTTACTGCTATTAAGCCACGTCCTAGTGATCCCTTGCTGTACCACAATGAACAGGAAATAATGATGAACAAACAGCAGAATAAAAACTGGACAAGAAAAGGTAAAAGTACCTACATGATATAATAATTTACCAGTGCACACTGGGAATAATAAAACAAACTACTAGAATAAAGGTTTGCCAAAAAAATATAAGATTATGATATAATTAATTGGATGTCCAGGGGTTTATACAAAGGAATAAGGTAGTTCTAAAATCTGAGATCAATATAACTTAGCAACCACATCGTAAACTATGTAGAAATCATCTAAAATCACCTAGAATTTTACAAAATGCTGCTGGAGCGAGGGGGGTTAAGTCTCTTCCCTGAATCCTCACTTGACTATCTATAGCCACTCAACACAACCTATGACTTTGTCTCCTACTCCGCTCCAGCACTCACTCACTTTTCTTCATTTCCAATTACTATTTCTCTTTCTTCCCTTGAGACAGGGTTTCTCTGTGTAGCCCTAGCTATCCTGGAACTCACTTTGTAGACCAGGGTGGTCTCAATCTCAGAGGTCTTCCTGCCTTTGCTTCCCAAGTGTTGAGAGTAAATGTGTGCACCACAATTCTTAGCTAATTATTACTTCTCAAAGTGATTTCATTATTCCAACAACCTTCCAACTCTCTTTAATTTGCTACCTTATGTCAATGGCTACATTATAAGCAGGCAGATATAGAATTAAAAGGAACTTCATAGTCTCATGTACTACTTAAAGCCCGTATTTTACCCATCACTGCATTACAGTCAAATGGAATTTCAAGAGTTTCCTCAAATATATCATTCTTGTATGGTCACTTTGAAAACCTTGAATTTCTGTACATACTGCTGCTTCTTTCTGAAATATCCTGATTCTTGAGTACTTCTGTCATTCTCTCCCAAAAAAGGTTAAGACAGAACCCACTATCACTACTAAGGACACTCAGCAGGCTACCACAGAAACATGTGCAATCAGAAATTAAGAGTCTGAAGTATGACAAAAGAAACACATCTTTCAAAAGAAAACAGAACAAGCCCGCGCAGTGGTGGCACACGCCTTTAATCCCAGCACTTGGGAGGGAGAGGCAGGTAGATTTCTGAGTTCAAGGCCAGCCTGGTCTACAGAGTGAGTTCCAGGACAGCCAGGGCTATACAGAGAAACCCTGTCTTGAAAAACAAAACAAACAAACAAACAAACAAAAAAAAAAAAAGAAAGAAAGAAAGAAAGAAAGAAAGAAAGAAAGAAAAGAAAAGAGAACACATTTGAAATACAAGCAAGTATTTTAGCCACTTATGCCAAATCACAAACTTGTAAAAATAATGATCATCTTCTCCTATATGACCTGTCCTATATCTTCTTCTACATAATTTCATGTAATCCAAAGTTTGAAAATCACAAAGTTAGAGAGGAACCAACAAAGTATGTCCACAATGCTAACTGTCAGGAGAAGCTGAAGGAAGATCAAGCTAACGGTTATCTATAATCTAATCTTTGTCCTACTGACAGACATTGTAATTCAATGTAGAAAAGAAACAAAAAAGGGAAATGCACAAGAATCATAAACTTAAAGCCTTAATAGCATGATGATAAATGAATCTTAACTACTTTTAAAAATTATACATAATATTATATAATTCATTGCTTTCCTCAATAAACTATACTTTGTACAGATTATTATTGTACATTATATTAAATCAGTGGTAGAGCACACCAGCAGTAGAAACTGAGACAAACTGAGGGTTCTAGCAAGCATGGTCTACATGATGATACCTGTTCAAAAGACAAAGAGAAAAACAAAAGACAAAAGAACAAAACAAATCAACCAATCAAACAAATATATTATGACAAATGCTAAAATTGTGGTAAATGTTTAAGGTTACAAACTTCAAAACCTAAAGCTTATCTGTATGTAAGCAAAAAAGATGCTAAAGAGAGTGAGGTAAGGTTTTGTATTTTCTGTAAAACAAAAATAAAAAATTTAAATGCCCTTTTCATTTTTTAAATAAATTCAATTAAATTTCAATACCTATTTGCCAAAGGTAAGAATAACTTCTATCTTCAAAAACTAGTGTGTGTGTATGTGTATTTTAAATATATAACATATAATATATATATACATACACATACAACACACATAGTTTAGATTTAAAACTAAAAACAGATGGGAATTTTTAGTTTTTCTGTATTCCTTTAATCAGTAATGCCAATCTCATTTCATGTTCCTGCCTCCCCTTAACATGTACACATGTTTATCATAATGTTTCTCTTTTACTGTGCATGGGGTGAATGCACAGCGCAGCGTGCACGTGGAGGTCAGAGGGCAGTGCTGTGAGTCAGTTCTCTCTTCCACCTTTTACAGGGGTCCAAGAATAAAACTCAGGTCAGCAGGCTTACATGCCAAATCCACTTAGCTGCTGAGCCATCCACTAGGCCTATTATCTCTTGAGCAAACTTTAGCTGAAAAAAAAGCATAGGCTTTATTAGATAGATTGGAGTTAACAAGGTTTCTTTGTTATTTGACTAATCATTAAACTCATTAAATATTTATACTTTTGTAAGCATTTATTTTTCATTTAAAAACATAATGATACTTTTATACATAGTAAGAATGATATGCAAAACAGTTGGTTAATAAATATACAACAGATGCTTCATAAATATCACTCCTATTCCTTTCTCTTTTGATATATTAATTATCCTCAAAAGCCTTAGGATAATTTCACTGTGAAAATCAGGAGGGCTGGGTAGATGACTCAGTGGGTAAGAATGTTTACTGTGCAAGCATGAGAACCTGAGTTTGAACCCTTAAGACCCACATAAGAACTAGACATGGCTGTTTCTGCCTATAACCCCAGTCATTAGGGGATGGAGACAGGTAAATGTGAAAGCTTGCTGGTAAGCCACCCTCACCAAAACAATAAGCTTCCAGTTCAGTGAGAAATCCTCTCTTAAAACAAAGTAGAGAATGATAGAGGAAGACATCCCACTTCCTGTTCTGTCCTTCACACCCACACATTCATATACATGTAACACGTGTACACGCTCACACACGCACATACACACACCAATTAATAGTGGGACACTATAAGAACTGAACTAAAACTCTTCCATAATTTAGATAGGTCTTTCAGAATATTTAAATATAAAGTTCTGTGGTAGAAATAACGGTTCTGTGTTTTTAAAAAATGAGCAAGGGAATTAAAAGAATCAAGTTTTTAGTTTTATTAATGTCAGAAGTAATTCAGGACTTACCTCCTTGGATTCAAATAATGACTCCTAAAAATATGAGTGTTACACTGAAAACTTTCCAATGCCTCTTTTAAGAAGATTTAAAATTCTATAACCATTCTATTAAAACAGGCTTATAAATGGAATTTGGAAGTTATTGAATGTACACACACAGATGTTTGCCCACATACGTCTATGTGTGCCATGTGTGTCAGAGCCCACAGAGACCATAAGAGGCCATTAGATCCCGTAGAACGAGAGTTACAGGGGCTGTGAGCTGTCATATGGGTACTGGAAAATAAACACAAGTCCTCTGCGAGAAGAGGAAGCTAGCTGAGCCCTCCCTCCAAGCCAATAAACAGACTATTAAACACTGGTTCAGAGAACCTTGTCTTCAATCTACAATTTTCTAAACAGTACAAAATGTTTCTTTCAAAATACACTCCTCTTGACCAGGTGTGGTAGCACACACCTATAATCTCAACATTGGTAGGTTGACAACTGAGTTCAAGGCCAGTGTGGGCTACATAAGCAACACTTTGTATTTGAAACAGAGAAATTAAAAAACAAAATCAGAATTTTATTACATTAATCAAAATGATAGCATGTTTTTGTCAATTCTATCACAGTCTAACCATATAAGTTGCAAAGGATGCAGCTGAGGTGTTAGCATATCCTTCACCTAGGTTCATAAGTGCATTTCCTTAGTGCAGTTTATAATGCTTAATTGTCAAAGTAAGCATATCTATGATATACCATATCTTTTTTTCTATTTCTTTGACCTCATGCTTCTAAGAACCACAAATGTACGGAGTACTAAAGAGTTGGTGGAAACCAAGGAGCTTAAAACAGAATTTGTGCAGCTCTGAAATGGAGTATCTCATGTGAGAAGGGTCTTTATAAAAAATTTTATACGTTATTCAAATAATAAAATTCAAATTATAAATATACTCAAAGAACACAAAATATTCTTTGACAATGGCCACTAACAAATTAAGATTTTGCTAGAATATTCACACCAGGCAACCCCAATGTCATTTTAGTATACTTATATATACCTAAAGCCATGATTTTCAACCTTCCCAATGTTGAGACCCTTTAATACAGGTTGTATTAAACATAAAATTATTTTCATTGCTACTTCATAACTATAATTTTGCTACTGTTATAATTGTAATGTAAATATTTTGGGAGCTAGGTTTGCCAAAGGGGTCACTACCCACAGGTGAGAACCACTAATATAAAGGTAAGTTATCCTTCATGCTTGGTCTTAGTCTTACTTTTTAGGTGTCTGAGATACAATGAAACTAGTACTATACTTACAGGTTGACTCATAGCTATAAATAACTTAACAGGAATGGACTCACATACCTTAAAACACCAAGAAAAGTACAACAGGCAAAGGACTTGAGTCTAATTATTTAATTTAAAATATTAAAACTCATTCAATTGAAAGGGGCTTTATATAATGGACACAGAGAAAAAACTACAAGGAAATGAAAGGCAACTGCTTAAACTTACTGGGTTATCTGTGGAATCGTCAGCCAACTGTAAACCAAAATAGTCTCGCTCAGTCAAATCAAGATGCTTGAAGACTATATCCAACAGAACTTGCCCCTGATCATGTTTCTGGAAGAAAAATAATATAGAAGCATCTTTAATGTCTGTGTCTTATGCTTTGTTTTTTCATTCGTTTGTTTTGTTTTTTCCTTTTTGAGATAGGACCTCCCTAAGTAGTCCTAGCTGGCCTTAAACTCACAGAGATTCACCTGCCTCTGCCTCCTGAGTGACAGGATTAAAGGTGTGCACCACCATACATGATGCTTTGTGCTTTTTTTTTTTTTTTTTTTTTTTTTTGGTGGTGGTGGTGGGGGTCTGAGACAGGGTTTCTCTGTATAGCCCTGGCTGCCCTGGAACTCACTCTGTAGACCAGGATGGCCTCAAACTCAGAAATCCGCCTGCCTCTGCCTCCCAAGTGCTGGGATTAAAGGCATGTGCTACCACTACCCAGCTGCTTTATGCTTTTTAACCTTACATACACTTACATACATTTTTGTCTTTTTTTAAACTACAATGGCTACTGTTTTTATGTCAATGACTTGGTATGGTTCACAGAGAAAATAATAAATATGAAAGAAACTTTTGATTGCAAATGCATCCTATAGACTATTATCATGGTATTTTTGTTATTTTATATTTTTGCCACAAAAACTTATGTGTGTGTGTGTGTGTGTGTGTGTGTGTGTGTGTGTGTGTGTGTCAACTCTCTCTATGCCTTTTATTCTTTGTTGAAACACGATTAGAAAGTTAACTACAGTTTAAATACAGTTTTGTGTAAAAATCATAAAAGGCAGAAGATAGGAAAAACTTTGCAGATATCTGAGAAAGGCCTTTGATTTGTCAGAATATAACTTTGTAATTATAGAATTTTTAGAAAATGTCTCACTTTAACCTTACCAATTCAATAATGTAGACATATTTCTTCCCATGTTCCACAGCTACTAAATATGGTACAAAAGACATGATTGAATAATTTATTAAATGATGAGTAAAACTAACAGATAAAACAAAAATAATTAACTAGTTCATTAATAATAATAGAAATTAAACTGAGGTATCGCAGTGACATATGCCATGAAATGAAATTCAATGAGTAAGATAAAAATATTTATTTAGGGGAAAGGACCACCAACGAAAGAGTACACATGGAGGGACCCATGGCTCCAGCCACATATGTAGCAGAGGATGGCCTTGTCCAACATAAGTGGAAGGAGCGGCTCTTGGGCCTGGGGGAATCTAATGCCCCAATGAAGGGAAATGCCAGGGCAGGAAGGTAGGAGTGAGTGGATGAGTGGTGGAGAGGCAGGGGGAGGTGGGATGAAATAGGGGGTTCCAGAGGGGAGACCTGGAAAGGGGATAACATTTGAAATGTAAATAAAGAAAATATCCAATAAAAAATTTTAAATATTTATTTAATTACAAAACTGTAAAATGGCACAACCTGTTGGGAAACAGTGAAAACATTGTGTGTGCATACAGAAATACTTACTCATCTGTGTATGCGTGCAGATGTCAGGTTGATATCAGACATCTCCTCTACTGTGCTCCATATTTTTTACATTGTTTTCACATTTGTCTACTTGCGTCTACACAAGTGCACATGTACACACCATAGCACATATGTGGGAGTTCAACTTTCAGGAGTCAGTTCTCTCCTTCCACCATGTGAGTTCCAGTGATTAAACTTAAAAGTCAAGATTGTTGGCAAATACCACTACCCATTGAGCCATCTTTCCTGTCCCTGCTCTTATTTTTAAGTTACAGTCTATCAGTGAACCTGGTGCTCACCATTTAGGATAAAATGGATTCCTAGAATCGTCTTGTTTCCGTACCCCAGCATGAAGTTACAGATAGGTGTGCTAGGTTTTTATATGAGTACTAAGGATCTAATTTTAGGCCCTCATACTTGTATTCTTTATACCCAACTGAGTCATCTCCCCAACTGGTAACTATCAACTACTTCAGATACCTAAACAGCAATATAAAATCCAATATTGAAGGAAATAGATTAAACACATCGAGTATGTTCACTAGAAAAACACAGTAGTGGTACATTTTACCACTAAATGTTCCTCTTGTTGGCTGTGGCAATCAGAAAAGAGTCGAAATAAAGTCAGAACCAATCTTCGAATTGAGAGGACATTTTTTTCATAATATAAAGTATAAAGGTAGACCTAAATCAGGCAATGAGAAACAGCCAAGAACTAGGTTCCCTCCCTCTGCCTCATCTGCATTTGAGTGTTGGCTGTATTTGTGGCCTTTAGCTGCACTATCAGCAACCCCAAGATTCACACTCACACCTCATAATGTTCAAGAGAACAAACATACTTGTAAAGTTACCACACAAAAAGACTATATATCATGTCTTGCTGGTCAAAACTGTGTCAAGACTGACAATCAATGACAGGAAGAATGTGCTTCAAACAGTGTTGGTGGCCTTTTGGTTACCAGCATTAAAACATAAGTACTGTTGCAATTTTCTCTACCCTTTCCCCATTCTGATTAAATTGATCCAGGGAAAAGACTAAGCATTGCTTCTTAAAAGCTACTAAGGTGGAGCTGGAGAGATGGTTCAGGGGTTAAGAGAATTTGTTGCTACTGCAGATGACCCAGGTTCCATTCCCAGCACCCACATAGTAGCTCACAACCATCTGTAACTCTAGTTTAAGGGAATTTGATGCTCTTCTCCCACCTTCCTGGACAACAGGCACACAAGTGTCTACAGACATACATGAAGTTGGAACATGTATATACATAAAATGAAATGAATTAATTTAAAAAAAAAAGCTACTATGGAGGTTAGTCTAATACATTCAAATCTTTTGAACAAGATAGAATATATTCATTTCTTGCTATACCTCCAGTTTAAATGCAAATAATAAACTGAATAAAACACATTAAAGTTTTTAAAATGTGAAACAAAAGCTGTCATATGGTTTTGTATGGTAAAATGGAGATATTGATAATAAAGACAGAAAGGACTGGAAAGATGGCTAAATGCCTTTGTTGTTTTTGGAAAGATGGCTAAATGCCTTTGTTGTTTTTGCAAAGGCCCTGAGTTCAGTTTCTAAAACTCAAATGGTGCTCACACCTATGCAGAACTCCAGTTCTGAAGGATCAGAGCCCCTCTTCTAGCCTCTATGGGCACCAGGTATGTACTGTACAAACATACATGCAACAAAACATACATGTAAAACAAAAAGTAAAAAATAAATAAATCTAAAAAACAAAAAGTTCAATTAAGAGATACTGTACTAATAGTATTTGGTGACCTAAATTAGAGTATCAAAGATGACAAAGTCATATGGACCAATTCCAAAATAGTAGATTAGCAAAAGGGGAACTGACTATAAGTGAGGGAAAAAAAATGACACATCAAGAATGTCATGTTTGTATGTCTAGATTAGCAAATGGATTCCTGATGGTGCTACTTGTGGATTGAAAAGGAACAATATAGGAAACACTACAGACCGGAAGAGAAGTTCAGTTTCAAAAACAATGACCTTTGAAAAAAAGAGTAGGAGGAAGATTTAAAAACACAAGTGAGAGACCAGTGAGATGATTCAGCAGTTGACAGCACTCACTGGCTGCTCTTGCACAGGACCTGAGTCCAGACCCCTACACCCAAGTGACGGCTCACAACCGCCTATAACTCCAGTTCCGTGGGATTTAATGCTCTCTTTCTGGTCTTTATAGGCACTACATGATCATGCTGCAAATAAATACATATAAGCAAAACATTCAAACATATTAAATAAAAATAGTCTTTGAAGAGGAAGCTAGACTCAAGGTGTTCACTGGAGCTCTCTGTCCCTCTTCCTAATATGGCTACACTAAAAAAGTAGAGCTCATTATTTTAAAAATGCAAATGAAAAAAGAAATAATCTGTTCGTCCCTTGCTTCATTAACGTTCTATTATAAACACAACAATAAAACAGATTGGGTAAGTTTAAACCAAAAGACCTTTATTTTGACTAATGGCTCTGAAAGTACAAAGTCAAGGGACCACATATACCAACAGCCTTCTTGCTGGAGGTGTACTGGTCATGAAGGCATCAAGAGCAAGTGACAGAAAACATGTGTGCTCATTGTATGGTTTAAGTATAAAGTATCCTCCACAGGTTCACATGCTGAAGAGATGCTCCTCAGCTGGGGATACTATTTGAGAAGAGACTGGAAACTTGAGGAAGTATAGTAAGTAAGGTGACTAGGGGCTACATCTTGCCCTGGATCCTTCTGGTCTTTCTGCTTCTTGGTTTGCACAAAAAAGAGCAGCTTTATTCTACCACAGATCCCATTATGATGTTCTGCCTAACACATCCAAGAGACCATGAAATCGCAGTAAGTTGTTTCAGTATTTGGGTGTAACAGCAACGAAAAGCTAACAGGAAAGTGGAAGTCAAGACATGAGATAGATACTGCCACAGGGTTCTAAAGCATCTGGGATTCATTTAGGAAGAACTGTGGGAAACTGACGGTAAGAGCTACACAGGCCAAAGCATGATGTAAGGGGCAATTAAAGGTGGGAGAAGGCTAACAGAAACATAGACAATGAAGGCCAGGTTCATGAGGTTTTGGATGAATAACTAGAGGACAATCCATGATATAGTATGGCAAAAAAAAAACAAAAAAAAACAAAACAAAAACAAAACCTAACATCTTGACTGTGCCCTGATATTCTGAAAGAGGCAGAATTTAAAGGTAACGTATTAATTAATCTGATGGAAATCCAGCACTCGGGCTATAAATATAAATGGTCAGTGAACAGTACAGCCACTGCTGGCCTTTTTTTTTTTTTTTTTTTTTTTAAAGCAGATAGAATAGAACAAAACAGGAAGATTGGGAAAAATACAAACGGTCAAAAATTTATGTAGGGCACTTAACCTTGCTGACAATAGGCTTCAGTTATTAAAGAAATTGGGAGTCATTAAAAAAAGCCAAGTTTTTGTTCCAGGAAAATAGGAAAGATCCCTTGATGATAGCTTAGATATCAGTGAGACTACCACCCATGCCAGGGCCAAGAATTTAAAAGTATAAACTCACTGGACAAGATTTTCCCTTGAGTATAGAGAGTGCAACCTGACACCTTACTTGCACAAGACCACCCACAGAAGCATTTTCTATGAAGCCAGTAGTATCAGGTACAGGAGTCTACTTCAACCATGGTCCAGCTACCACTCATGCTGGCAGCAAAACCTTGGCTTTGTCCACATAATGTTTTTGCAGGCATGCAGATTAATGTTTTACTGGGCATGCATATTATAATAATTTCAAGGTCACACAGGTTTCAACCCACATTTCAAAGGAAAGCCTGTAAGGCCAGGCGATGTGCAGAATGGTCATATTCCTCACAGGCTGCCACTGAAAGAGTGATAAATAGAGCAGATAAAATTGCCCAGATGAGAATAAAAAGAAAGCAGCTGAGGGAGAAACTTGCCATGCACTAACAATTCTCAGTAGGATGTTTTTAAAAGGCAGTTTATTAATATTTGATTAGTTGAATCAGTGAATGATAAAAATAGTATACTGTAACAATTCCAAAGTTTATGTGTGGTTTTAGTCTCTCTGTTAGTATTGCTAGCCCTTCAATTTCCCTTGTTTCACATAAGGACCAGTAAAAGAACAAGGCATTTGAAGAATCACTACAGCTCAAGGGATAATAAATACATCTACAGATACTTTATGGTAAACTGTATTTTTACAGGTAAAGTCTATCCCTATCAATGTACTGCGTTTTGTTGCTAGAGTTTTAAGACAACAATAACTGCCTAACTAAAAAAGGATCCTTGTTGGTAGGCTAAGAAGGAAGAGAGATGTTTGAGACCTGGCTGTAGGGAAGACTCAACAGCAGCTCTGTAGTCTTAGGCAAAGAGCTGCACTCTTTGGAAAGCAGTTTCATGACCCTAGACTACGTGAACTATTGCTTCAACAGTACTGTAGCTATACTGTTTAGAACCTAGGACGTAGTGAGTGTAGGGACGGAAGGACTGAGAAGAAAAGGCCCACAGCCAAGCTGGAGCTCTTACAGCAGTAGATGTAACCTGATCCATTGTGTATACACAGTTCACATATATGCATGTGTGCATCTTCACTGAAAACTAAAAGGATTCTGCATTTTAAAACCTGGATGCCAGGAGGTGGTGGCACACACCTTTAATCCCAGCACTTGGGAGGCAGAGGCAGGCGGATTTCTGAGTTCAGGCCAGCCTGATCTACAGAGTGAGTTCCAGGACAGCCAGGGCTACACAGAGAAACCCTATCTCGAAAACAAACAAACAACAACAACAAAAAAAAAAAAACAAAAACAAACAAACAAAAAAAAACCTGGATGGTGCTTGAGGTACCTATTTATAAAGATGCTCTTCTGAAGACCAACAGGGTACAGGGGAGAGTTCCCTCATGTATAGCAACTGTTCAGAATTCAGTTTTAATTTTGATATTGGTATATATATTTAAACTATTTGTATGATACCTAGATATCAGATAATCCAAGACCAGATCTAAGTAGGTGTCCTAGAATTTTTTGCAAAACTAGTAGTCTTTTTACATAAAATGTAATTAAAAATATAAGTTGTCTCATAATAACTACAAGTAATACCATACAGGCATGGTGGTGATGCCGGTTCTCCCAGCACTCAAGAGACAGAGACAGAGGCAAGACTGTATCCTAGTTGTCTTTCTGTGACCATGATAAAACGTCCTGAACAGAGAGCACTTAAGGGAAAAGGGGCCCATTTTAGCTCAAATTTCCTGGCTACAGTCCATCACTGTGAAGAAGTTAAGACAGCAGGAACTTAAAGCATCTAGTCATAGCATATCCACAGTAAAGACAATCTCAGGTGACTCTAGATTACACTGAGTTGACAGTTAAAAGTAACCATTACAGAAAACCATAATTCAAGGCCAGTGTGGTATATAGTGAGTTCCAGGTGAGTCAGGGCTACACAGCAAGACCCTGTCTCAAAAGAAAATGAAATAAAAGAATTATACAATAATAAAGATAAGTGGCATTGGAGCTAGAGAGTGATTCAGTAGTTAATAACAGTTGTTGCTCTTGCAGAGGATCTGGGCTCAGTTCTCAGCATTCACATGGTGGCTTAACAACCATCTACCAACTCTAGTTACAGGGAATCCAATGACTACTTCTGAACTCCACAGACAACAGGCATGTGTCTGAAAAAATATACATACAGAGCAAAACACTCATACACATAAAATAAAATCTAAAAATCAAAAAAGATTTTTAAGTGGCATAAAATACATGATAACATGGTGGTAGTTACTGCTCAGTGGCAGAATGCCTAGGGTTTGATCCCTAGCACTATAAAAGGAAAAAAATATTGGCTGGGTCAGATATAGCAGAAGCAAGCAGTTAAGTGTTGGGTATGATTGAAGAGAACGAAGTGAGGAAGAAGGTGGTGTAGAGATGAGAGTAGAAGAAAAGCCTTGGGTGCTCTGAAGCAAGATGGAACTAGAAACTCAAAGGCAGTTGCTGTTCTTGCTCCTTGGAAAATGGTGAGTTACACTGTCCATCAATAGGTCCAGTAACAAACTCAAATGCCAATTACCCTGTGCTTTCTTCCTTTGAGAAAACTGCCCACTGTGCAAGCGGCTGTTATTCCCAGAGTTGCATCCTAGCCCAAGAAGAGTAGTATCTCCAGAATGTAGACTCATTACTGACTCGACATGTCCTGTTGTGTTTGCTTCTCATCACTGGCCTATCCGGTGGCAGTTCAACCATGAAACTGAACAACTATGCTGAATTATTGTTTTTCTGTGCTGTGTTTAACTTTGGCCAGGGATTTATTTTCTTTGGAATCTTTGAGTTGGACAGACATTTAATCATCCTATCCTTTACAATAAGATGTCATTGCTGACACAGCATAAGCAGGTGCCAGTATGATGAGTAGTTATATGAGGGAGAGATGGGAGAGAACAAGAAGCTGAGAAGTTCATGGGCTATGAAGAAAAGTGAAAATGGAGACACAGAGGTTGTGAGAAACAGCAGGATGTGAGCAGCCTGCACTGCCACCTGAGGCAGTGATGTCCTGGCCCATATGCCACTGAGGGCTATGTCTGGGTCTGTGGCCCTCCAGCAGCAGGGGTCTATGTTGATATCAATGGCTTATGTTACCACCAAAGGCTATGTGAAAGTCCTTGGTCTCCTTGGTCTGGACTGCCACCTAGGGTCATGTTGATGTCTGAGGCCTGAGCAAAGCTGGCCTCGCCCCTTACCAGCTGCAGCACTTGGAGGACCTGGCTACACCTTCCCTGTGCAGCACTGCAGAGCCGACTCTGGTGGCATGGGTGTACATGAGCTGACCTGAGGGGCAGACTGACCCAGCTACCACCCAGGACCAGATCCAGGACTTTGAGTTGTCCCATCCCAACCTCTACCCCATTTATGAACTGCTAGCACTTGTGAAAGGGCTAGTCCTGCAGAACCAAAGCTGCAGGACCTCCATGACACAGGGCAGCAACAGGATATCCAAGAGAAGTCCCAGAGGAGATCCAGTATTGACATCATAGCAGAAGCAACTGCCTCGAACCAGACCAATGACTCATTGCAATGAACATTTACAAGTAAAGCTGTTTGGGCAAAAGGGTGTGCTATGTGACACGGCACAGCTTCTATGGTGAGATTTTTGGTTTGTTTTCTTTGGGGGAGAAGAGGGTGGATATGAAGGGACAGGGAGATGCATAGGATCAGGGTGCATGATGTGAAATTCACAAAATATCAGCAAAAAAGTTAAAGAGAAAATTTACTAAATCCAAGACTTAAGCTAACATTGTGCTAAATTTAAATAGTTACTTGATATAAAGTGTCTATCTACTTCCAGATCTCTTTCTACACAGGAACTTTTTTCTGAACGACCAAAGAAGCAACCAAAACTATCAGCTTTGATGTTTATCATAAAAAAATCAAAAGGAAATGTTGACACAGTCAGGAAAAAAAAGTCCTAACACTATACTAACTCTTCATATATAGCAGCTGTTGCTTTCCTTTGTGGAAACTAAACAAATTACTATGTTAAAAAATTGGGGGGCTAGAAAGATGGCTCTGCAGTTAAGGACACTGGCTGCTCTTCCAGAGGACCTACATTCCGAGTAACTACATGGCAGCTCATAATAAAGTCCAAGCTTTTTTCTCGATTCCAAGGGCAGCAGGTATGCATGTTTATCACTTTTCTGCAGCAGAGGGGAACGGGCGGGGGGGGGGGGAAGAGTCTGCCTGCTAGGCAAAGTCAAGACAAGTAAGGGCCTGTTGGGAGATTTCCCAGCTTGCTGAGGAGGCACCCCTGAGGCTCAAGGCTCAAGGAACTGAAGAGTCTATTGCCCTTAGTGGAAGGAACAGAAGATTTTTGGAATGGGAACAAATGTCTCGTGTTCATTTTAACAAAACTGTTAGCTTGAGGCTTCACATGGTACTATAGTACAAGAAGGCCATGAGAAAGAAATATGCTTGCTGCTGGCTGGTATTCACCAGTGGCTCCTCCCATACCCGTCCCTTGCCTCTTTTTTCCATCTTTCCTACTATAATCAGCCTCGCCTCCCCCTAACCCCTGGTTCAGAGGACTGTTTGACTTCATACTGGCCTGCCAGGTACAGTACAAAAGCATACATGCAGGCAAAACCACTCGTACACATAAAATAAAATTTTAAAAATTATATACAAACTTCAAAAGACTAATAAAAAACAAATAAAAATATCAATAATATTTAAGAGGAAAGTATATTACTGTAACAAATTCCCAGTAAGGAGGAAAAAAGGTACCAGGTAAAAATTGTGTGTGTGTGGTGGGGGGGGGGGGGGAATATATGTTGTGTGTGTGATGTATGTTAGAACAAAGACTTTAAATGTAATTTATGTACATACAATGCATATAAATATACAAAACAAATTCCAGCAATTTCAACATTGGAAGTAAGACATATCAAGGGCAGACAATCTTCCCCACATGGGCACTTTTCATTTATAGGGGGATTAGCTAGAGAATAGGTGCTAGGTGGATTGTATCTACTGAAAAGAAAAGCTAACTTTAGACTATAGGATCTTGGTCCTCTAAAGAATCAGTTTTCATTTACAGCTCTTGCTGCAACCAACACCAAGGCTGCTGGTCCAGAAAATACCTAGCAGCCAGAGGGCAGCTAAAGTGCTATATTGAGTTGCCTGGAGCAAAGAAAAAACTGCTAGGAAAGCTGCTAGGTTTGCCAAGAGAAGTTGGGAGAGCTGTTAACACTACATGCAGAGAGCTGCTAGTACCTAAGAGCTCAGAGGTGTGAACCCTAAGAAATGAGAGCCACTGGCACTCAAAGCTCAGAGAGCTATACCCAGGCCCCTGTAACAGATTCTGTCTTAACCGATGTGAACTCTAGCCTCCATATGCACATACACACCCGCGCGCACACACATACACTTGCACACACATGTATGCATACACACATCGCTCATACACACACACTACAGAGTAACTCACAAGGTACTGCATGTCACAATCAAGTATTTCATACAAACTCTGATTATGGTAGAGAAAAAGTACAAACACTGATGAAACATTTTAAGATGATGGCTATGTAACAGCAAACACAAAAATGTTAACTAATTCAGTATTACCAATTGATCAGCCAATGAAAAATGTTTTTCAAGCTAACCTCACTCAAATAGGATTAAGTTATTATCTCAAATCTGGTAAATGACTACTTGGTAGAAATCTAAAATATTAAACTCATCAATGGCCCAGACGCTTGGGTCCCATCTTTGGAAATCAAGTATCATTTTACATCTTTATCGAATCAGTGTATTTCAGAACATTTTGATTCTATACAATGTGTGTAGGTAGGTATCAGTGAGACACGAGTACTTCTAATTCACACAATTATCTGTCTTGTTCAAATTAAGACTGGATCTCTGAAAACATTAATATATTAAATGTTTCAAGTAAAAAAAAGCCCATTATCATACAATGACATTATCTTATATTTTAAAGCAATCAAGACTTTCCTTTTTTAATTTTCATTGGTTAAATAGAGTAGCTGGTATTGAAATACTGTCTTGTTACAATCTCCTACAAAAGCTGGATATATGTGGTATATATACATACATACATACATACATACATACATACATATATACATGCATGTGTATTTAAACAGTCAATAGACGACCTATAATCCTTGAAATCAAATAACCAGATGAACCGAGTTCTACATTGGCTTTGTTCTCATGGGAAATTCCTAAACATGGTGTAAGAAAATACTGACCAAGAAGAAAGCAGCAAGCAGTCTTGGCTAGGGTGATAAAATGAAAAGTAGTAAGTGATAACTCTAAATGTGTGTGTGTGTGTGTGTGTGTGTCTGTGTGTGTGTCTGTGTGCACCCACACATGGGCACACGTGTGTGGGGGATCTCAAGGTCAGACAAGGCATCATCCATGAAACTGGAGTCACAGACAGTTGTGATTCCACATAGGATGCTCGGAACTTGGGTCCTATGCAAAAGTAATAAGTACTCTTAACTGTTGAGGTATCTCTCAAGGACCACATTAATTCCTTTTAAAATCACCCTTTACATATAATGTAAAACATTTGTAGATTTAGTCAAGGACATAATTAACAAAACTAGAGTTTAAAACTAAAAGGTCCTTGCTTTGTTACTCCTTAGACATAATTGACATTTATTTATTACTTACTATTTATTGTTCTGTATTTATTACTGACTACATATTGTTATGTAAATACTATGTGTTATTATGTATGTAGTTTTGTGAGCAAATAGGATATCTGTTAGGTGAAATAGGCAGTGCTACAGGAGCAGACAGTAAGCATAACAAGTTTGTCATAACAACCTCCTTTTAAGACAATTTCATCTTTAAGAAATAAATTAAGAAAAAATATAAATCAGATAAAAATGTAACATGAAAAAGAAATTTCAATTCACAAGCTTTGTTCTCTTTTCTTTAAATACTTGTTATAGTGGCTTGTGCCTATAATATCAACATGCAGGAAGCTGAGGCAGGGGGAGTAACATGAATTTTGTGATCAGCCTGGCATATTTTAAGTTCCGGGGTAACTTGAGCTAGTATGTGAGATTCTGTCTCAAAAAAAGATAAAAGTAAATAGTGGAACCTGTGAAGCATCTCTGAATTTTATGTCGAGCAATGTATGTTGAATAAATTCTAACAAAGTTTAGTTTTTCAGTTTTTCCAAATAAAATCATACATATCTATCACCACACATTTATACTTACACATAAATAAAATATATATAACTCAAATCTTACATATACAGATATACTTTATTAGCACACAAAGATAAACAATTCATGTGACACAAAGAAGCAGGGGGCAGATCTGGAGGAAACAAGGTAAAATGGATGGAAGTCATTAAGTGATAAGAAGGTTGGGGCAAGAAGGATGGGCCATGGTGGAACACATTTTCCTAGTTGGTCCACCGCAGTATTTCTGAACCCACATGATCTTCTAGAATCCTGCAGCTTATTATCAAGAGAAGTCTACTGACCTTTCCTTGACTCTTGGGTATGATTTAGTGATAATCATAACAAGCACAACAGGGTGAAAGTAACCTTAAGTAACTCCTAAGGTTAGCTTGGAAAGGCAATATGGTTACAATACCTCCCCCTCTCCTCCTCTCTGTCTCTCAGAATGTTCATCACTTGAAATCAGATGCTGTGCTATGAAGTCCAGTGTAAACAGAGAGGTCACATACAGATGCCTCAGCAGCAGCTGAGTCTTCAGTAATGCTCATGAGTGAATAAGCCTTCAAATGATTACAATCCAGCCTAAAAAGACTTCCAGCTGAGCTCTGATCTATAATGAAACAGGTATCAGCCACTTCTGTGAATCCTCAACAATAATAAATGGTGGTTGTGTGCCACTAACAGTCACAGTAGTAAAGAGACAAGCCAGTTATTCTCAGCCCTTATTTGTCACACAATTTACTGTTAAACTGCTATACTAAAGTAAAAGTAAATTAGAAAATTAGGAAGAATATCTCAAGCTAAAGAAATCAACCTATATAGTATAGATGCACAGGTTTTGAAGTATTTAATGGAAGGATGACTGAAAAATTTAACAGAATTCAGTGTGACAGGGACAGAAAATTCTACAATTTGGAAATAAGTTAATTACAGTCTTAGCTCACTATGTCCAGAGCAGAGAAACAACAAAAAACAAGATCCAGGAAAATTATACCTATACTTTTATTATTATCTTTATTATGACAATTTCCCTCGTGAAAAGATAAAGAATAACTTTCACAGGATGACTACCAGGTGGGAAAAAGCTGACTTTGGTGATTATAAACACTTCACTTGCGTTTCAGTCTTTTAGGAAGCTAGGTGTGGTAATGTACACCTATAATCTTAGCATTTTGAAGGCTGAATGAAGAACTCAAGGTATACAATTAGACCCTGCACAGCACACAATATGAAAAGGAAAGACTAGTGGATGATGTCAAAAGTCATTGCTTGGTCATCATCAAAGAAAACAGTGTTCTCAGTGAACAAAAAGTGCTAGGTGCCACAATACATATTTCTGAGACTCAAGGGGAATAAATAAATATGAAAAACTCAGGATCAGAACTGTCAAATCCCCAACTAGTTGTTTCTACCACATAAAGTGGCAAAGTATATAACTGGGAAGCTATTCACCTAAGTTAAAATGTACACAACCTACACAAAAGAGCACAACTCTCTCTGTTTGGGTGTCTTGGGTCCAAGTACCCAAAGGAATAAATATATTACCTATCAGTAGGCAATTTCTCATAAACACTATTCCATGGTACTTGAATTTTCTGATGACCTGAGGTAATACCAAGGAATGTTTTCTAGCATGAAAGTTCTTATCTTAATATCTCTACTGGAACTAGTGGTTAAGTATGCCTACACCCAAAATTAGTACAATGATACTACACTGAGAAACAGCATAACAGGATATTATGGTCAACAAATTATAACAATTTATTCATTTAAAAAAATTTATGCAAGATGTTAAACACAGAAAATTATTTTATAATAGTTTGGAACAAATACAGACTATATATTAAAACAAATTAAAAATTTATATTAACTGAAAATAAGATTAAATGTATACCTCCATAAGAATTTTAATGAGTCCATAACAGGAGGGAAAACCTCATTTTCTTTATCAATTATCTGATACATGATTTATATTAATCGGAAATATTTATGAAGAAGATTTCTCTCTACTTTTCATTCTGATTGGCAACCTACTCTTCATCTATTAGTAGACAGAATACAAAAGAAATTTAAAATGTAGCATTTTTGAAAACACGCTGAGCTATTAGCTAAGTAATCTCCTTATAAATAATAAAATTTTCACTACTTTTGCGACCTGTTTTCAAATATAAAATGAAATTTAGAATTTTTAAAGGTAAATTAGTGACCTTGCTACATACTAAGTAATATACAGAAAATTTTAAGTTAAAAAAATGTAAGCAGGACTGGCAAGATGGCACAGTGGATAAAGGCATTTACCTCACAAGCCTAGCCATCTGGGTTTGGCCACCAAAATCCATGCAAAAGTAGCAGAAAGAGAAAACAAGCTCCACAAAGTTGTCCTCTGACCTCCACATTCATACTGTGGCATGTGTGCCTTCAAATTCCATGCACATTATACATGAACATAATAGGTAAAATAAAATCTGGAGAGACACAAGTGATGCAACAGGAAACAGATGATATGTCATGGCAGAGACCTGGTTATGAATATGCACTACATATTAATTAGTATCATACATATAATCTAAATTTGAGAGTATGACAATGATTTTGTATTAATGTAAAGACTCTCACAATGCTAAATACTTATGGTGTGTCCACCACTTACTTTCAGAAAGCTCAGGAAGAAAAGAAAAGGAGAAGGTAAATACACAAATGTCAACACCAGACTGGACAAAGGGAGTTGTGTATTTAGGACACTATTCTTCCATTCCATACAGATTTGAAGTTTTTAAAATAAAAAAGGTGTGTGTGTTCATGTACATGTTACTAAGACATGTATAAGAACTTAGTACATAGTAGAAATAATCCAAATACAAACCAAGAAAAAATAGACTAAGCAACCAGAGATAGGAAAATGGATACATCATGGTATGTTCATACAAAAGAACAGCATGTAGCAGTGAAAATAAATGAACTATGATACCACAGAGCTGAAACTCAAATGACAATGAACAACTGAAACTGGACACTAATAACGAGAACAAATACTTGTTGAATAATCTTTTTAGACGATACTTATTACTTATATTTGTCTAACAGAAGTTATATTCAGATAGAACAAATATGGCTTTCCTAAAAACACATAAGGTATTTAAGAGAAGAATTTGTTTTCAGGCACCCTCATACACCTTATAAAATTATCCATAGACCACTGATCTGTTCATGTTCTGCTCTTTCTGAACAGTCACTGGACAACACTTGTTGAAAAACTCAGTTTGAGCAGGAATACTTGATATAAATTTGCATCAAAGACTTCCTTAACTAAGACTGTTCAAATTATACTATAACTTAATGGTGTTAGCTTTAAAATAAGTCTAAATTCAGACTAATACCCAGAGATGATGAAGATGGTAGGTAATGATGACGATGACAAAGATGGTATTATGGATGCTAAGGAGAGGAAAAAAACCAAGATACTCACATTAACTCTGAAAGCCTGTACAGTGTTATCCAGAAGAAGAATGTTGCAAACCACCTCTGTATGCTGTCTGTCTCGGGCCAACTCTGATGCTCGGACATTGTAGGTTCTGCCAGCAGGCAATCGGAAACGTGCGGTCATTACTGTCCACACAAATCCTAGGCTTAAAAAACAAAAATCACTAAATAAAAGGGACAGTGGAAGATATGTAGCTTAAAAAAATAAAGTTAATACACATTTCAGATTAAAATATTGACAAAAATTACATATTTGGAATCATCAAGGTTAAGAAATGAGATATAAAATAGATATCTAAATTAAAACTACCAAAAACTCTAAAAAATTTATTTTCCATTGTTTTACTGAGAGGATTTAATCGGTAAGATTTTTGGGAAGTCACACTCCAATGCAATTGTACGCGTGTAAAGAGTCGGAGGAGTGTGGGAGCGCAGCGAGGTGGACGTTACTCACTGTGTATTTTCTAAAAACATTGAGGAATGACAACAGGGGGAGAGGACTGTTTCAATCCAATCACTCTTAACTGATTTTTTTTATTACTTAAAAAAAAAAAAAACCTACAGAATAATAACAATGTGAACACAATTCTATTTCAGTTTCAACCAACTATTCCTTTTTTTTTTTTTTTTTTTTTTAATGGGGGAGTGGAGGTGGCAAAGCCTTACCGTGAATCCAGGTTGGCCTGGAACTCCTGCCTCAGTCTCCCAAACTGGTGGGATTACAGGCATGTGCAATGTGCCTAGCTGTCTGCCATGTTAAATTTTTAAATAAGTAGAGGAAAAGACTAGATCATCTATCTACTGTCAATAATGGCTATTAAAAGAAAATGAAATAGTACTTCAAATGTTCTGAATGAAAATTATTCAGAACACGGAATTCTAGACCCAGAAAATTAACAATCATATTAGAAAAACACATTTCAGGCATTCCATACAACTTCCACCTTAAAGATAATGTAACAAAGGAAATTAAACAAGGAGAAACACAGGCATTTGGGGTGTTGTTGTTTTGTGTTTTTTTAAAAAACAGGAATTCTCTGTGCAGCTCTGGTTGTTCTGTAACTCGCTCGTTAGACCAAGCTGGTTTCACACTCAGAGATCCACCTGGTTCTACCTCTCAAGTGCTGGGATTAAAGCACTTGAACCATAAACAATAAATAGTAAGCTATATAAATAATCAGTAAACAAATACTACTAGAAACAGGCTTTCGAGTCAGTAGTATTCAGTAACTGGAGTTACCATCTCATAGATAAAAGATGGAAGAAAATGTTAACATTACATTTAATATAAAGCTAATATACAAGAAAAGTATTTTAATATGCTGACAAGGAGGGACTAACTAGATAAGATTCTTCAGTTAAAAAACAGCTGCTGGCCTAATAGGAAACAAACAATAAAAACTACCTCAAAGAAACTCAACACATTATAATCTGGTAGATAGTATAACAATGGGAAAAGATACATCATCACAGAACAATCAACAAAAGCAGGAGTAGCTATAGTAATGCTACATGACTGGACCCTGGGCTCTGAGAAAATGAGCAAGGAGAAGAATCACACAGTGATAAAACAATCCACAAACAAGACAATAGTTGACAGGCACAAAAATAGTATTCAAAATTAGAAAACTGGAATAAAAAATAGACAAATCTACAATGAAAAGCTCAATTCTCATTTCTCAGTAGCTGGTATAATTAAATAAATAAATTAGTAAGAATATAGGACAATAATAACATTAACTACCAGGATCCAATAAGCATTTATAAAATACCTTATCACTGATAGTAAAACATATATAACTTCCAAATGTTCTTTGAAAAATTACCATGAAAGACCATATCCTGGGACACAAAATAAAACTAAATATCCTTAAGGAAATGAAATTCTACAACGTATGGTCCCTAAGAACAGAAGAATTAAACTAGAAATTAACAATAGAAAAAAACCTCTAAACTCAAGAAAGTAAATAGAATACTTTCAAATGTACACATGGGACAAAGAAGAGATCTTAAGGGAAACCCAAAAAATACACAGAACTAAGTAAAGCTAAATATACAAGTTAGCAAAGTTTCTGGGTCACAGATATACCATGCACTAATAAAAGAAATTTATAGGGCTGCATGTATATAACAGGAAAACAGGACATGCCTCATGGCAATAATCTAATCTAATCTTAAGAACTCAGAGAAAAGCCTAATAAAACAAATGTAAACAATGGGAAGGAAATAAAAGAGAACAATTAAAGACTCCTATACAACCCTCCAGAAGAAAAAGAAAATCAACTGGGATGCAAAGCTGATCCTCTTAAAAGATCAAAGAACCAAGATTAACAAAAGAAAAGGAAAAAAAAAAACCTATTAACATAGGCTGGAGAGATGGCTCAGTGGCTGCTCTTCCAGAGGTCCCAAGTTCAATTCCCAGCAACCACATGGTGGTTCACAACCATCTAAAGTGAGATCTAATGACCTCTTCTGGTGTTGTCTAGAGAGTGACAGTGTACTCACATACATGAAATATATAATAAATCTTTTTTTAAAAAAAGTATTAATGTTAGGAATGAAATAGTGGGCATTATGTGAACCTTGTCAACATCAAAATGATACCGAAACAATTTGCACTTGAATACAATAATTTGACCCCTAAAGTGGCCCAATTCTTCAAAAGGCACAAAATATCAGAATTAATATACAGAACAATTTAAATAGCCCTGTAGCTATTTTAAATTTTGAATAAAAAAAAAAAAAAACCCTTAAAACCCTATGGCACTTTCAAACCCAGATGGTTTGCTATTTAAGGGATGATTACCACTGTCTCTACAATCTCACAGGAAGCACACAAGGCAGCACTTCTCATTTTCATTTCATTCTACTGAAACACCCAAGGCATAAAGAAGAATTCATCACTGTGTGAAAGAACTGTATAAGAAGGGTTTTATTAAGTGTGGCAAAGCTTACAGTTACACGTTTGCTCAATGTCCTCTACCACACTAAATGAGTAAGAGAAAAAAAATCATATAAGCTTTTCAATCAATGCAGAAAAGCATCTGACAAAATTTACCACAATAAAAAAAAATCTCAAAACACAATCTCAGAACACAATGATTAAGAACATCTATAAAAGCAGTCTATATGGTTACTATCATAATTAATTTAATGGTTACAGCCTAAACATTTTTATCCTAAGATCAGGAACAAAGCAAATAATTCAGTGACAGGGAGAGTGGTGAAGGGCAGGGTGCACATAGAAAGAAATAAAACTAGTCATGTTTGCAAATTATGTGGTATATACATAGAATACATGGGGTTACATTTAAAACATAGTCCTATGTATAAAAGGTAAACAAAAAATAGAGTCTACAAATATAATAACATATAGAGAACATTATGCTAAAAAACTAAAAAAGATGAGCTGAAGAGATGTTCAGTGTGGTGAGTTGCCCACCACGTATGCCAACCTAAAGGGCTGTCACATCGGCAAGATGTAAATTTTAAATTATGTTTTTCACTGAATATTTCTGAAATATGTAAGTACTTCAACTGTTGAACCTGGTATATTTTACTCTTCAAACAAGAATTTTAGCTTAGCTATTCAAATCATATAGTCTGAAGATTGTTAGAAGCATGTTTAAAATATAATTTTGAAAGCTCTGAGAACACCTGGGAATGCTGATTTATTGTTCTGGGATATCAAAAAGTAGTAATATGCCAGGAATCTGAAAACACTGAAAAATGTGGGAATTTTTTCCAACTGTATGCTATAATTCTAAGTACCATCACTGTTGGTAAATAAATATACTTTGTTTTCTTTTTCTTTTTTGAGACAGCTTTCAACTGTTTTGAGCTCTTGGCTAGCATATGTAGGTGAAGGTCTGTCTGCCTCTGAGGATGAAGTGCTGGAATTAAAGGTGTGTGATACCACACTGGCTTTTTGAACATATATACATACACACTTTATACACACTTTAATGAACCATTCTTTTGGTGTCACACCTAGGAGTACTTCACCAAACTTAGATACTTAAGATTTTCTCACATTTTCTTCTAAAAAATTCAGAAAAATTAGAAAAATGTTTTAGACCCAACCCAGTATTCTAGTTTTCAAAATAAAGGTATATATTTTTAATCACTAAGGAAAGTAATTAGGTTCTATGTTCAAGTCTGGTTCATGGAGGTCTTAGCTCTCTATCATGTTGAAGTGCCCCCCTTAACCCTCTTTTAATTTGGGGAAGGGGTGTATGTATGCCATGGCACACATATGGAAGTCAGAGAACAACTGCCACCGTAGATGCCCTCCTCCCAATATGCAGACTCTGTGAGTCATCACACTTGGCACTATCTCACTACCCTGACAATGCCATTTTTTGTTGTAGTTTCTTTATTCAAAAGCACTCAATGAATCATATTTAAATGTAAAATCTAAAGTGAAAAACTCACACAAACACATTTATAATTTAAAAATTCAAAAACATTTACATTGTATTAGATACAAATAATATACATGAGACTTAAAAGGATACAAAGAGATATGTACAGGCTTTATGCAAATACTTATCATCTATGTAAAAAACTTGAAACACCCACAGACTTTGGTGTCCTCTGGGGTCCTGGAATCAAATACCCATGGATAGCAAGAGACTACCACATAGACAATTAAATATCCTAGTATAAATAAGAGGGAAACATTAAGGTTATCAACTGTATACTCTTGGGATACAAGAGAACAAAAGCTTTTAAAATAATCTAGAGGAATGAAGTGATCATGTCTTTCCTTTTAAAACTTTGTGGGGAGCCGACAGAAAGCGGTTATCATCCTTGCAGCCATCTAGAGCCATATACCCTGACAAGAAACTTGTTTACAACAGCCTACAACAGCACACTCTGATAACATCTTGTTTTAGATACCCAGGATCTTCCCTTAGGTGTGTGAGACTTAAAGGTGTGAGACTTAAAGACATGACTTAAAGGTGTGATTTAGAGACAAGACTTAAAGGCGTGACTTAGAAGTGAGACATATAAAAGGCAAGAGGCAGACAGAAGAAGGCAACTTGAAACCAGGGAAGAAGACTTGGAACTGGGAAAGAGAGTAGGAACTTCGAATTAGTAATTAGGACTTGAGATTTATTACAGCTGGAACTAGGATAAGGACTTGAGACTTATTACAGCTGGAACTGGGATTAGGACTTGAGACTTGGTACTAGGAACTAGGGACTTGGAGAGAAGAAGAGAGACTGAAGAATAAACGGGATTGAATCACACTCTGGTCTCCATCCTTCGGGTCCGTCCTCACTCTCTTGCTGAACCCGACCCGCAGACCGGAGCAGCTTGGGGCAGTGTGGGCTCTAAAAATTTAGCCCCCAAGACTTTTGGCAGTGCGGTTCCAACATTGACAGAGCGGTTCTTGACATTTTGGCCCCCAAGCATGGGGCAGAGCGGTCTGCAACAAAACTTTACCTCTTTCTCACAGGAATATTATGTTGAATCTTAATTTTTCTTTTTCTATTTTTTCTTCTACTGTGTACCTGAAGAAATTCTAATGTATCTTACTTTCCTAGTGATTAAAAAGTATATGCCTTTATTTTAAAAACTAGAATACTGTATTGGGTCTAAAACATTTTTCTAAATGGTGCTTCTTTTGACTAGCAAATGACCAATTACTTTAAAAATGCACAACAACTACTGCTTAAATTTAATGAAGTAAAGAGACATGACCAGAGAACCAGCGCTTGAGCTAACCTTAAGTTACCTCTGGTCTCTCTTCCTTTTCTTTTTCTTTTTTTTTGTTGTTGTTTTGTTGTTGTTGTTGTTTCGAGACAGGGTTTCTCTGTGTAGTCCTGGCTGTCCTGGACTCACTCTCACTCACCAGGCTGGCCTCGAACTCAGAAATCCACCTGCCTCTGCCTCCCAAGTGCTGGGATTAAAGGCGTGTGCCACCACTGCCCGGCTCTCTTCCTTTTCTTGTTTCCTAGTCAATATTTCAAGGTTATAAATCTCCAATACATTTTTTCAATCTCTTGGAAGAAAGTTTCCAAGGCAATAGAATTGCTTGGATTAGAACCACTGTTTAAAATGGAGAGAATCTGTAGAGGTCAATGATTTCAATTTCTCTAGTGAGAGTCCACTGACTTAAAAGTCAAATGCTCTTCCTGTCGTATGTGTAATTTTCAAATTATTACTTTATTGTGTTTTAAATGACCATCTCTAAAAAATATTGTCATCATTTATCTCATTTATAAAGATTCTTAACTAAGTTTATCATTATATAAAGGAATGCTAATTTGCCTGTTAACCTTGGATTTACTAGATAATTTGTCGGGAAAATATGTACAAACACTGGAAAAACAAATATCATTTAAATACCCATTTTCTCATTTTACTAGTTTTCTGTGTTTCACTTGGGAAAACTAAAACAAAAATACTAACAAGTTGTAATTCACCCATAGAAATAGACTGAAAGACAAATCAACATGATCATCTTATTAGGTGTAGAAAAGAACGCTGACAAAGCTAACATTCCTTCATGATAAAAGTCTTTAAGAGATTAGGGATACAAGGGACATACCTCAACATAATAAAGGCAATTTACAGCAAGCCCAAACATCAACTTAAATGGAGAAAAACTCAAAGCAATTACATTAAACTAAGGAAGAAGAAAAGATGATCCATCCTCCATAGTATATATACCTACTTGATACAGTACTTTCTGAAGTCTTACCTAGAGCAATTAAGACCACTGAAGGAGATCAAGGGGATACTAACTGGAAAGGAAGAAATCAAGTATCTTTATTTGCAGCTAATGTAATAGTATACATAAGTGACTCTAAAAATTCCACCACAAAAATAAAAACTTTTAGCAAAGTAGCTGATACAGTATTTACTCACAAAAATCACAAAAAGCAGTAGTCCTCCTACATACAAATGACAGTCTAACAAAGAAATCAGGGAAACAAAACCATTCTTAACTGCCTCAAATAATGTAAAATATCTTGGGGGGGGGGGAGGGAGGGCAGTTAATCTAACCAAGCAAGTGAAAGACTAGTATAATAAAAACTTCAACACATGAAGAAAAACAC
Organism: Arvicanthis niloticus; assembly: GCF_011762505.2. Classification (NCBI taxonomy): domain Eukaryota; kingdom Metazoa; phylum Chordata; class Mammalia; order Rodentia; family Muridae; genus Arvicanthis; species Arvicanthis niloticus. The sequence continues at coordinate 9,568,208 of NC_047667.1, forward strand.
TGAAGCTGTAAGAAGATGAAGAGATCTCCCAAGTTCATTGATCAGTTAAACATAGTAAAAAGTGGCCATCCTACCAAAAGCAATCTTCAGATTCAGTGCAATCCCCATCAATATTGCAACACAATTCTCCACAAATCTTGAAAGGACAATTTCCAGCTTCATATGGAAACACAACATCCCTGATTTCAAACTGTACTACAGATCTATAGATCTGTAATAAAAACATGGCATTGGCACAAAAACAGACATGTTGTTGATCAATGGAATTAAACTGAAGACCTGGACATAATAAATCCACAAGTCTACCAACACTTGATTTTTTTTATTAAGAAGCCAGAAACAGCTGGGCAGTGGTGGCGCACGCCTTTAATCCCAGCGCTTGGGAGGCAGAGGCAGAGGCAGGCGGATCTCTGAATTCGAGGCCAGCCTGGTCTTCAGAGTGAGTTTCAGGACAGCCAGGGCTATACAGAGAAACCCTGCCTCGAAAAACAAAACAAAAAAAGGAGGAGGAGGGCGAGGAGGAGGACGAGGACGAGGAGGAAGAGGATGAGGAGGAAGAGGATGAGGAGGAAGAGGAGGAGGAGGAAGAGGAGGAGGAGGAAGAGGAGGAGGAGGAGAAGAGGAGAGGAGGAGGAAGAAGAGGAGGAGAGGAAAGGAGAAGGAGGAAGAGAAGGAGGAGGAGAAGGAGGATGAGGAAGAGGAAGAGGAGAGGAAAGGAGAAGGAGGATGAGGAGGAAGAGGAGGAGGAGGAAGAGGAGGAGAAGAGGAAAGGAGGAAGAGGAAGAGGAAGAGGAGGAAGAGGAGGAGAAGAAGGAGGAAAAGGAGGAGGAGGAAGAGGAAGAGGAAGATGAGGAGGAAGAGGAGGAGAAGGAGAAGGAGAAGCAGCAGCAGCCAGAGAGAGAGAGAGAGACACAGAGAGACAGAGACCAAGAAAGTGAGCATTTTCAACAAATAGAAAAACCTTGTCTCAAAAAAAAAAAAACCAAACAAACAAACAAATATCCCACAAAACAAAATTATAGTACCAGCTTTCATCAGTTATGATCTAATTTTTTATTTTAAATAAACATCTGGTTGAGTTCCATTCTTTAAAAAAAATATTTTCAAATTAAAAAAATTTTAAAAGGAAATAGCAAGCTAACAAAATTTCAAAAGGAAAATAAAAATACAAAGCCACCCAGTTACCTTGGAGAGAGAGAATTCTAAATCTGCTCATGCCAATAGAGGAAGAGGAAGAAGAGGAAGAGGAGTAATGGGGGTGGGGGCTCCCCAGGCATCCTCCTTGGAATGACCCAAGTCTTTAAACCCTGTGTAGCAATCCCTGATGCACCACCATTATGCCCAGGAAAGACACAGCAACCTCGAAGTCCAACTACTTCCTAAGATCATACAACTTTTGGATGATTAGCCAAAATACTTCTTTGTGGAGCATACAATGTGGGCTCCAATCCGATGCAGCAGACCCACAGAGAAGGCTGTAGGGTTAAAAGGCAAGAACGTCATGATGTGCTAGGCCATGAAGGGGCATCTAGCAAATAACCAAACTCTGGAGACACTGTTGCCTCAGATCTGGGGTAATATGGACTTTGAGGATCTCATCAAGATTAGGGACATGCTGCTGGACAATAAGGCGCCAGCTGCCGGTGCCTTCACCCCATGTGAGGTAACTATGCCAGCCCAGAACACTGGTTTGGGGGTCTGATAACCTCTTTCTTCTGGGCTTTAGGCACCACCACTAAAATCTCCAGAGGTACCACCGATATTCTGAGTGATGTACAGCTAATAAAAACTGAGGACAAAGTAGAAGCCAGTGAAGTCACACTGTGAACATGGCTGAACATCTCCCCCTTCTCCTCTGGGCTGATCATCCAACAGATGTTTGACAAGGGCAGCCTTTACAACCCTGGAAGCACTTGGCAGCACAGAGCAGACTCTGCATTCTTATATTCTAGAAGATGTCCAAATGTTGCCAGTGTTTGTCTGCAGACTGCTTACCTGACTTCGGCCTTAGTGCCATACTCTATTGTCAATGGATACAAGTAGGCCCTGGCTTTGTGGAGACTGAGTACACCTTCCCACTTATTGAAAGGTCAAAGCCTTCTTGGCCAATCCATCTGCATTTGTGGCTGCTGCCCTTATGGCTGCCACCACCACCACTGCTGCTGCTACTGCTGCCGCACTAACCAAGGCTGAAACCAAGGAGAGTCAGAAATCAGAGTAGGATATGGGAGTTGGTCTCTGACTAATTCCCTCAAAGCAACCAACTCAGCCCGCTTCATTTGAGAAATATAGAAAAAAACAGGCTTAGTTCTCTTCTAAAAGGGAGGGAGGGGAAGGGACTGAAAACCAAAGCAAGACAAACAAACTGAAAAACCAAAAAACCCAAAACTTAATGCTGCTTAACATTAATACTAATTCCAAATACAAGCTTATGCAGGCTGAAGAATAGAAATTTCCACAATTGATTAAATACTGTACTGTCCCTAGGGGGCAGCATGCTACTTTTAAAACTTCAGTACCTAAATTATGAACCTGGCATGATAGTCCAAGCCTATAATCCCCACACATGGGAAGTAGAGGCAGGAGATGCTAGGTTATACTGGACTACAAAACCAGCTGAAGGCCAACCTAAGCTCCATGATAGAATGTCTCAAATAAATAAACATTTAAATTAATATCCAGTACTTGTCTTTAACATAAGCCGTTTCTTCTGTGTATATCTACTGAGCTTTAAAACCAGACCTGAAAGGTATACATAGTATGCACACTTAATTACTGTCAGCCTGTTTTTATAAATGGTGCATAGGGAGATATAAACTTTATTTCTAAAGATGAAAAAAGAGGCTAACAGAGGGGGCATAACCCTGACAACTTTACATGGCTAGAAAATGCAGTATCTAGTGTTCCAACCACTAAAGGTTGAAATCAATCTATCAGGGGTGATGACACCACATGGGGTGATGGCACCAGCAGCTGGCACCTTATTGTCCAGTTTATTCAATTTTAGTTTATTTAATCAATTTAGCAACCTGTGGTCTAAGAATTATTCACAGCATGGCATCTCCTATAGCTCATGTATTAGCTAAGCAACAGAAAGTTCTTTAGAAATAATTTGAAGGGGTCAGGAATAGAGCTTGCCTAGCATATAAAAGACTGCTTAATTACCAATGACTTCTAATACCATCAGAGGCTTTACGTTCTATCTGATTTTCTTGGACGACTTATTCTAAGGACACTTCTCCCAAAACTCAGCTAGTATATCACCCTCCTTGGGCCACAATGGAAAATTCGTAAGTAAGAGCTCTAATCTATAGCCTCGGCTGAACCTATGCTTGAGTCATGAGACACATAAACAAGCATGCCTGCAAAGGGCCCCTCTATCCCCAAAGCATTCTGACTCCCAGGTATTCCCGCCCAGTAAGCATATATTATATTGTAGAAAAGAAAATAGCAATCACTCCTGGGCCCTGTTGCATTAGAATTCCTTACACATAGAATCTACAAATCATAAAATGGTGATTGTTTCATTTCACTAAGTGTTGGCATAGCTTGTTAGATACCAATAATAACTAGAATAGTTCGTGTCTATCTTCATTCTTAAAACAGTGATATTTCACTTCTTTTATCTCTTTGCAGATGCAAAGATGTCCAACTAGCAGACCACAGGCACACATGGCCAAGGGTAGTTATGAATGCCACCCAACACAAACTGTAAACTTAAGTGGCACAGACACCATCTGGATACTGTATGGATCTGTAGGTTCATGTAACATGAGGGCTGCTAGGGGATCCCCACCCACGCTGTATTATCAAGGCCCGTGCCCCACCCTGGACTTCATGTATTTCAAAGTGGCCTAAAGTATTGCTCCTGCTAATGTTCACTAGGTTAGCAGCTAGTTTCAGTAAAGAGAACATCCCCTTGGCTGCAGCAGTTTGGTCCAGGCCATGGTTCTTCTGGGAGCTCTTTAAAGGCAATTAATTGCACACACAGATGTGAAAAACAAAACATAACCAAAAAAAAAAAAAACCTGTAAACGTACTTACAACCTTGAGGGTTCTTTTTTGTTATTGTTTTGCCCCCCCCCCCCTGTGTGTGTGTGTTAACTTGTGAACAGTTCTCAAACATACACTTTGAGATGAGAACACTGCTGAAATGCTAAAAGATTGGGCATGACAGCTAGAAGAATTTGGTAACTGGCCCAAAATTATACAAGCAAAATAAGGAGAAGCATTTAAATACAAATCTACTTAATCACAAAGAAGACACCCTTTCCACCATATCTTAATGACTTCGACTTCTGCAAGCTAAAGTAATTATTAATGTGTTTTTCTGTCACACATGGAAGAATCTACTATTTGATCCATTGTATAATCTACCTCAATACTACTAGAAAACTGAGAAAAGAAATGAGATCATTTCTATTCACGCGTTAAGAGGTTAGCCTAAATTGGTGGCAAACATCTTCAGTCCTAATACTTGAAAGGCAGAAGTAGTGGATCTCTGAGTTCAAGGCTAGCCTGGAAACATACTAGGTTCCAAACCAGCCAGGTCAGCCAGGGCTTAACAGAGACTTGGTCTCCAAAAAAGAGTTAAACTAAGATCTAAGATAAGAACTCACCGCCTCACCGCTCCTATGTGTTGGGAATAGGAGGAGGGAATTACAGGGGGCCTGACAATCAGTATTAGAGTTTTGCTATTTTATCTAACTTAGCTTTTTCCTCCTTAACCTTTCAAAACAAAAACAACCAGATTCCCTGGAATTGAAGTTACAAACACTTGTGAAGAGTCAAGTGGGTGCTGGGAACTGAACCCAGGTTCTCTGGAAGAGCAGCCAGTGCTCATAACTGCTGAGCCATCTCTCCAGCCTGACCCAGATTTGTAAAAGTTGGAGTTTTACAGATCAGGTGATCTTTATTGGAACGACTTAATTCTAGCATTATAGCATGCAATTAGCCACAAATACAAATCAGTGTAGTCGTGTTCCAATAGAACTTTATTGAAGAGAAGTTTGAGTTTCATACAATTTTTCACAGGTTATCAAATATTATTCTTCCTTTGATTTTTTTCAAGAATTAAAAAAATTTTAAAGTCTTACAATTCACAAGCAATACAAAATAGGTGATCAAACTTGTCTTGCCTATCACAGTCTGCCACCACACTATGCTAAACTTAAAATGCTTTAAGTTTTTTATTTTAAATTTTATATACTGGGAAGGGGTTTCTATCTTGAGGGTAGCTTCCCTTTGTGATTTCTTTATTGTTTCTTGTGTATAGCTGCCTGTAGAGGCCAGATCCCCTGGAACTGCAGTTACAAGCGGTTGTGAGCAGCCCAATGGTTGCTAGAAACTCTGTCTAGGTTCTCTATGAGAACAGTACACATTTTAACTACTGAGATATCTGAATGTTGAAGTCTGGACAACTCTCCTTTATGAACCATAACTTTCTCATCCATAAATCCAAAAAATTCCATATGGAATACTACTACTCATTCCATATGTTGAAAGAATTCATTGCAATACATTGAATAAGGTTTTTTAAAATTTATTATTTATGTGTCTGGGTGCTTTGATTGCATGCATGTTTGTGTGCCACATGCATGCCTGGTGCCCATGAAGGCCAAAAGAGACAGATCCCCTGGAACTAGAGTTATAGATGTTGGTGAGTCACCATGTGGATGCTGGGAATCAAACCTGGGTCCTATGCAAGAGCAAGTACTTCTCACTTCTGAGCCATCTCTCCAGTCTTGAAATAACATATTTGAAAACAACTAGTACAGCTCAACAAATATTAGTTTCATGCCTTTCTCTTTTTTTTCCAGCCTTCACCGTGGCTATGGAAATTAGGAGAAAGTCTTTGGCTGGGCCAGAAAATCTGAACGGTTACTTCAAGTGAACATTAGAGGATTTGAGATAAAGTAAGTCAATTACATCATAGTGAAAAATATCTGTGGGAACTCTAGTTCATAAAGATAGAGGGTAAAAGAAAATTACTTATATAAGTTAAAGGACCATCATCCTTCCAGTCTGGGCCTGAGCACTGAGCAGATCCCGGGAGGCAGCTCTGCCCCCAATCTCACAGAAGGCAGAGGAAGCAGGCCTTCCAGGAGCTCTAACCTGGGCAGTATCTCAGGTAAGAAGATAGCAATACCCGCCTCAAACAGGGAGTAACTAGGACCCACTAGGACCCAGGAAGTCACTCCTGGCCTGGAGCACTGGTTCCTTCCTGTCTGCGCCTGAGCACTGAGCAGATCTTGTGCCCCAGCTCTAACCCCAGTAGTAACACCCACCCCACACAGTTCTGATACAACCAAGGTAATAGGAAAGACAGGCTCCAGTTAGAGACAGGACAGGTAGCACTAAGGAGATCCAGATGGCAAAAGGCAAGTACAAGAACATAAGCATCAGCAACCCAGGGTACTTGGCATCATTAGAACCTACTTCTCCCACACAAGAAAGTCCTGAATTCCCTATATCACTAGGAAAGCAAGATTCAGATTTAAAATCACTTCTAATGATGATGATAGAGGACTTTAAGAAGGACATAAATAACACTCTCAAAGAATTTGAGAAGAACACAGGTAAAAAGGTAGAAGCCCTTAAAGAGGAAACACAAAAATCCCTTTAAGAATTCCAAGAGAACACAACCAAACAGGTGAAGGAATTGAACAAAACCATCCAGGACATAAAAATAGAAGTTGAAACAATAAAGAAATCACAAAGGGAAACTACCCTCAAGATAGAAAACCTAGGAAAGAAATCAGGAGTCATAGACGCAAGCATCAACAGAATACAAGAGATAGAAGAGAGACTCTCAGGTGCAGAAGATACCATAAAAAATATTGACACAACTGTCAAAGAAAACACAAAATGCAAAAAGTTCTTAACACAAAACATCCAGGAAATTCAGGACACAATGATAAGACCAAACCTAAGGATAATAGGTATAGATGAAAGTGAAGATTCCCAACTTAAAGGGCCAATAAATATCTTCAAAAAATTATAGAAGAGCCGGGCGGTGGTGGTGCACACCTTTAATCCCAGCACTTGGGAGGCAGAGGCAGGCGGATTTCTGAGTTCGAGGCCAGCCTGGTCTACAGAGTGAGTTCCAGGACAGCCCGGGCTATACAGAGAAACCCTGTCTCGAAAAAAAAAAAAAAAAAAAAAAAAAAAAAAATTATAGAAGAAAACTTCCCTAATCTAAAGAACGAGATGCCCATAAACATACAAGAACGCCAAATAGACTAGACCAGAAAAGAAATACCTCCCGTCACATAATAAATAAAACATCAAGTGCACAAAACAAAGAAAGAATATTAAATGCAGTAAGGGAAAAAGGCCAAGTAACGTGTAAAGGCAGACCTATCAGAATTACACCAGACGTCTCACCAGATACTATAAAAGCTAGAAGATGCTGGACAGATGTCATACAGACCCTAAGAGAACACAAATGCCAGCCCAGGCTACTATACCCAGCAAAACTCTCAATTACCATAGGTGGAAAAACCAAGATATTCCACGACAAAACCAAATTTACACAATATCTTTCCATAAACCCAGCATTACAAAGGATAATAGCAGGAAAGCTCCAATACAAGAAGGGAAATTATAACCCAGAAAGAGCAAGAAAGTAATCCTCTTCCAACAAATCCAACAGAAGATAGCCACACAAAGATAACTTCACCTCTAATAACAAAAATAACAGGAGACAACAATCACTGTTCCTTGATATCTCTTAACATCAATGGACTCGATTCCCCAATTAAAAGACATAGGCTAATGGACTGGATACATAAATGGGACCCAGCATTTTGCTGCATACAGCAAACCCACCTCAGTGACAAAGACATACTCTATCTTAGAGTAAAAAGCTGGGAAACAATTTTTCAAGCAAATGGTCCTAAGAAACAAGCTGGAGTAGCCATTCTAAAATCTCCAGCCTGAGAACACAAAGGGAGGGGACTCATGGCTCCACCTGTATAGGTAGTTGAGGGTGGCCTTGCCAGGCATCAGTGGAAGTGGAGGGCCTTGGTGCCTGAAAATTTGGATGCCCTAATGTTGGGGAATTTCCAGAGCAGGGTGGCGGGAATAAGGATGGTGGGAGCACACCCTCTTAGTAATTGGAGGAGGGGGGATGGGGTAAGGAGTTAGGCATCAGTGGAAGTGGAGGGCTTTGGTGCCTGAAAGTTTGGATTCCCTAATGTTGGGGAATTCGAGAGCAGGGAGGCGGGAATGGGAGGATGGTGGGAGCACACCCTCATAGAAACTCCCAGAATTGTATGGATTAGACACGACAGAGGCAGGCCACCTACTAGATTCCAGAATTCAAACAAAAAATTATCTTGATACTAAAATTTGTTTTGAGAATTGTATATTGCAGAATATACAGCCTTGTTTTATCTACTCATCAAGCAAGCTGAGCAGACCTGCTCGAACCTCTGATGTCCTGGAATTTCAGCTGGATGCAGTGAAGACACAGCGTCAGAGGCTTATCAATTTACTCTTCCTCCTGCCCCTCTTCTAATATCTCAATGCCCATAATCAGCTTGAAGATGTTAATGAAGAGTCGGCACCCCTATTCCCCAGGCTTGGGGACTGAGGTGGTTAATACTGGGCTGTCTTTCTAGGGAAAAGTAGTGGTTCTGTTGGAACAGGGAAGATTAGCTAGGATTTATTGCATAGCCATAGCCTATTGATAGAAATATGTATAATTGTTATTGAGATGAAGTTATAATTTCTTAAATGGCACAAAATTTACTTTGATTTCAAATTTAAGGTTGTTATTGGTATGAGCTTCTTACTGATATAAAAGTGGATTAATAGTATTACTCTAATAGGCATTGTGCCTATAACACATTTAGGAATACAAGGCTTAGACCCAGTCCTTCTTTAATTTTTCTAACTGATTTGAGATGGTTAGCCTGTGAGTTAAGGGCCTATAGCAAATTCATAGCTGAGTTTATTTGTTAGGGTGTTTTCTATATTTTATTTAGAAATAGCTGAGAGGAGTTAACAGACAACAGTCCAGATTGCCTTACATGAATAATTGGTTTTCAAAACATCAGAAGTCCACAGAATTGATGTTACAAACATTTCTGTATTAATGTTCATTTTGACTAGAGGCCTGTCTGCTCCTGACAGCTTCCTGTCTTGGATTCTAAGAAGAAATTGAGCATCTTTGGAATTACTCCAGTTGTGGTGAGACAGCCACTAGGCAAGAATTGCCTCTTTTCATCTACAGACAAATCACTGTCCAGAAAAGAACACACTTTCAGAATAGTCGACTGATTATATCTGCCTAGACAGAGTAATCAGCCCTTAATAATTCTGCATCACTAGGTCTGTCAGATGATCCTGGGCCAGAAGGCTGAAGATCAGATGCTCCAACGTTTTGTAGTATAGGAACTGTCCAGGTGTTCAGCGGTCTTATAAATTGGCTAAGTTTTAGAAGCTATACTTTGTGCTTCCCATAATTTCAGTTAACTCAGTCATTCTGGATTTCTCACAGGGTTGAAGACTTATAGTCTCATAGCCAATCCCAGCTATTTACTTTGAGAGAAAAGGTTTGAGAGGATGGTTTTCAGCTGACATTCATTCTAAAGCCAAGAAAAAAGCCAGGTTCAGAACTAAGTCTTTTAGTTAGGAGAGATGACAGAGGTTCTGGTTAGTCAACAAAATGATGGACTGGATATTAGGTCTATCTTGTACCTTACTGACACAAATTGGTATAGCTATGCTCTAATTGTATTTTGAGAGAAAAGTTTTATTTTAACAGGAAAGGTGATATGTAGGAGGAGCTAAGGTGGGAGGAGTAAGGAGAGGAAGAGAAGGAATAAGGAGAGAAGGAGAGGAGGAGCTAGGTGACAAGAGGGGATGGGGACATGAAGGCCGTTGGTTCGAGTGTCTCCACCAGTCAAAGGTAGTTGATATATCTAGGTTGGGTATTGGGTTACACTTCTGATTGTATGGGCATCTTATTATTGAGCATTACCAAATTTATAAAGATTTGATTAATATTTTAAAAAATGTATAAAAGCAAAAAGGAGATGGGGGGATGCAATAGGAGTTTTCTAGGGAGGGGAAAGGGGATGGCATCTGAAATGTAAATAAAATATCCAATAAAAATAAATTAAAAACAAAAACAATAAGTTAAAGGACCAAAAAACTGAAGTAACAGCTTAAGCTTAAGAATCAGAATTTGTTACCTTCATTTTATATTTACACAATTAAATATGTCACCCTGTTAGAAGGAATAGAGAGAAATGAAAGAAGTCTGTCTCTATATATTAAAGTCATAGTCTTCAAGGCAGACTTTGTGCAGAAAAAACTACAATGTAAAACATCAATATAGTACACTAATTTCCACATGCACAAATAAGTGAATAATAATTTATATTTACTTTTATTTGCATAAAATAAATACTGTCCAAAAAGAAAAAGAGGCTGCCTATAAAGAGCAGCAGTAGTGTTCAAACATCTCTACATAGACCTTTTTATATTATTTTGAAATCTGAACCAAGTAGCCACATTACTGATTCAATAAAGAAAGTGAAATTCTAAAAAGAATTGAACCAGGCTTGGTGACTCATGCCTATAATCCCAGAACTTGGGTAGGGGGAGAGGATGCAGGATGACTGCAAGTCCTAAATTAAGCTAGGCTATACAATAAATTCCAAGCCAGCCTGAGATATAAGACATCTGTCTAAAAATAATGAATAAAATAACTTGAGAAGTCAGAGGGGTCAGATAATGTATACTGTTACAATTAGAAACTGTGACTTACCTGCAGTGGTTATATTATTTGCATATAACTATGGATAGCTCATCTATATCACTTCTAGCTGCACGACAGATTTCAAACTTACCTAAATAAAGATAATATAAGCTTCTTAAGAATGAATAAAAATGAAAATGGCCAGGCATGGTGGTTCATGCCTTTAATCCCAGCACTCGGGAGGCAATGGCAGGCAGATCTCTGAGCTTGAGGCTACCTTGATCTACAGAGCAAGTTCAAGGTCAGCGACAGCTACACAAAGAAGCCCTATTTTGCAAACAAACGAAAGAAAGGAAGAAAGAAAGGAAAGAAGGAAGGAAAAAAGAAGGTTAACAAATGATGCTTGTAGTACTCTAAAGACTCACTAAGATGACAATCATCTGAAATGGGAGCAGGGACTTATCCAAAAGTTAATTTAAGAGCAGTTTCTGATAGTAGATATTGCCATATGGTTCTTCTTACCTGCCTTCCAAATAACCTTTCTTTCCCTTAATCCCAACAAATGTTAAGATATATGCAAACTTAAAAACTGATGCCTTTCTTGATGCTGTCTCCTAATCTGATCTAGACCTCAATTTTCTTGAAGAAGTTTGTCAAGTAATATAAATATGTCTACTATGTGTAGACATAATAGACACATTGTATCTCGTTTCGTCAATTGTGTTTCTTGACAAAGCCCTATTTTATAACTCTTCTGCTAAAGCAATAAGGCCTCTAATGAGTGTAAGTCACAATAACTTTAACAGCATCTCAAAAGACTTCCCCTGCTATGCAATCACCTCTACATTCCCCACCTATTCTTAAAAATCCATAGAGCCTGAGATGAAACCCAAAGAACTTAAATGTTTAATCTATACATCAATCAAACAGTTGATTTTCCAAAATACATCTGAAAACCAATTAGCTAAGGTCACCAATAACTTTCCAATAGTCCAAATCACAGCATTCTGGCTTTTGCTTTCACTTAGAAGCATTTGACACTTTCACAAACCTCTCTATCTTTTAGCCTATAAGCAGACATTCTCATACTCATTCAGTCCTCTCCCATCTAAGAACTCTTATCTTTCAATGATGATTAAGACCACAATGGTCACCTTCATAAACACTGACAAACATAAAATTTCAACAATGAACTATAAATCTTAAACAACTTTAAATCCTTTGGCTTCCAAATCAGACTTACACAGAAGTACTGCAGTACAGGAGTATAAAGATGTTTATTATAGGAGTATAAAGATGCAACAAATCTGAATTTTAGAAATTTGCCTTGCTATTTACACTTATGGACAAAAAGGCACATGACTTTAAAAATTTATTAATTTGTGTGATTATTTCTGTGTCTGTTGGAGAGAAGAATGTGTGTGAGTGCGAGCACAAAGGTGGCTATACGGATGTTCAGATGTACACACATGAATATAGATGCTAGATGTCATCTTTGGGTATTATTCTTGGGAGCTGTCCACCTGTTACAGGGTACCTGAGGACTTGCCAGTTAGCCTAGGCTGGCTGGCCAGAAAGCCCTTAAGAATCCACCTTGTTCCACCTACCCAAAGCTGGGATCTCAAACTTACGCAACTACCCCTGGCTTTTGGAGTGCTGGAAATGAACTAAGATCCTTGTAAGATCCTCATGTGTTAACAATAAGCTGTGACTGAGCTGTCTCCTGAGACTGACACACCTTCCTGAATTTTACCTTTGTTCTTCTCCACAAGTAGGTTTAACACTTCTCTACAAATTTTGATATGATTAAAGAAAAAACAATTAAGTGAGAAGTGACTACCCTATCTTAACAGCATGACTTGAGGAAACAGGCCTCAAAAGTGGCAGGGAAGGAGACACTAGTCTAAAGTTAGGAAAGCAGCAAGTAAGTAGTTACACTAAGGAATGGTGAGAACCAATTTCTCACTGACGGAAAAGAGAGTCACAAATACAGAATGGAACATGGGTCAGTGTTGTTTGCCTAGCATGCCTAGGTTTTGGGTCTAAACTCCAACATTAAAAAAATTAAAACAAAATCAAATATAAACACAGACAGGAAAAAAGGCTGGAGAAGATTCTGGAGTGCTAGACTAGAACTGTGTTATCAATTTAAACAAACACGCTAAGTACCTATTTCTAAACACCTCCTCTACTGAAGAAAAAACTCAGGATTCCTTAGAAAAAGTAATAACTGCACAGCTAGAACAGAAAAATATAAGATGATCTGAGAATACACTGTGTAATTAGAAGTATGCCAAGGATGGAGACATGTCCAGAAGACACAGAAATCAACTTCAAAGGCTTCTACGACAAAATCTGGAACAATTTGAGCAGTGAAATAAAATTTCAAATCACAGTAACTAATAAGAACCACCAAACAGGAACAGAATTCCATGAGTAACATCTGCAACAATGAGTTTACCCCACACGGCTAAACCTAAGTGATAATGTTGAAAGAAACTGGTACAGTCTTAGGTGTCTCCTCACCTAAGAATAATGGGCCTAGTATATGTAAAGGCCCTAGGATTGATCCTCAGCACCACAAAAAAAAAAAAAAAAAAAAAAAAAAAAAAAAAAAAAAGAGTTAGAGATTTAGCTCAGTGATAGAGCACTTACCTAAGAAGCACAAGGCTTTGGGTTGGGTGTCCAATATGAAAACAGGGGGAAAAAAATCCAAAATGTGTTCACATTACATGATTTCATATGATTTACATAGCAGACACTCAGCAAGCATGAGCTTATAGTGGTCAAGGTCAAACATCACCAGTGGTGGGCCAATACTATGTCTCTGGGTAGTTCACTAAGAATAGCACATCTTTCTGTGGCAAGCACTCCTGCCAACAATGTCCTCAGCGTGAATGTGAGCAGCCATTGGAGCATTTAACTAACAGGACATGTTACAGAATAAAAGGGCTACACTGTTTGAAACTGTCAAGGTCATTAAAGACTGGAAGGGTTAGAGGAACGGTTCTAAACTGAAGAGGGGTAAAAAGGGACCAGTGAGATCACTCAGCAGGTAAAAATGCCGCCACCAAGCCTAACAATCTCAAGAATACACGTGGTAGAAGAGTCAACTTCCAGAACTTGTCTTCTAACCTATGTACAACTATCTTAGCACACAGAAAACAAACGCCAAAAAAATTTTTTGAACAAAAGAAGAATGAAGAAACGTGACAATTAAATGCAATAGATGATCCTAAATCAATTTTTAAATTGGACTACAAAGAACAAAGAAATGCCATTATGATCATTGGGAAAATGTGAATGGCATTTATGGATCTCAAGTTAAGAGTTGTGTGAGCATTTATTTCCTGATCAGGCAGTTTTATGAGAGACTGACCATGTTTTGGTAAATAAAGACTAGAATATTCAGGCATTTTTGTCTGCAACATATTCTCAAACGGTTCAGAAAGTCTAATCAGATTACAAACGGTACACTCATCAGAAATGTGGAGCTAGAGCCAAGAGTGGTGGCACTGGTCTTTAATCCCAGCTCTCTGGTAGGCAGAGACAGGCAGATTTCTGTGAGTCAGCCTCACCTACAGAGGTCAGCCTCACCTACAGAGGGAGTTCTAGGAAGCCAGGGCTAAACAGGGAAAACCTGTCCCAAAAGCCAAACAAACAAAAACAAAACAAAATAACCAAAAAAAAAAAAAAAAACAACAACCACAAAGTGGAACTAAGGATGAGAATGGACCAGCAAGGAGATTAGGTAGTTTCACCAGAGCATGATGGAGTGTAAGAGGGCTAAGTGAAGACATCACTAGGTCAGCAGAGTGCTTACCTAGCATATACAAAGCCCTAGGCTCCATCTTCAGCATCACATAAACCTGGAACAGTGACACATGCTGTAATCCCAGCATTTGGGATGAACAGACATGAGGCTTGGAAGTTCAAGGTTGTCCTTGGCTATACAAGGAAATCAAGATTACCCTGAGTCACACATAACCCAGTCTTCAAAACAACAACAAAATAGATGAAGCAGAAGAGAAGAAGGATCAATTCTAATACCAAGGGGTCCTCTGGACAACTGAAAGGACATCACTAAGTCTACTTTATTAAGTCAAGCATAATAAGATGTCCCAGGCTAATCTTGTATATTCATATAGCTAGTTCAATGGTAAAATGTGATTTAAAAGATTTCAGAAGCTCTTTAAGAATTTTCATTAAGTGTGAAATTACTTCAAAGTGTTAATTTTCAAAAGTTCAGTGTAAACTCATGACAACCATGGTGTCAGCAAAACAGCTGGTTCATTAAATATATCCAGAAGTATTTGGCCTTTCTTTCCCAAAGGAGAACTGCCAAAGGATAAATCTTAGCACTAACTTCATCTTTTTTTTCCTCCTTTCCCTATGTCTAAATATACTGTCATTCTCTACTTTCCCATCTCTAATTCTTTTCATACCTCACCTACACCACAGTAACAGCATTCTTGTCTCCCTGAAACCCTTATGCAGCTTAGTACTACTAACTCTAAAATCAGAAACCCATACTTCTAAAACCTATACTTAATTTTATTTGCTTATACAAATATCTGTAACTGCTGCCTATTGTTAATGCCAATTTACAAGGTAGGAAAGTGAAAAGGTGTTTCATGTACATACATATTCACACATTCATACACAAAGAAAACAATGAACAAATTAAGTACTAAGGGTAGTGGGAATGAAAAAGAGAAAATAAAAGACCTTTGACCTACTCAAACCTTATGGAGTCTCAGCACTCCATAAGGCTAAAGCAGGAGGACTATCAAGAGTTTGAGATCAGACTGAGCTAAACAGTGAGACCCTGTCTTAAAAAGAAGAAGAAAAAAAAAGACAAAGACTTTGACATGAGCTTAATTTATGCTTACTCTAGGAGTTGGTGTTCATTTTATTTTTTATGACATGGTAGGGATTCCAAGGGGGAGTGGGTTCTAAAACCATACTTTTCCAAACTTGACATCAAATAAATAAAACAATCATTTTACCACTAGGATAAACCAAGAGATGATTTAAAGTCAGAAGAAACCATTGTACAGGTTTTTATATGCTCAACAGGAAGATACATTCTAAGGGTCTAAATACAACCCCACTTGCCCAAGTACAAGAGTCATCTGACCTGGTGTTCCATCTCCTACCAGAGCAAACACACATAGGAACAAGAAACTATGCCCACTAGGTATACATCTATACAACAGACAGCTTGCATTTCTTTAAACATACTATATACCCTTTCACACTGCTGACTTTTATACAAGCGAATTATTTTTTTCCACCCTGATCAGTTCAATTCACCCTTCAAGACCATATCCAAATGCCAATTCTCACTTCCCCCAGATCTTAATACACTGTCACTCTAAACTGTGTATGTGAAAGGAAAGTATCAGACTGCATTTACCTTTATAGATAATATTGTTCTTATTATATCAGAAATTTAAATGTTTGATTAACATGTAAAGGAATGTTTGCCACATTATCCCCCAATAAGACATGCAATAATTAAAACAAGGTATAACTATTTTTTTCCAAAATAAGAACGTCTACAGTCTACTTTTGCAAAAGAGGTATTTGGGATAACCCTGAACCATAATCCCAGCCCTCTAGTTTTAGACTGAAGAAATAAAAAACTGTCTAACAATAGGCAAATGATTTAGTTATAGTAAGTCATCTGAATGTTTGAATTATCATTTAAATTATGTTCATGAACATGGTAATATAAAACAGAGAAAGTGGCTATGCCAACTGCCACTTACTTAAAGCATAGTCCTAGATGCTTCAAATATATAGATTCGTTGTACTCAACAACAATTCAAAGCCACACCTGCTCTCAAAAGCCAGAGACAAGACTGCATTTGTTCAAGCCAAGCCTGGATAACATAATAAGTTTTAAGTCTGAGTTATAACATGAGGCCTTGTCTTAAAAACAAAACAAACAAACAAAAAATTCAACTGGCTTAAAGGTCATATAATTTGCCAAGGTTTTTATAAGACCAGATTTTAAACTCATTTATCTGGTTCCAAAGTCTATGATCTTTTTCTTATATTGAAAACCTTCTACCATGCAATGTTTCCAATATACTGCATTCAAAATTTCATCTTTGTCACAAAACTTTAACAATACATACAAATAGGGGGGTCATGTGGGGGAGTTGTTGCCCAGAAGGAAACAAAAATGCCAATTCAAATGGTGACTGGGATAAATACTAATCTTTTTTTAATTACAACTTTCTTTTAAAAACAAAAACAAAAAAAACCAAATTGCTGAACTCATGAAACAACAGAAAAGAAACAACCCTTGTTTTAAATGTTCTTATTAGATAAAACTAACAAAAAAAAAAAAAGAAAAGAAAAAAGGAAGGGAGGGAGGGATGGGGTGGGTGGGTGGGTCTGGGCAGATGGCTCAGAGTAAGGTGCTGAATTTTAATTCCTAACACCTATGCAAAGCTGAAAATGGTGGCACACCTCAGCAGCCCAAGCACTAGGCGGGGAGCAAGCTCATCAGCCAGCCAGTTCAGCCAGAGCCACTAAACTCTAGTCCAGGGTTAGTAAGAAACCCAACTTGAAAAATAAATACAAATAAAGGACTGAGGAAGACATCACAATATTGACTTCTGGTCTCTACATGAACCTGTACGGGCTAACACACATGCACACACATGTGAACATCTAAATGTGAATATCTAAATGTGAATATCTAAAAAATCTACCCCAAGGAACTTACTGCCAGGTCTGAAACCCAGGTCATCTTGACTGGATTATCTAACAAAAAGGTGAGTTCTGCGGAAAACTTAAGAGGTATAAACTGAAGAATCAAAAATGTATAAACTGAGGAGACAAGGGTGAAGGAGAAAACAATGTTGTTGTTTTAAGCAAGAATAAGAAATAGGGTCAGTAAGATCAAACTAGGAGAAAAGTCTTCAAGGCCCAGCAAACAGGTTAAGAATTAATTGGTAAGTACCAGGAACTGCTATATATCTTACATGGGAAAGTGGCAAGAATTTTTTTTCTTTCCTGTTGCTTTATGAGTCCACTGTCATGTTCAGCAATTCTGTTTTGTAAAGTTGCTAATCTTTAAAAAAAAAATGGGATTTTTTAAAGATTCAGTTTTTATTCAACATGTAGTTCAGTGTCAGAGCACTTACTTAGCACCACCTTGACCCTGTGTTGGAACAAATTTGGTCACACAATGCTTTCACCAGACAACTGTGTATAGGATTGTGTACAGAAAATAACCCCTTTACCTCTTTGTGTACTTTATATTCTTCTCAAAAATAAATTCTTTATGAGTGATAAACTCAATGGGGAGGGAGAATTCCTTCAGAAATAATGCCTGTGAATATTAAATGCCACTGCGTGTTCTAAGAAGTTACTGACCTTTAAAGCAAAACAGAGCCTTGGTAATCCCTTCATTTTCTCAACAGATTAAACTGAAGCTCAAGAATTAAGTAAATTGTGTAAACCAGTGGAAGATGGAATACCAGACCTCAGATTTTCTAGGAATCAAGATCTTAAAGCTATGCTAACTCAGACCATATAACAAGCAACCACATTTGGCTAGAAATTTAAAATGATTAAAACAAAATGCAACATCAGCCTCAGTTTTTCACAGACCAGTCCAACTTCAAGTGTTCCACACCCTACACACGGCTAACGGCTACCATATCTAACAGGGTAGGGAAAAAATACTTCCCCCATATATGTCAACTATACTTCAATAAATCTGAGAAAGAAGGCAAAGTAATTTCATCATTACAGAAAATTTAACTGGACTTCACTGTTCTAAAGAACAAGCTTTAGCATGGGACAGGTATGGTTTGAATTCCCCTTGGATAGGAGCAAATGGCACAAGGTTGACATAAGGGTGAACTAATAAACACACGTCAAAAGTAGACTTGATGATTAAGTGAAGTAACTTTTTTATATGTACACTGTCTGGAACTCAACAGGTAATAAATACTAACATTCTTCCCCCCCCCCCCCCCCCCCGATCCTCTTTTCTTTCTAGTACTCTACAGAACCTCCTGTGAGAAGACAGAAATAAGTGAACTTCCCAAATTAATCTTAGAATAAGCATTCAGTTCTTAGCAATTTCTTCAAATACTCATACCTTCCTTCCACTGTTTCTACTAGAGAATAATGAAATAAAAGATAACTGTGAGTACAATAAACATCCCTTGTATTTTATGACTATACTGAATTCTCATTCAAAGG
This sequence comes from Arvicanthis niloticus, assembly GCF_011762505.2. NCBI lineage: Eukaryota > Metazoa > Chordata > Mammalia > Rodentia > Muridae > Arvicanthis > Arvicanthis niloticus. The sequence goes on from NC_047667.1 coordinate 9,587,151, forward strand.
ATATAAAACAAATTGTACAGTTTCTAGACAACTGTTCTTCTATGCCAGTAAGAAATATTCTGTATTATTTCATTATGTTTCTTGTCACTATATGATTGAGCATTACATGAAAACATACCAATATGTTTCTCTACAGTACTTTACTAGCCTCCTCCCCCCCAAAAAAAGTCCGACAGAAATTAATCTTTTTTTTTTTTTTTTTTTTTTTTGGTTTTTCGAGACAGGGTTTCTCTGTGTAGCCCTGGCTGTCCTGGAACTCACTCTGTAGACCAGGCTGGCCTCAAACTCAGAAATCTGCCTGCCTCTGCCTCCCAAGTGCTGGGATTAAAGGCGTGCGCCACCACGAAATTAGTCTTTAAGGCTTCTACTGAGCCAGTAAATTTAACATCTCTGAACATCTCATTTAAAAATTTTTTTACATGCAAAAATCCAGAAAAATAACAAAACAATTTATAAAACAGTATATTTCTAGCAATAAGCAAATCTCATTTATGAGTAACAATTTCTATTTAGCTACATTAAGTCACACTGACTTGCATTCCTAAGAAATTCACCAATTTTACATTCCTAATATGAAGACTTCAAACAGACCTTTAAATGATTCACCCTTAACAATCTATCAAACAAGACTAGACTCCTACATGTTTTTTAAGGTTTCTTGCTTTTAAACAACCAAACTCTCAGAAGAGAAAAGAAGTACTCTCAATAAGCATCTCCTTTATCTAATTTATATTTTGTTCCTTAAAGATAATTTACTCAAAAATGTATCTACTGATCTCCCCTTCACAGTTGAGGAACGGCCATAAGTACTAAATAAACAACAATCCACTGTACATCATCTTACATATGCAATACATAAAATTAAAATACTTCATGTATACAAACCAGAGTACTTAAGAATCAATAGTTTACATAAGTTTTCTTAAAAACTGAAAAAAGTTTCTATTGCTATCACACATAAATTTATTATTGTCTCATTTTATACATTAAAAGGTCGCACCTATGCCTAAACTAATAAAAATCTACTTTATAAGATTCTGTAATTTTATTAAAGTTCTTTTAAAAATAATATCCACAACTGGTCACAGTAGAACAGTTCAAGTGAATTTTCCTGAGGCTGCATTCTAAGTACATCCGACCCAGAAAGTATTTTTAGCAAATGTGTTCAATAGATGCTGGTGTTATGCCTAGCTTAAATTAGAAATTAGTGTCATAAATTTAAAGTAACAATATTACTAGGGACATTTTAAAGCTACTTAATTAGGACACCGTGGGGGAGGAGCAGGAGAAGACTTGACACAATTTACTACTACCTAGAAGCCACTGGGAACCTGAGCTGAGAATGTCATATACTCACTCACCTGTTACTACTTTTGAGGAATCTCTGATTTTCTACCTTAACAAACTGTAACCAACTCAGCATTAAGAAAAATTATTAAAATAGTAATGCTTCCTTGTGTTTAAAACAATCTTTTTAGCAAATGTTTAAAGATCAGGTAAACACAAAATACTGTCACGTACACATGTACATGTACACACACACTTAGAAATCAAGATCACATCCATGGACATGTGCTATTACAAAATATGAACAAAGACAAGAATGGCATAAAAAATGTGAAGAGACACAAAACTTTTGTGGTAACTGGGGCAGAAATGTATTCTGACCAAAAAAAGGTGGCATGACTGATCTTATGAGTGAATAAAATGGTTCATAAACTTCTTGGAAACCGGCTTTTTTCTTTAAAAGAACATCAAATTTGTAGCCCTCAAATTTGAGATTTAAATAATGTATCTATCTAAGTATAATCTATTAGGTACTCTGAATAATTGTTTAAGGTCATCCCCTCCCCTTCTGGAAAACAAGTTTTCTCCTTTGACACACTAATGTTCACAAACCCAGTGTTTTCAAAAAGCTGTGGTATTTACTCTCCAGTCTTCATCTAGTCTGTCTTTACAAGTCAGATACACTAGCTTTTTGCTTTTGTTTTTGTTTTTCCTCCACAGCCATCTTTGAAATGTGACCAATGAACTGTGTTATTTCATCTGGACCCAAGATCTAGTCACACACTCAGTATTTCTTGAATTGCTCATTCCAAAAGTAGGTATGACTAGTCCTCCTGGAACAAGCAGTTTTTAAAACCCTCTACATAGTCCTTGTACACACTGATGTCACTCTCTGATGCAAGGCCAAACATAAAGTCTCTGACCTAAGTTTCAGGGAAACATCCATATGCATTAGCAGTGAAACTGTAAATTGTTCCATTATTGAAGAAACTCCAGCAAATGCAAATGCATCCATACATGCATTTAACTCTCTCTCTCTCTCTCTCTCTCTCTCTCTCTCTCTCTCTCTCTCTCTGTCTCTCTCATCTCTGAATTGAACTGATTTTCAGAAATCGTTCTGGGACAATTCAGGTGACTACGGTTTGGTAAAAACAGTTCTGTCCACAAAGGACAATCATACGCTCCATTTTTCCTGTAACTATAAAACAAACATTAACACAGAAACGAAAATGTAAAGCCAAAAAGCCACAAATCACTGCGCTTACATTTTACAAAACCCCACAAACGCCGATCTGTTCTTTACTACAGACTCACGGTGTATCTAAACATCATGAAGGTAGGGACGATTCCAAAGGATCATGAAAAATCTAAGAGAAGGATTCAGATCTGTTCTACATCTCAACTTTTTGGGCCCAACTACAGATTCCTAAAAGCAAGTAGAATACTAGCGAGTCACAAGAGACTTTCAAGTTCAATGGAAGGAAGCGTGTGTTCCTACCGCATGCGGAAAAAATAAATAAATAAATAAATAAATAAATAAATAAATAAAGATGCTTATATGAGTCCACTAACCTAACAATAAGAATTAGAAAAAAAGAATCCCACAAATGAAATGCTGAAGATTCTCCAGCCTTACCTTGAGTTTAGGAACATTCCATCTCCGCATCTATCCCATCCCTTCTCCCCTGCACTCATCCCTAGCAGAGATTTCAACTGTAAACCCCAGGGAGATTCGAGTGCCCGGACCCACTAAGACAAGGGGAGCCGAGCGGGTAGTCTGGCCACCTGGCCCCGCGAGCTTCAGGTGCGCGCCCACGACCTGCAAAGGGGGCCCAAGCAGGCCGAGCGAAGAACCTGCCCGAGCGCCTCTCTTACCTTCGTTATCACAGCCGCGTCCTCTCGGCTGGAGAAAGGGGGGGAAAAAAATCCAAATACAAAAAGCCAGGAGGCCCCGGGCTCGCGGCCGGGGGAAGGAGGCGCGTAGTCCGCGTCTGGGTGCTCGCCCTCAGCGCCCCGCGAACAGCCGCCGCCACAGCGGCCGCGCCACGGCCGCGGGCCGCCTGCACCCCGTCATCCTGCGGGGCTGCGGCGGGGCCGGCGTGCGCGGGGAGGCGCGCGCTCGCACCTCGCGCCGAGATGAGCTAATCCCTTCACACGCGCCCCGAAAGTGCAGCGGTCCCCGCAACCCGCGGGCCCGCGGGCCGAAGTCAAGTCTCTTTCAAGTCCCGGAGCCCCGATTTCTGACAGGTCCCGGGAGTCTTAGAGAACAATGTCGCGTCCGCGGAGCGGAGAAGCACGCGCGGCGTGAGGCGGCGGGTGACTCCAGGGAGGCGGCTCTGTGTGAGAGTGCAAAGGAGAACCTCGGTCACCCGCCTCCTTCTTCTCCTCCTCCTCTCCTTCCTCCTCCTCCCTCGCCCCCACCGCCTCCTCCGTCTCCTCCTCCTCTCTCAAGCACACCCCGTCTCCGAGGCCGCAGCATAGCAACCGAACATGGCGGCTGCGCAGCCCCCGGCCAGTCAGAGCCCCGGAACGGCGGCCTCGGCAACAGGAGGCGGTCTCGCGAGAGGTGAAGCCACGCCCCTGCTCCGCCTCCTACCCAGTTTCGGAGCGCGGGCGCCTGCCTAGAAGCAGTGGCACTCACAGGTGCGAGAGAGGCGGGATTTAGCGGGTTGGGAGGGGAGGGCGTGGCTCCGTGTCCACACCCCATCGCCAGGCAGCCATTGGTTCCTTGACTGTCAGTCCGGCCCCTCCTCCCTCTTCTAGGGTGTACCTACTGACCGACTCAGGAGATACAAAAAAGGGGCAATACCGCAGAGTGGGGAAACGCGACCTCCTGGCATCAGGTTGTCCCAACTAAGAGCTAATAGAGAGTATAGGTTTTGAAGTGCAGTTTTCAGTCAGTTCTCCTAAATATGGGCCCTCGAAAACAAAGCCTAAGCAAAAGGCATTTCATGGATAAAACAAAGGATAGGTGCTTTCTGTGTGCAAGGAACACTGCTTTTTTAAAAATCAAAGTCGTTCAGTCATTTTAAGAATGAGGGTTGGTATTATCATGGCATGGCCTTGAGGAGGGTACTCTCTTAATATTTTCTGGGTAATACAAACTTGTTGATGAGAGAACATTCCTATGGAATGGGTGACCTCAGCTGAGGTCAAATGAGGGAAGGGTGGGTTGGGAGGACCCTCACATTTCCTCTTTGCTGTTGGTTGGTTGGATTTTTGTTTGTTTGTTTGTTTTTTACATTTCTTTATTTTGTATTCACCTAAAATTTTGTGTGTGTGTGTGTGTGTGTGTGTGTTTATCAGAGGACAAGGTTTGAAAGTTGGTAATCCCATGTGTGTCCCAGGGAGTGAACCCAGAACTTCAGACTTGTCAGCAAATTCCTTTCCTTTACCCTTTGACACACCTCAAAAGTCCTTGACTTTTTTTCCTCCTGGGAGTGGGGTTCAATGCCCTTTTCTGTGGTCAGGATTCTTGTTAGTTCTTAATCTCAATTTGTACCTCACCAGAGACCATATTTATATAAAATGTTTTGCCGGGTGGTGGTAATGAATGCCTTTAATTCCACCATTTGAAAGGCAGAGGGTCTCTGTGATGTCAAGGCCATCATGGTCTACAGAGCAAGTTCCAGGACAGCCAAGGCTACAGGGAGAAGCCATGTCTTGAAAAACCAAAATAGATAAATGGATAAAAAGATAGATAGTTGGTTTGTTCAAGGAGCTCAGGAGAGAGCAGTTGCCCGTATACATCCAAGGTCCTCAGCTCCCAACACCTACATGCTGCAAAGCTGCTTCTCTCCATGTTGATGAAATGACTTTACCAGTGAGGAAAACCTGTGCAAAACTGTCGAAGACAACAGTTTATATCAACTTTTTCTCATTCTTACTCTGCTCCTACTTTTTCTTGTCCAGCTGGTGATGAACTCTTGACCAGGTAGGAGCCTGAGGCAGGAGGATCAAGAGTTCAAGAACATCTGTAGCTACACAGAAAGTCTCAGGCCAGCCTGTGCTACATGATACCCTGTCTCGGGATGTGGGTGGGACAGGGCAGTGCCAGCCTGCACTCATTCATTCTTCCCTAAGTATATATTCTTTCCCTCAGCTCTCCATTTTGAAATCCTTTGTTCGAGGTATTACTAAATGCTTCTTGTCTCACTTTGGTCAGCATTCATTCATCCTTGAACAAAAGATCAAAGAGAATTCACCAGAGTCAAGCACTAAGAAATAAATGGCTCTAGACACAAATGGCTCTAGGTTTAAACGTCCCTTTGGTGTGTTTCACAATGTTCATCTTACTGCACAATACTCAGCCCTGTGTGGATATTGCTGATAGTCCATGATTTGATCACTGCTGCTACCTAAGGCAAAGCCTCTCAGTCATCTCTGCAGCCCTCGGAATGCCTGAGGACACTGCCGGCAGAGAAAAATAAAGGCAGGGAAAGAACAAAACCTTTGAATCACAAGTGAGCAGGGTTTCAAGAAAATACCAGAAATAGACCTGTAAGATAAGCCAGTCAGTAAACTTGCTGAGCAACTGTGAGGACCTGTGTTCAGATTCCCCAGAGCACATGTAAAAAGCCAGGCATGATGAGCCATTCACAGCTGTGCCACCATCAACCCTGACTCTACCACAAAACTGTCACTACTAATTATCACTAACCCCCAAAAGACATCCTCTGCCTGTTGATCATTCTCTATTTTCTCCTCCCCAAACCTTTACCAAGCCATAATCTACTTTCTGTCCCTATGCATAGTTTGCCTACTCTGGATATTTCACATAAACAGAGTAACTTCCCAAATAGAGCCTTCATAGTGGAAATCACCTAGATGCTTCCAGTACCCACAGTCATCCCTAGAAAATTCTAAGTTCATCTTAAACCTACTTTCCTGCATCCCTGAAAAAGAAGGAGCAAGTAATTGTGTAAGAGAGGAAGAGGAAGAAGAGGGGGACAATTGCTTTACAGGCTGTGTGGCTCAGTTAGTAGGATGCTTGCTTTATTTTCATGAAACCCTGGGTTTGATCCTCAGGACAACCTAAGACCCTGCATAACGATCCATGTGTGAAATTCTAGCACCTGAGATGGAACCAGGAGGATCAGAAATTCAAGGTGATTCTCACTACATGATGAGTTTGGGACTAGCCTGGGCTACGTAAGATGCTCTCTTAAAAAACAAAACTAAACTTTAGACCATACCCCAACTTCATATTTGCTCAATGAAGAATAAACTGAGAAATAAATTCATGCTTCTCAAATTTTAATCTTTATATCCATCACCTGGACACCTTGATTAAAATGCAGGTTCTAGGCTGGCAAGATGGCGCAACAAGAAAAGACACTTGCAACCAAATGTAAAGACCTGAGTCCAATCCCAGGACCCCACATGGAAAGAACTGATTCCTGAAAGTTGTCATCTGACATCCACAGACCTGCCGAAACATCGCAGTAGACATGTGCACAAACATACACTCATGATACATTTTAAATGTAGGAATTAGTTTTAAAATACAGATTCTAATTCACTAAATTTGGGGTGGGGCAAGAGATCCTGGGGCCCTGTATGAACTTGGCAGATAAAATGCTTCTTCTGTATGAACTTGGCAGACAAAATGCTCCTGTACTTGCAAGTTCTCTTTGAAAGAAAAGTACATTTCTACCCCCATTTAAATTACGTTCTTTAAAACAATTCATATATTTCTGTGCCTATTCTGAATGATCTGATGTTAACCTGTTGGTTAGCACTGCATTTGATTTTGCATCTGGCCCAAGTTATAACCAGAGCCTTGAGCTCCATCCCAAGAGACAATTTCATTTCAGCAAAACATTATCTATCGTGTTACATACACAATATTAATAGAGTTTTACACTTTTGGGTTCAGTTTGAATATTGCTTACATTTTATAGATATAAGAACCTTGTGAATACGAATTTTATACCTAATCTAATCCTGTACCTAAGAGACATAATTAAGATAATTAAACAGTTAGGAGTTCCAAGACTTTCTTTTTCACCTTAGAACTGGCAAACATTACTGGATATTGGCAGACACTGTGCCTGACTGTGACTTTTCCCTGTGTCTGCAGTCTGCCCTTGGCTGTGCTTTGAGAGATTAAGAGCAAGGGCTCTGTCCTCACTTGGAATTAGTTGGCAGACAAAGATGACTGGGCCTTTTAGACTTGGTAGCTGATGGCAAGCCTTCTTCTAACCCTGGCTAGCTAGGCCCTGAAAGTAATAGGTGTTTGTTCTATCCTGTACAGCCAAGCTCAGCCACCTGGTTCTTGGCAGTGGCTCCATGCAACAGCAGGGCAGGAGAGGCTATAACTGGGCATTATAGTTGACTCATAAGCTACCCTACCATCAGTAACTTGGAAGGACCCCTTCAAAAGAAATGAGTAACCCAACTCTGGATCACAAACTCAAGCCCTAATTTTTGAACTGTAGAGTGAATTGAAGGACAGGCTAAGAAGCTTAGTGAGGCCCTATCTTATAATAGAGATACAGGGGGAGGGGGAGAGGGAGAGAGAGGGGGGAGGGGAAAGGGGAGAGACAGAGGGAGGGGAGAGAGAGGGGGGAGGGGAAAGGGGAGAGACAGAGGGAGGGGAGAGAGAGGGGGGAGGGGAAAGGGGAGAGACAGAGGGAGGGGAGAGAGAGAGGAGGGGAGGGGGAGAGGGAGAGGGGGAGGAAAAAGGGAGAGGGAGGGGGAAGGGGAGAGGGAGGGGGAAGGGGAAGAGTGAGGGGGAGAGGGAGAGGGAGAGGAAGGGGGAGGGGGAGAGGGAGGAGGACAGAGGGGGGAAGGGGAGAGGAAGGGGGAGAGGGGGAAGGGGAAGGAGAGAGGGATAGAGGGAGAAGGAGAGAGGGAGAGGAAGAGGGAGAGAGGGAAAGGGAGAGAGAGAAAGAGAGAGAGAGGGAGAGAGGGAGAGGGAGAGGGAGAGAGGGAAAGGGAGAGAGGAGAGGTAGAGAGAGAGAGAGAGAGAGGAAGAGAGGGAGAGAGGGAGAGAGGGAGAGAGGGAGAGAGGGGAGACCTCAGCCGCTGAGATGGCTTCCTGGGGAAAGGTACTTGCCACCAAGCCTGATGGATGACTTGAGTTCTATCCCAGAACACACGTGGTAGAAGAGCGAATACTCCCATGACTTCTCCTCCAACTTCTACATTCACATTGTGGCACAAACGTGGCACCTACACTGGAAATAAATGTACTAAGAGCACATAGCTCAGTGGTAGAGTGCTTACTGAGCATGAAGGAAGACCTAGGTTTGATTTCCAGTGCCAGGAGAGGCAGAAACAGAGACAGAGACAGAGACACCTTGGGGTCAGTGAAGAGATACAAAGAGGTGACTAGAAAGGAAAATTAGACTCCATTTTCTCAGGAAAGCTCAAAAGGCTATAAATTTCAACTTTAAAACACCTATGTTAAAATGACTTAATTTTGTTGCCTAAGCTATATGGATTTTCAGGGCTCAGAGGATGTTTACATCAGGAAAGTGCTTGCTTTCAAAATGTGAAGACCTAAGTTTGACCTCCAGAAGCCCCCCCACACACACACACACATGCTAGGTTTGGTGACCTATACCTATAACCCCATCACTGACAGATGGATCTCTAGGTTCATTGGCCAGTCAGCCTTGCCTAATCGGTAAACTTCAGTCCCAGAAAAGATTCTATGGCAGATAGCCTTTTGAGGGTGACACCCAAGGTTGTCACGTGCACACACATCTACACGTGTGTATGTATACAGACACACACACACACAAACACACACCATGTCAAAAAAATGATACACAGACTTTCAAATGGTCATTATGAGTATCACACGAGTCCGACAAATGACCTCAGATGGGTAGCTGTGTCCCTTAGCCATATACTTGGGGATGAAGGAATTTGAACTTTTTACCTATCTGGAATCTTCATGCCTAACTTAAAGCCAAGCAGAACAAACCAAGCAAACGTAAAGATTTAAACCTTTAAAAAAGTGTCATCGGGGTGGGCGGTGGTGGCACACGCTTTTAATCCTAGCACTTGGGAGGCAGAGGCAGGCGGATTTCTGAGTTTGAGGCCAGCCTGGTCTACAGAGTGAGTTCCAGGACAGCCAGGACTACAGAGAGAAACCCTATCTCAAAAAAAAAAAAAAAAAAAAAAAAAAAAAAAAAGTGTCATCAGATCTGGTGGTGGTGGCCCATGTCCAGGCAATGCATGCCAAGACAGAGGTAGATGGACCTCTGAGAGTTCGAGGCCAATCTTGATTTGCAGTTTGAGTTTCAGGACAGCCAGGGCTACATAGAGAAACCCTGTCTTGGAAAACTGAGACAAAACAAAAAGCAAACAAACAAAAGTGTCACAGGTTGGGTCAATGATCGGCTTGAACCAAGTGTAGCTTGTTTGGTAAAGTGTTTGCCTAGCAGTCACAAAGTCCTGGGTTCAATACACATTGTAAAATCTGCATGGTTTGTGCATCCCTATAGTCTCAGGCCTGAAAGACAGACATAGGAAGAACAGATGATCAACAGATAGGCAGGTCCATAGTGATTCTGAGGCCTGTCTGGAACACATATATTCCTGTCACAAAAAAAAAAAAAAAAAAAATGGGGGTGCCCCATGTTGTGGCACACACCTTTAATCCCAGCACTTGGAAAGCAGAAGCAGACAGGTGAGTTTGAGAACAGTCTGGTCTACATATTGAGTCCCTGGTCAGTCAGGGATACATAGGGAAACCCTGTCTGAAAACACAACCAGAAACTACAGAGGCAGGTGGTCCTGAAGAGATGGCTCTGTTGGTAAAGTGCTTGTCATACACGTGTGAGGGCATAAGCTCAGCCCCCAGAGCCCACCAACAACGCTGGTGGCATGTGCCCGTAATCCAAGCTCTGCGATTAGGAGACATTACATCTCCCAGACGCATTGACCTACCAGCCTAGCCTACTTGGCAAGCCTCAAGTCCCAGTGAGAGGTCCTGTCTCATAAACAGAGCTGACAGCTGTTGTAAGGAAAAACACCCAAAGATTGGCCTCTGGACTCTACACACATATGCTTACATGTGCACGTACACACACACACACACACACACACACACGAATGAACTCGTCCTACTGTACATTTTCTTTTGTGTGTGTGTTTTTTCTCATTTTCTTTTTTCATGTTTTTATTAAATTAATTTTTTATTGGATATTTTATTTACATTTCAGATGTTATCCCCTTTCCCCTTTCCCCCCCACCCAAAAAACCCCTATCCCATCCCCCCTCCTCCTGCTTCTATGAGGATGTGCCCCCACCCACCCATACATTTTCTTGATGACAGCGGAATTATGTGCCTTGGTCTTCCTGTGATTACAGAGCTATGTAAAATATAATTTTTTTTTTTAAGAAACTGCTTTTTAAACTCAGGTGGTATACAACTCTAAGACTGTTGATCCAAATGTGTCTGTCTGTCTGTCTATCTGTCTCCCTCTTCATGTATCATCCATTTTTTCCCTAAAGAACAGCAGAAGCCCCAAAATAGGAATCTGGAGATCAAGAACTATATGAAAAGCCAGGTGTGGTGATGTATGCCTGTAATCTCAGCACTCGGCACCTCAGAATAGAAGGATATCAAGTTCAAAGCCAGCCTGTGCTACATACTGGGGCCAACCTGGTCTATATAGTATTCAGGAAGAAATTCTATTCAGAAAGTTAAGGAACAGTATATATTTCTTACACTTCCAGCTCACTCTTCATAGGTAAGTACTAGCAATAGTTGTTGTGTAAGTTTCTAGAATGTTCTCTGTGTTGCTATAAGGCAAACAATATATATCTCTTTCTGATGGATATAAGAGGTCATACAGTATATGTTGTATTTCATTTCTTTATATGTATAGGAATGCTGAAGAGATGGCTGAGAAGATAAAGAGCACTTGCCAGGCAAGCATTAAAACCAGACTTTGGATCCCCAACATACATGTAAATTCTGGCTTGGTGTAGACGCCCATCTGTAATTCCATTTCTGCAAAGCAGAGAAAGAATCCTTGGCTATACTATCCCTAGTAAGCCAACTCTGGGTCCAATAAAAAGACCTTGATGCACCTAAGAGACAATCCTTTATGCATATCTATGAGGGAGTGGCTATCCTGGATTAATTAAGTTGTAAAAACACACCCTAACTCTATGTGGCACCCTTCCATGCTGTGCTGTGCCAAATTGAATAAAAAGGAGGGAACAAGCTGAGCTTTGGTGGCACTGGGTCCCGCCAGGTAATTCAGGATAAGTTCCTCATCTCAAAGTTTCCAACTTAATTACACCTACAAAGTCCTTTTCTTGCTGTGTAATACACATAGTCACAGGCGCTGATGACTGGGCACCTGAGTGTCCATTGTTTTGTGTGTCAGGGTCTTTACTACCATTCAGTTCAGGGTCATTACAGTTTATATGTTTAACTATTTGAGAGGGTTAATGACTTCCAGGATGAACATTGTAAATTTATTTTTAATAATGTGAATGTATCTGTGTGTGGGTATGTGCACATTGAGGGTATCATGTCTTCTGGAGTTGAAGTGACAGGAGGTCGTGAGCAGCTAGATGTGGATGCTGGGAAATGAACTTGGTCCTCTATAAGTACATGGTCTTAACCCAGGGAGTCATTTCTCCAGGCTCAAGATGAACATATATTTAATTACATGATTTTAAAATATGGGAACCTCAGACTGTGACTGAAATATTAAATTACATTAACAGCACATATAGTGTACCTACTGCAAGATTACAGTATTATCTGCTCCCCAAATGCAAGTACAATGCATGTAGGTACATTTATTTATAAGACACTGATGTGCAGAAGGTAAGCCACTTAACCTTTATCTAAGTCTTGTAATTAAACGCTAATGCAAATGTTCCACTAATCATTAAAAAACCCTGTATTACTCAGTACTTTATAGCTCTTGGGATTATAGATAAGAGGTAACCCCTGTCCTCCAGACAAGCTGTCTTAGTGTTCTGTTGCTGTGAAGAGACACCATGACCATGGCAACTCTTAGAAAGGAGAGGATATAGTTGGGGCTTGCTAACAGTTCAGAGGTTCAGTCCATTGTTACCATGGTGGGAAGCATGGCAGCATCCAGGCAGACATGGTGCTGGAGAAGGAGCTGAGAATTCTACATCTGGATCCTCAGGCAGCAGAAAGAAAGGACATGGGCCTGGCTTGAACTTCTGACACCCCAAAGCCGACTCCCGGCTACCTCAGTAAGGCCAATAGCAATCCTAATCTCTCTCAAGTGCCATTTCCTAATGACTACACAGTTAAATGTATGAGCCTACGGAGACTAATCCTATTCAAAACACCACACAAGTATTTTCCTTTTTTATTTGTTTGCTTTTATTTGTTTTTTGTTTTTTATTTGTTTGTTTGTTTGTTTGTTGGGTTTTGAGACTGTGTCCACCTGTGTAGCTCTGGCTGTTTCAGAACTCACTATTTAGACCAAGCTAGCCTCAAATTCACAGAGTTCGACCTGCCTCTGCATCCCAAATGCTGGGATTAAAGGCATGTGCCGCCATCCCCAGCATACCTTCCATTTTTCAGATTGTGACTTATTAGTGGGTTGTGGGATCAATTTGGAGAACTGTATGTGACTTGCATTTTGAGAAAAAAAATGAAACTGAACTAGAATGAACAAGAAAATCTTTTTTTTTTTTTTTTTTTTTTTTTTTTTTTTTTGGTTTTTTGAGATAGGGTTTCTCTCTGTAGTCCTGGCTATCCTGGAACGCACTCTGTAGACCAGGCTGGCCTCGAACTTAGAAATCCGCCTGCCTCTGCCTCCCAAGTGCTGGGATTAAAGGCGTGCGCCACCACCGCCCGGTGAACAAGAAAATCTTAAAGTGCACTACACAAATGATATAAGCATGGTCTTGTGGAATTTTGTAGGTTGCAAGGTAAAATATGTATTGTTCTCAATTATTTTGGGTGTGCCATCCAGAATGTGAAAATGTCCCCTTGAAGGGACTACTAATAAGTAAACAGAGGCTTGGAGATGGCTCAGTGGGTAAAGTGCTTGACACATATGCAGGAGGACCTGAGTTCAGATCCCTAGTACCCACATAAAAAACTGGGCATGGAGATTTGCCTTTGTAGTCCTGGTGCTGGTGGGTGGAAACAGGAGGAGCCTGTGGTCTTGCTGGCCAGCCAGAAAGCCAGTCTAACCAAAATGACAAACTGGAGACTGTAAGAGACCTTGTCTCAAACAATAAAGGTGGAGAGCAACATAGAACACAGCCCCAAATCAACCTCTGACTTCCACACGTAACCACATGGGCACACACACTTGCCTATGTGTACTCACATGTATGCACTCCCTACACACACAACCCAAATTAGAAGAAGCAGGTCTGCCAGCTCCTTTTAGATGCCAGCCTTCACCCTGACTTCTGCATGACACCCCCCCCCCCATCCCCATGTCTCTATTCTGCTCCATCTCAACACATAGCTTGATGACACAATGGAGCAGTCCTGCCCTCACCTGGTGACTTTCAGGCTTCGTGGAATAGTGGTCCTTTCATTTACTCTTGGTTCCTCAGATCAGATCGTCACATGATGCAGCTAAAAGGAAAGGGGCAGTGAGCTCAACCATGTGTCTTACGCTTTCTTTCTTTCTTTCTTTCTTTCTTTCTTTCTTTCTTCATTCATCTATCTAGCTACTTTGGGTGTGGGTGTGCATGCCGTGGCGGGACAAGCGTGTGGAGATGAGAGAACAGCTTTCAGGAATTGGCTCACCCGCTCTACTATGTGAGTCCTGGGGATGGAATTCAGCTTGTCAGGCTTGGTGTCAAGAGCCTTTGAACTTTGAACCTGTTGAACCATCTCATCAGCCCCAAATAAACGATTCTCTAATTTTTATTTCCACCTCCTCCATAGCAGGAGATGTGGCTAACTTCTGAGCCTGTTAAAGGTTGGTGGTAACCCCTGGTTACAATGTTACAATGGATTATTGTCATAATCCATTAGGATTTGGACTTCTTTTTGTAAAGTTCCTTGAAAGTTAAGCAGGAGTGCGCGAGCATTAACTGTGACACGATGAATGGGTATAAGAAGGGAGAATGACTGTGTAGCCAGTGGTTTAAGAAAAATTAGTTTCATGGTGTGGAGGAAGGAGAGATTAGATTTGGATTGAGATTCACCCTGGTAGACCCGTTGCAGTGGTTACAGTATCTTCCCCTGCAGGGTGTCTTAGAATCACAGGCCTGGATCTCACCCTCCCTTCTCCACCCAGTCAGATGCATCATCCACACCCTTCCCATGCCACAGTATCAGTGATGTAGCGTGAACTCTGCTCTATGCCTGAGGTGCAGGGACAGGGCATTCAGGAGTCTGTTGCAATCACCTAGATGTGAGATCCTGGAAACCTGATGTGTTACCATGCATATGTCACCAGCTTTAACATATGCCTCCGCTGCTACTCTCTCTGAACTTTTGCTGGAGGTAAAGAAAAGCTTCTAGTGGATTACAACTGGCAAAACCACATTGCTAGTCACCTAGGTGAGGTCTGTGTTAATGCTTACTAAGTCTACTAGGTTCTTAATTGTTATAGTGTTCTTGTAGATGTACTGCTTTTAAACTATTTTGTTTTCTTATACCTACTATCACCTTTCCAACCCTTATTCCATCCTAATCCCTTCCATCCCTAGATGGGAGAGAAAGAAGGTTAGTGGGGAAAGGGGCTTAGACTTCTTTAGGCTACTTCCTGCTGTTGGGAGCACTGGGTTCCTTGGGGCAAATCCAATCTTCATCTTCAGGGTATCTCCAGCCAGCAATCCAGCAATCCAGCAATCCAGCAATCCAGCAATCCAGCAATCCAGCAATCCAGCAATCCAGCAATCCAGCAATCCAGCAATCCAGCCATCCAGCCATCCAGCAATCCAGCCATCCAGCAATCCAGCAATCCAGCAATCCAGCCATCCAGCCATCCAGCCATCCAGCAATCCAGCCACCCAGCCACCCAGCCATCCAGCCATCCAGCCATCCAGCCACCCAGCCATCACCCAGCCACCCAGCCACCCAGCCACCCAGCCACCCAGCCACCCAGCCACCCAGCCACCCAGCCACCCAGCCACCCAGCAATCCAGCAATCCAATCATCCAGCCATCCAGCCATCCAGCCATCCAGCCATCCAGCCACCCAGCCACCCAGCCACCCAGCAATCCAGCAATCCAGCAATCGTCATCCAGCCACCCAGCCACCCAGCCACCCAGCCACCCAGCCACCCAGCCACCCAGCCACCCAGCCACCCAGCCACCCAGCCACCCAGCCACCCAGCCACCCAGCCACCCAGCCACCCAGCCACCCAGCCACCCAGCCACCCAGCCACCCAGCAATCCAGCAATCCAGCAATCGTCATCCAGCCATCCAGCCATCCAGCCATCCAGCCATCCAGCCATCCAGCCATCCAGCCATCCAGCCATCCAGCCATCCAGCCATCCAGCCATCCAGCCATCCAGCCATCCAGCCATCCAGCCATCCAGCCATCCAGCCATCCAGCCATCCAGCCATCCAGCCATCCAGCCATCCAGCCATCCAGCCATCCAGCCATCCAGCCATCCAGCCACCCAGCCACCCAGCCATCCAGCCATCCAGCCAGCAATCCAGCCATCCAGCCATCCAGCCATCCAGCCATCCAGCCATCCAGCCATCCAGCCATCCAGCCATCCAGCCATCCAGCCACCCAGCCACCCAGCCACCCAGCCACCCAGCCACCCAGCCACCCAGCCACCCAGCCACCCAGCCACCCAGCCACCCAGCCACCCAGCCACCCAGCCACCCAGCCACCCAGCCACCCAGCCACCCAGCCACCCAGCCATCCAGCAATCCAGCAATCCAGCAATCATCCAGCAATCCAGCAATCCAGCAATCCAGCAATCCAGCAATCCAGCAATCCAGCAGTCCAGCAATCCAGCAATCCAGCAATCCAGCAATAGTAAACCAGCAATCCAGAAAATGCAACAGCTTTGCTGATGGGCTTTACCTCTGTCTACCTCTCACATCTATAGACGTGAGCCAAAACAATGATTTCCGGTTCCTCACGACTACAGGGAGCTGCTCTCTTTTCTCCCTACTTGTGAGAGGATTCTTCGCCCCATTTTGATTGGATTATCTCTTTTTTTTTTTTTTGCTGTAAAGGTTCTTGAGGTCCTTCTACAGCCTGAATGCTCATCCTCTGTTAGATGAACAGCTGGCAAAGACTTTCTCCACTCTGCATGTCACCTCTTCACTGTGGACATTGTCTCCTTTGCTATTCAGAGCCTTTAGATTTGATGTAAACATGAATTACATTGTATTCCCTCCATATATTGCTTAGAAAATTCCTTAAACACCCTTATGTTTTGTTTCCCCATCTACTAAGATGGGAATGAGCCTGGCAATTCTCCAGCTCTGGTCCCTATCACACCCTCTTCTCCATAACCAAATCCCACTAGGATCTGGCCAGAGGGTACTGGGAAAGCCTTGTGTGGCTGCAGAGTCCTGGTCATATCCCTCCAGCCATCCTTCTTTCCTTTCCTTCCTTTATTTTCTTCTTTCTTTCTTTCTTTTTTTTTTCTTTCTTCCTTTCTCTCTTTCTTTTTCTTTTTTTATTCTAGCACTCAGGATCCAGAGGCAGGCAGGTCTGTGTGAGTTCTCACCTGGTCTGATCTACATAGTAAATTAAGTTTCAGGCCAGCTGTGTAACTAGACACCCTCCTCCGTGTTTATATACTCTCAAGACTGTCAGGATGGCTCAGCAGGTAAAGGCATTTGCCACTAAGCCTGAGGATCTGAGTTCTATCCCCAGGATCAAAATGGTGGAAGGAGAGACCAGTCCCTGGCACTTGTCCTCTGACATGCACACATGACCCTGGCACATGTTTGCCACACCCAATAAATAAATATAATAAACACAGTTTTAGAAAGTACTATTATACTGGGTGACATAGGCCATTTTCATGCAAGTATATGATGTATTTTGAAGGTGCCCCCCCCCCAGATTTCACTACCTGACCTGTTCTCCCCGCCCCCTCCTGACATTCCCCTTTGATCCTCAGTTTCCCTTCCACTTTCATGTCATCAGTACATATATGAATTTATATATGTCAGAAGTCTAGGGCACGCAAATGAGAGAAAACATGAAATTTGTCTTTCTGGAATGGCTTAATGCACTTAATATGATTTTCTCCATTTCTACCCATTTTTCTGCAAATGACATAACCTTATTCATCTTTATGGCTAAAAAAAAAAGCCTATCATCTATCCATCCATCCATTCATCCATCTGTCTGTCTGTCTATCCTTTATCAATCATCTGTTTATTTAATCTGTCATCTATCTACCTACCTATATCATCTGTCAACTACCTATCATCTGCCTATCTATCTATCTATCTATCTATCTATATCTATCTTCTATCTATCGTCACATTTTCCTTACCTACCCCCTGTTGCTGGGCCAACTCCGGTCGGTTCCCTACCTTGGCAGCTAGGACTGGTGCTACAGTTCGCTGTATGAAGCTCTTCCTCATTTGTTCTGTGTTGGGCATAGATGCCGCTTTGGCTTGCTTCTTCCTCCTCAGCTATAAGAAATGTATGTGGAACAAAACACAAATATTACAGAGAAATTAATCACCAAAACAAAGTCAGAAAAGGTTTTTATAACAAAAATCAATGAGTCAGAGTTGAGGATAGAGCTTGGTGGCCAAGCACCCAGCATGCATAGGGCCCTCTACCTCTGCAAACAATCCAACAAAAATGTGTCTGTCAGTTGCATGACCAATAGATGCCAGAAGTAGTTGAAGGGTGGAAGGCATTGTTTGGGCTCCGGGTTTAAAAAGGACTTCATACAGCTCATTGTGGTAGGGAAAGCACAGTAGACGATGCCCTAGGCAGCTGATCAATTTGTGTCCTCAGACAGGAATTGGAGAATGGACAGGAAGTTGGTCTGGACTCTCAAACCTCAAGGCCCACCCCCAGTGATCCACTTCCTCCCAGGGAGGCTCCACCTCATAAAGATCCCATAACTTCTGTAGCAGTGCCACTGACTGGGCATCAAGTGTTCCATCTCCAGAGCTTGTGGGGACATTTCACATACTAACAACAACAGTAAATAAACAAACCAAAGAACGGCGTACAAATGTGAACAGCTCTCAGGGGTAGAAAGCATGAGGCCCTATCTTACTCTTCCAGCTAATGGAGGAAGGATAAGCCAGGAAGGAAAGTCCAGATGAGACTGGTAGCAGAGAAGAGCCATGAGAAGTTTTTTGGGATTTTTTTTGTGGTTTTTTTGTTTGTTTGTTTGTTTGTTTTTTAGAAAGGTGGGGGCTGCAAGGGCCGGGTGGGGAGCAATCATCTGCTTATTTTACAAAGGCCACTGTGATTATGGTGGACTGAAGATCCGGTGCATGGACAAAGAAAACGACAGATTCTGGCCAGTTTCAAACCCTTGTAATGGGCCAAAGAGTTGTGTGTTTGCGTCTGTGTGGGGATGGCGGCATAAAAGAGGCATAAGAGATAAACAGTAGCACTGGTCATGAGAACATTGAGTGGACGCAGGTGACAGTGTTCTTCCCACAGCCGCCATTCTGTTTTCTCCAATTCGCCTTCTGTGAGTTCAGTTACCCATTATGGTCTGAAGATACATTTGGGAGTTTATTTACTTTTGAGTCTTGGGCTGGCCTTGAACTCTCTCTGTAGCCAAAGATGACCCTTAATTCTGATACTCTTGCCCTTCCTAAGTACTGGGATTGAAGAAAACCATGCAAGGTTTATGCAGTGCTGGGAGTGGAACCCAGGACTACTTCATGCCTGCTAGGCACACACTCTACTAACTGAGCCATACCCCAACCTTAATCCACAGTTTTAGAATGATCATTATTACATTTAGTTATTTGTGTGCATGTATTTGTGCATGTGCATGCATGTATGTGTATGTGCTCATATGTGTTAGCAATGCCACATATGAGGCTGGTCACTGAGTCTGGGGAATATGCCTCACTGCATCCCTGCTGTTGGTATTAAAAGCACGTGCTGCCACATCTGGCCTCTTCTATATGTATTCTGGGGATAGAACCCTGGTCCTCATGTTTGCGTGGCAGAAACTTCACCAACTGAGCTATCTCCCCTACCCCTAATTTATAAATTAAACTTTATCATAAATACGCATGCATCCAAAAAAGCCAGTACACCCAGGTTAAGCATTATCTCTTGGTCCCCAGCATCCATTGAAGGTGATTCAGCCAAGGAAGGAGCCCTGTGACACAAACCCTGGTATAGAAGAATAGGGTATAAGTAGACCAACTAGAACCAGGCAATTAGAGAGCTCAAAGGCCAGCCAGGGAAGAGGAAGGTGCTGGGCCAAGGAAAGAGAGCCTTTAGAGACTATAGAAGGGGTGACAGACCACAGTATGCACGATGACAGGGTCAACATTTTCTATTGTTACATTACAACTCACGCTGACAAAAGAAACTTAAGGAAGGAAGAATTTATTTTAGCCCATGGTTTAAGGGATAATCCATTATTTGTGTGCATGTATTTGTGCATGTGCATGCATGTATATATGTATGTGGTGGTGGTGTGTGTGTGTGTCTGTGTGCGTGCCTATATGTGTGAGCAGTGCCACAGCTCGTGGGGAAGTGCAGGCAGCAGGACCGTGAGGAGCTGGTCATATTATATCTCTAATCGGGAAGTAGAGACAGTGGATGCTGCTCCTGAGGAGACTGTCTCTTTTTACTCAGCCCAGGGCACTGGCCCACAGGAAGGTGTCACCCACATTTAGAGTGACTCTTCCCACCTCAATTAACCCAATCTAGAAACTCCCCAGTGGTCATGCCAGAGTCTAACCTAATCCAGAGAATCCCTCACAAATGAGGCGAGAGGCTTATTTCTAGGTGATTCTAAATCCTGTTCAGGTAACAATCAATGTTAACCATCTCTTGGGGTGGGCAGCAAGTCAGGATGTGTGCAGGGGTTAAGGACGTTCACATTCATGCACAACCTCTGCCAGATGGGCTTAAACTTATTTATGTTTTGATTTATGGTTATGTGTGTGTGCGTGCGCGCACGCTCGCGTGTGCCTCTGTGTGTGTACGTGTAAGAATGTGTGCCTGTAGAGGTAAAGGAGCAACCACATGGTGTCAGACCTCAGGTGCCTTCCACCTTTTGTTTGAGGTGGGGTGAATTTGGCCCCATAGGCCAGGCTAGCCCATCTCCAGCTCCCATCTCACCAGGGACAAAAGTATAAGCAGGACCCATCGTGATGGGCTTTTTGCTGGGTTCTAGTGATTAAACCCAGGCCCTTGCGCGTCTTTTCACCAGCTCTCCCCAGCCTGGTGTTGGCAGTTCATTTCAGAACTGAATTCCTTTATCATTGAAGCTTTTTAACAGTTTAAAATTTAACAGTACGGTCCCTGGTGTTTATTGATTTCTTACTTCATTAAGTACCTTATGATGTCTCTCTTGCACTTCTCCCTTGCTCTGTGAGAGGCTCCATTATTTTCTCCTCTTTAAAGAGAAGGAGCCTGGGACCCAGGGTTGAGAAATGCCTAGTGTTACAGCTAGTGGCCATAGGAGACAGACTTCCCTAGATAATCGGGCGTGCACTGAAGGCTGTATGGGTGCATTGGGAGTCTTCCTCGGACCTTTGAAAAGTTCTTGCAGATATTACTGCTTTTTAAATTCAAGACTCTGAGTAAGCAGCCCCCAGAGCTACTGTTGGGAAACACATTTGTCTGTCAGAAATGCATCGTGGGGACACGGGATGTAGCTCGGCTGATAAAACTCTTGTCCATTGAGCGTGAGGCCCTGGTTCCATCCTCAGCCATGTAAACTGGCACGAACTGAGTGTGCTGACATTTGTCCAGAATCCCAGAACCCAGGAGGTGGAAACAGAAGAATCAGAATTCAAGGTCAGCCCTCATAGTGAGCTCACAGTATCTAGTTCGTGTAGAAAAGAGGAATGCATTTTTTACAATGGTCAAACACTTTTATTTGACTCCATATTAATAATAACAAGATTACTAAATGTATTGGTTAATTTTTATACACACACACACATATGCATATACTTTTGTAATTATTTGTTGTGAGGTTAACCTTTATTGACTGAGCCATCTCTACAAGCCTGTTCATGTATTTCTTTTAATTATATCACATATTTTGAGCATGGTCTTTCCTCTCCCACACATCATCCAGATTCTCCACCTGACTGCAGTTCTCCCCCCCAAACAAACAAACGAAACCCAAATCAAAACTAACACACACACACACACACACACACACACACACAGACACACTTAATAAGACAAAAGTATCAAAATAAAACAGAGAATAAAATAACAACCACAACAACTACTACGAGTACTACTACTGGGTATTGGCCCACTCTGTGGTGTGGTTGATATAACCAGTGACATTCTATTGGAGAAAACTAATTTTTCCTTTCCCAGTAGGTATTAATTCTGAGTGGCTTTTTGTTTTGGGGTGGGACCTTGTGTCTACTTAGAGGAACACATTAATATTTCTTCCTTTCTTTTTATCTTTGTTTCCTTGTCTTTTGGAGCAGGGTCCCATATAGCTCAGGGTAGCCTCCGGCTTGGTATGTAGCTGCAGGTGACCTTGATGACCTTGAACTTCTGATCCTCCTGCCTCCACCTTCCAAGTACTGGGGTCTCAGCAGTGTCACCATGCCTAGCTTCAGTACTTATTTTGGAGAGAGGATCTTGTGCTGCTCAGGCCACTCCTGAGTTTCTGGGCTCAGCGATGTCACTTCAGCAGGTACTACAAGGCCTATCCGAACCCGGTTCAAAAAGGGCAGACTTAGGCATCAATCTTGGGAGATGTTCCCCACACTTAACTCTAGTGTATAATTTAGAAGCATACATAAGAATTGCTGTTTTGAGAAAGACCCACAATTACTGAAATGAAACTTCTTTCTTCCCAAAATGTGGGAACGAAGGGCTCCCAGGCCCACCCATGCTCTAGTTTTCTCCTTGTCTCTTAGAGTGGTTTAAAAGTTTGTTCCCCTCCCCGCCCCCTCCTGTCCCCATCTGCATCTCTCTGGCACAGCTGGAAACAGCATCTCTGGAGGGCTCTGTCTCCCTCCTTTTGCCTGTCAGTGCTCTGTGGTTTCCCTCATTCCAGACTCTTCCCCAACCTGCCTTCTGAAAGAAACCCAAGAGTATTTTTAAACATAATTTGGAGACTTTCAAATAAAACAAATATTGTAATTGCCTGTGGGTTACAAGTCTTAGCTTGGCAATGGGGAGACCAAGGACTCAGAGTCAACAAGGCAGCCTCTGGGCACTTGTAGGGCCTTCACGGCTGGCTGTGTGAGCCTGGCTTGAGTACCATTCTCCAAGTCTCCTTTTCTTCCTCCTGTTCTTCCTCCTCCTCCTTCTTTTTCTCTTCCTCTTCTTTTCACACCATTTGGCTAGATTGGCTACCCAGTAAGCTTGAGGAATCTGGCTGTCTTTGCTTCCTTGGCCCTATGGTTACAAGTCTGTGCTGTCATGAGCAGCTCTTTTGCATAGGTGCTGGAAACTGAACACCACTTTTAGGAAGGAAGGAAGGAAGAAAAAAAGAAAGAAAGGGTCATCATGCAAATTATATTGTCTATCAAGTGTGTCATCCTCCTTACTCTGCCCACATCCCTTATGTACATGCACGCTAGGAATCAGTTAAGAAACATGGTATACACACACAGTGGAATAAATTTCTTTCAACCATAGAAGAAAATGGATGCCACTGGAGGTAATCATATCAGGTGAACAAAGCCAGTCTCAAAAAAGCAAATGCCATATCTTTCCCCTCATTCGCAAGTTGATGTTATGCAAGGGGCACAAAGGATGGAGGGCAATAAGCATGAGCTCCCCAGAAAAGGAGCTGTCCAGTAGGCCCCTGACAAAAGTTACTGGAGCCTTCAAGTACTTAGAAACCCCTGTGATGCATCCAAGTTTCAGTGTGTGTGTGTGTGTGTGTGTGTTAGTCACAGAACAGCCTCAAGTGTTCACCTCTGGTACATCAGGTGCACCCCACCTTTTGTTTGATACAGGGTTTCTCATTGCCTGCAAGTCTGCCATATGGGCCCAGCTCATTGGCCTGCAAGCTTCCAAGGCTCCTCCTCTCTCCACCTCTGATCTTGATCTGCTGGAATTACTGGCCCGCACCAACACACCCTGCTTTCTACATCTGTCTGGGGATCTGAATTCAGCTCTTCATGCTTGCAGGGCAAACACTTTGATAATTGAGCTTTACTGACTGAACTATCTATCCCCCGGCCTTCTGTGGGTCTGTATTATAAAGCTGACTTGCTTTTAGCTGGTCTGGGTGGGAACTGAGCTTCGGGATTACCCATAGCTCTCAGGTGTTGTTCTCTGATGTGCTGGCGCTACAGGGAGGTGGAAGGTCATGCAGGTTGTGGGAACAGCAGGTGTGAACGGAGTTAGCCAAGGGCAAGGGTCTAGAACATTAAGCCTGTCTCAACCTGTGGATCAAATGACCCTTTCGCAGGGACTAAACATCAGACATCCTGCATATCAGATATTTATATTATAATTCATGACAGTAGCAAATTACAATTACGAAGTAGCAACCAAAATAATTTTATGATTGGGGTTGCCACAAGATGAGGAACTGTATTAAACTGCGTTAGGAAGCTTGAGAACCATTGAGCTAGGGGGACTAATCCACACTGGTTGGGAGAATTGGCAGATGAAGTTCACAAAGTTTCATAAGGTTCCTAATGGTGCCTGGAAAAGCTAGAGCACAGAAGGCAAACTAAGTGGGTCCCATTTGTGTCAGGTCTTACAAAGACGCTTTACAAGCTGACCTGTATAGCTGCATTCCCCAAACCATGTGAATGTTAATTACTCCCTGCATCTGATGGGTGGTTGACACAAACTGCTGGGGACAGCACTTTGTCTTGCTTATATAATGCCCAGCTTACTTTAGCTTTAGCACACTACACCCTGACATGTGATTTGTCTAGCCAACGTTTATTACTTCATTGTAACATCCTGTGGAAGATGAGCAAATCCCATAGCCTGATCTAACTGAAGAAGGTAGAATAACAGGGCCCTAAGAATGTCCACTTTCTAATCCCCAGAGCCTAAGAATTTTTTGCCCGATATGAATTTGTAATCTGCAAAAGGGACTTTGTAAATGCAATCAAGTTAGGATTTTTTACACGAGGAGATTATCCAGGTAGGCTCCACTGAATCACACAGGAGCTGGGGAGGTGGCTCAGTCAGTAAAATGCTTTCTGTGCAAACATGAGGACCTTAGTTTAGATCCTCAATACACATAGAAAAAGCGTGGCATGGTGGCATGTGTTTGTAACTCCAGTGTGAAATCACAGGAGGATCCCTTGGGCTTGCTGGCCAGTGTTCTGAATTGATGAAGTTCTTGTTCAGTGAAATAAGGTGTAGAATGAGGAGGGAAGATACCTGTCATTGGCATCCACATACATGCACACATATACATGTCTGTATACCAGTACATGTGCATACACACATACATATACACACATATATATACACAAATACACACATATACACATACACATATTCACATATATACACATATTTACATATACACATTCACACACATAACCTACATATACATACATACACATATTCACACATACATATATATACATACATACATATACACACACACATATATATATAATACATATACACACATTATCCCCCTTGAAAACAGGGTGTGATGACATGTGCTTGTAATCCCAGTGCTGGGAACATTGACAGGAGAATCACTGGGACTGGCAGCTAGCTAGTCCAGTTGAATCAGTGAGCAATGAGAGACCTTGTCCCCAAAGAAAGGCCAGTAAGAAGGGTCATCAACCTGAGTTTGAGTCCCAGAATTCCCATGGTAGGGAAGGCATGTACTAATGCCTGGAGTTGACTTCTGATCTCCACACGTCCATGAACTTGAGTGCGTAGACATACACACATGTATATCATGTGTATATATGCAAGAAAAATCTATATGTGTGTGTAAAAAAATAAGGTAGAGTAAATGTATATCTTTTCCTTTAGTATCAAAGGCTAGTTTTCAGTTTTCACCAGACAGCAAGATGTCAACTTTATTTTATTTATAAACATTTCACTGGCATTAGAGTTTATGCATTTTAATTTAATAATGAACTCTCACAAGTTGCTCCAATGCAATGCAAAAGTAATTTAATAGTAAACAAACAGCAACACAAAAAAAATAATAAAGTGAGAACAGGCAAAGAAGACATCTGACATCAGCTCTGGCCACTCCCACATGTATACATGCATACACACACACACACACACACACACACACACACGCACGCACGCACGCACGCACGCACGCACGCAAATAAAGCAAGTTGTGCCGAAAGCTAGAGGAGCATGCCTGGCTGTGGTCTCAGGCAGAGGTGTGACAGAAGAGAAGATACAGACTTGGCAGCATGAGGCAGGACCTGTTGCTGTTTCTGGGATGTTTGAGGACCAGAATGATGTCTCTAGGACATTGCTAAGAAGCCTTCCCAGTGATGACAGCCCACAGAAAAAGGGTTCCTCAGCCTCATGGAACTGAATTTGGCTCAGAGACAGGGAAATAGACCTGTCCCTGCATCTCCTGTGGCCTGGGAGACCACTGGCCTACAAAAGTGTGTGCTGATAAACAGCACTGTGGGAAGTCACTGAATCTGGGGTGTTTAATTGTGGGGAGCATTGGAAAGCAAGTACCCTATCCAGAAGGACTTCCCATGTCTTCTTCAAAGAATGGCCTCATGTCTTCCATGGAAAACCAGCTTCCCAACGTTGTCACACCCAGACGCTGAATACTTATTAGAAGCCTTTGCTGTTTTCTGAGAACAATGGATTGCCTGTACGTCTGAGAACCGAATGGGAAATACACTTTGCAAACCACCCCAAGTCTGACTTATAGGCAGGCTGGTTCTGCGGTGTTGCCTCTGAGCTTTGTCCTGCCCTTTTGCCCCAGGTACCTGGGGTGGCTCTTACCTAAGAAGCCACTCCAACACTTTTTCAATATTTATTTTATTTTTAAATTCGCTCTCTCCTTCTCTCCCTCTCCCTCTCTCTCTCCTTCTCCAGTTCTTGCACTCGCTCTCTCTCTCCCTCCTTCCCTCCTTCTCTCTCTGAGAGTCAGGGAGGAAAGGAGAGGGAAAGGGAGAGAGAGAAAGACTGAAATAGAGACAGAGACAGAGAAAGAGACATGGGTGAATGCAGGTGCCAGCAGAAGCCAGAAGTATCACACCCCCCTGGAGCTGGAGTTACAGACTGTTAGTTTCTGGTAGAAACAGGATTCTGGTCTTCTGAAAAAGCAATACATCTCTTAACCACTGAGCTACTTCTCCAGCCCCTTTGTTTTTGTTTGTAATTTACTTTTCTCTTTCTTTCTTTCTTTCTTTCTTTCTTTCTTTCTTTCTTTCCTTTCTTTCTTTCCTTTCTTTCTTTTTTTTGTTTTTTTTTTTGTTTGTTTTTTTTTTTGTTTGTTTTTCGAGACAGGGTTTCTCTGTGTAGCCCTGGCTGTCCTGGACTCACTCTCACTCACCAGGCTGACCTCGAACTCAGAAATCCACCTGCCTCTGCCTCCCAAGTGCTGGGATTAAAGGTGTGTGCCACCACCGCCCGGCCTACTTTTCTTATTTTTATGTGCATGTGCTTATGTGTGTATGGGAAGGAGTGTAAGGGCAATCTCAGGTGTTGTTCCTTGGGACTATTCCCACTTTTTGTTTGAGACAAGGTCTCTCCCTAGTCTGAAACTTCACCAAATAGCTGGGCTAGTGGCTACCAAGCCTCTAGGGAGCCACCTATCTCTGCCTCCGGTGTCTCTATCAGGGGGATCACAGGCATGAACCACCATGCTGGCCTTGTACTTAGGCTATGGGGGGGGGGGGTGAATTCAGGTGCTCGTGCTTGTGTAGCACAAATACTAAGCCATGTTATTCACCAAATCTTGTGCGGAAAAATAGCTAAGGGGGACATCTCCTTCAATCACCCTAGAATCTGAAACTGGGCGAAACACCTGAGATAATAACTAATAAGAAAGAAAAGTTTGCTTTGGCCACAGTTTCTGAAGATTAGTGCATGGTGGTTTGGCTGTTTCTTTGGGTCTGTAACAACACACTATATCGTGAAAGACATCATGGTAGAAGAAGATTGTCTGCCTCATGGTGGCCAGGAAGGAGGAGAGAGAAGGAGTGATTAGGGTTCTAATATGTCAACCAAGGGCATGCCCTCAATAACCTAACTTCCTCCCACCAGGCTCCTTCTCCGATTAATGCCATGCCTTGGTGACCAAACTTTTGCATATGGGCTTTGGGGAACAGTTGAGACTCAAACTATAGTACATGATTTATTTTGGTTCTTCCTAGGCTCAGTAAAAAACGTGGGCAATTCTCAGCAGCCCTATAGGCTACCCCCAGCCCCCGCTCCTGTCATCTTCAGGACTTTGGCCTAGGGACTGATATGCTTGGAGCTTAGGTCTGGTCTCTGCAAGGAAGGATAGCAGTGTTCACCCTTGGGAACTGAGTCCAAACGCTAGCTCCTTGACCCAGCAGAAGCCTCCAACCGGCAGTCTCCTGACAGCAGGCCCCCAGCTGCCAGTCTTCCCTGCAGCCCATTTCTCCGCTGCAAAGCTGGGAGGATTAATGCTGAGCCTGTCTTTCCATTCACCACGGTGCCTTTTCAAGCTGTGTTCAGAGAAAGGGCTTGGCCATCTGCAGGGGACCTGTGCGGAAATGTGGGGAAATGACCGTGCATTTATTTATGTCGTCCATTGTTAGCTAAGAATATCCAGGTGGTCTAATAATGGAGGTACCAAGAAAGGAAAAGGACTGGGCGGTGGGAAGGTGCTGGGTTTCAGGGTCAGCGTAAGCCCCACAGCTGAGCTGTAGAAACTTCCGCAAGTTGCTTTTAGTTCTTTGGCCCCAGTTTCTTTCTCTAGGGAAAATGAAAAGCCAGCTGTCACTGACTCTTGCAGAGGGATGTAGTGAGAACCTGTGGACAGGATCTGTACAGTTCCCCCATCCTCCCCAGCCAAACAGCCAGGGACAGATGAAGAGACACTCTAAGGGATGTCACTGTCTTAGGCTTCCTACCTGCTGGCACAGAACCTATAAACAACACCCTTCCCCCATGCTTTTGAACATCAATATTGTTTGCAACTGCTGGTGATGCCTCTGGAGAACCCACATGACATCCTTTTGTAAGTAACTGGCTGAGAGAACCCTCCCCATAGCTGTCTACCTCAAGGGGGACTGACTCTTAGGGTAACAAAGCTGCCAAACTGAAAAGGTGCCAGTCATGGTGTTACCCATCTTTAACCCACACTCAGGAGACAGAGGCAGGCAAATGGGAGAATTCTGAGCCAGTCTGTGCTAACACTGAGATGTTGTCTCAAAGAAGAGAAGGAGAAGGGGGAAGAGAGTGAGGAGGGAAAGGAGAGTGAGGAGGGAGAGAAGAGTGAGGAGGGGGAGGAGAGTGAGGAGGGAGAGGAGAGTGAGGAGGGAGAGGAGAGTGAGGAAGGGAAGAGAGTGAGGGAGGTCAAAATAAGATGATGATGGGGAGAGGGTGTGGTAGGTAACTTATTTGCAATGCTTACCTGAGGACTAGAGTTGGATCCCCATCACAATCATAAAAAGCCAGTGCTGTAATCTCAGCAATGGATGGAGACAGTGCCAGTAAACCTGCTCCTGTACACACAAACCAAGAAAGGGCATTCAGAGATTTTAACAATGAGGTCATTAAAAAATGGTTTTGGAGATTTGGAAGCTGTGTCAGAAGGTAACGAGGATAGCTGCTAAGACTGATGATCTGTGTTTGTTGCCCGAGACCCACACAGTGGAAGGAGAAGAACATTTCCTGAAGGTTGTCCTCTGGTCACCACACGTTCTGTGGCTTGCACGTGCCTACCCACAAGAGAAATAAATGTAATAATATTTTTTGAGGCAAGGTCTCACTATGTTGCCCTTGGCTGGCCTTGAATTCAGAGATCCACCTGCCTGTGCCTTCTAAGTGCTGAGATTAAAGGCATTTACCACCATGCCCAACTCTAAAGATTTTTAAATAAGCTTCTCTAACAATAAAGGATTGTGATGGTTAGCACTGTCAGCTTAACCGACTCTAGAATCCCCTGGCAAATAGGCCTCTGGGCATGCCTGTGGGAAATTATCTTGACTGCATTAATTCAAGTGGGAAGGTCCACTGTGGGTGGCACCATTCCCTGGGTTAAGATCCTAGACTGTGTCAGTGGAGTAGGAGAACTGCCTCCTCCACTTGACGGTGGATGCAGTGTGGCCAGCTGCCTCACATTCCTGCCACCTTGACTTCCCTCCATGATGACTGTGCCTTTGAACTGGGAGCCAGAACAAACCCTTTCTCATTTAAGACAGCAACAGGAAAAGAAACTAAGACAATGACTATTTAAATCAGCCAGCATCACTTTAATAGTTGGTGTTGCCTTTGAAGCTTGTAGAAAGTTTGTTACAAGGACAAACTATTTTCTGCACAGGGCTTGAAAGATGGCTCAGCACTCAAGAACACCGGCTGCTATTCTAGAGGACCAGGGTTGGTTTCCCAGCATATCCACAAGGTGCCTCATAACCAACTGTAACTCTAGTTCCAAGGGATCTGGCACCCACTTCTGGCCTAGGCAGGCACTGCATGGGTGTGGTACATATATAGTCAGGCAAAATACCCAAACACATAAAAATGAAAAACATTTCCTGCATAGTGTTAAGTAAAACAAAAGTAAGAGACAAAATTACACAGACCTTTTGATTTCATACTATAATAAATCTGTACGTTCTGGAAAGTCATAGAATGTAAAAAAAAAAAAAAAAAAACAGCGTAAAGCTAGAGATATGACTATGTGTGTGCCTAGCATACTCACGGTCTCGGAGCCATTCCCAGCACCACAACACATAATTGTTTTTCTCTATGGGCCAGCAAGATGGCTTGATGGGTAAAGGCATTTGCCACCAAGTCTGATACCTGATAACCTGACTCTGATGCCAGGGATCCACATTTGGAAAAGAGAACTGATTCTGACCTACACACATGCCATGATAGACATGCCTCACTTCTCACATAAATAAACCAATACAACAAAAATTAACTTTTCTATGCATATATATACTATATATCACGACTATCCTCCATGACAATGATATAGGGCTATTTATGACTCTGTCTATGTCTCTGTCTGTCTGTCTGTTTGTCTGTCTCTGTGCTGTTTGGTTATATGTACATTCGTCACCTGTGGAGGAGAGGATGGCTTCAGGTTCCCTGCCGTATCACCCTCTTCTTTATTCGTTTGCAACAACCTCTTACTAACCTGTAGCTAGGCTAGGCCCCATCCACCCTCCTGTCTCTTGTCTCCAACGGTAGACAGTACTGTGCTTATAAATACTGATGTACCCTTGCCCAACTATTTTCATGCCTGCTGGGGATTTGAACTCAGGTTCTTGTGCATGTGCAGCAGACACTTTAACCTACTGAGCTGTCTTCTCAGTCCGATTACAACACTGTTAGTGGTTGCATGGTATCATGGTTTGTATGAACCAAAATGAAACTATTATAAAGTATTCAGATGGCTTCTGGTCATTTCCCATTCCCAGTATACTTCAAAGAATAATTTTCTCGTTAATATTGAATTCGTTCTTCACTTATTTCCCCAGGATAAATTCCTAGAAGTGAAACCGGTTGCTCAAAAGCATTTTTAGAGCTTTTGAAATTTATTGCTAAATGATCTTCCCCAGAGACTATCGATTTGCCCTCTCACCGGCAGCTTGTGAGTACATGTTCCCTCTTTGGTGGTTTCGGCAGCATTAGCTCACCCATTGGCTTTAAAATTAAGAAAATAAGTCATGAACACATATGCCTGTAGCGGGTATGAAACTTTAAAATGTTTTGTTATGAATCCTAGCTTGCTACAGTGTCGAGAGCAGGTAACATTTATTATGTAGTCACCATGTCCACTGGTATATGACACGAGTTAATTCCTTTAATCTTCCAGGTAATTCTATAAGGTAGATATCACTATCAATTCATATCACATTTGAGGAAAGAGAGGCACAGAGATGTTTAAATAAGCTCCAGTTTGAGTGTCTGCCACAGTGCTGTGGACCAGGCTCCTGTTCCTAAGAGAGAGCATAGTGGAAGGCCCTTGGGAGCAGAAGCTCCACAATACAATCCGGGTCTCACAGAAATCTGTCTTCTCTCTGGCTTCCTGTCTCACCATGTGATCTTTCCATCTCTTATGGCCTTCCTCCACTGGGATGACATCCACCAGGAGGTCACCTCCAAAGTCAAGACAATGAAGGATGCCTTTGAATCTTCAGAGCTTTGAGACAAGAAAACCTCATCTATTTATAAAATATCCAGACATAGGTATTTCACTGCAGTGACAACATGACTAAACCAACAAGGTAACAAGGCCCAAGGTAATGAGGGGTGAACTACTCACCACATTCTACAGCCTACATCACATTCTACAGTTGCTTTTTTGAGGGTCCCTATTGAGGTTGTTAAGCACCAGGGAGATCTTTCAGATCAGCATTCATGATGGCACTCTGTATTAGCCATCATTCTCTAGAGAAGAATAGAAGAAACAGAATGTATGTATACTGGGCTGAAGAGATAGCCAGTGGATAAAGTGCTCAACTCACAGGCACTGGGACCTGAGATCAAAACCCAGAACCTATGTTTAAAAGCTAGGCATGGTGGTATGCTCTTGTGTAGTGAGAATTCTGGAATTTTGGTTGATTTAAAACACACAAAAATATTATAAGAATATGTTTGTTTTATTCCCAGGTGTGGAATATGGGTTTGCTTTGCAGCAGCCGACTATGATTTGCCTCGTGCCAGCCTTAGATAGTTTCTGTGATTGTGTGACGCTTGGAACTCTGGGAACTTTCAGAGGGTACGTAAATGCCAGGGCCCAGAGAGGCAGTGTGAGTGGCTATAGGTTGTTCAGGAGCTGTTGGTTGTGGTTTGTTTATTAGTAGTTGTGCTCAAAGAAGAAACCAGAAGAACTTAGATTCAGATCTGTCTCTCCCCTCCCCCTATCTTTTCTCTCCGATCTAGTAGTGATAGGGGCTGAAACGGGGTGGGAGGGGTGAAACGGGGTAGGAGGGGCTGAAACGGGGTGGGAGGGGCTGAAACGGAGGGGTGAAATGGGGGATGGAGGAATAAAGGCAGGTAAAAAAAAAAAAAAAAAACCCACAAAGTAGCAAAGAGTAACTTTGAGCATTAGAATAACTTTGAAAATAACTGTAGCTCGCCAATTTGACTTGCCCTTTTGGAGGCAAGTCTCAGTTTAAGCAGAGGTCCTCATGACAGCATTGAGAAAATGCCAAGAATCTGTATCTGGGCTGGGAATGATGGGTTGTTTGGTAAATTGTTTGCCTTGTGAGCATGAGGGCCTGAGTATGATCCCCAGAGCCCATGTTTTCTGGTGATTGATTGATTGATTGATTGATTGATATTGTCCACTTGACACAAGCTAGAGTCATCTGGGAAGAGGAACCTCAGTTGAGAAAATGCCTTCATCAGATTGCCTGTAGGCAAGTCTGTAGATTACTTTCTTGATTAATGGTTGATGTGGGTGGGCCCAGCCCACAGTGGTGAGGGAGAGGGCCTGAGTCAGTGGTCTTGGTGGATGTAAAAAAGCAGGCTGAATGGATGAGCCATGAGGTGCAGGACACTAATAAGCTGTGTCTCTCTGTGGCCTCTGCTTTAGTTCCTACATCCAGGTTCCTGTCTTGGGCTCCTGTCCTAACCTTCCTCAGTGATGAAGGGGGACCTGAGAGTTAAAATCGAGAATAAGCCCTAGGTTGCTTTTTCTCATGGTGTTTTATCATAGCACTAGAAACCCAAACTAACAGACCATGCTATGTTTGTTTGTTTGCTTGCTTGTTTTGTTCTGTTTTAAGGCCAGGTGTGATAGTGTGCATTTGTAATCTCAGCACTGAGTGTAGAGATAGGCAGGTCTGTGAAGCTTGGTGGCCAGACAGCAAGAGTACCAGTCCACCAACCCTCCTGATTTCTGGGGACTGTCATAGTTTCAGGACCAGAAGCCCATGCTGAGATAAGGTTCTGTTGTTTTCTGTTCTCTCTGAGACAGTGTGTGGGGTGTGTGTGTGTGTGTCTGTGTGTCTGTGTGTGTGTGTGTGGCATGTCTATGTGTGTGGGGAGTGTCTGTGTGTGGGGAGTGTCTGTGTGTGTCTCTGTTGTGTGGGGATGTCTGTGTGTGGGTGTGGATGTCTGTGGGGGGTGTCTCTGTGTGTGTGTGAGGTTTGTGTATGGGGGGGGTGTCCAAGAGTCCACTTTTAAGCCATAGGCTCCAGAAAACATTAAATACTGGTCCCACACACTCCAGGGACCTTATGCCAGCCCTGTTACAACGCCTTCGTTCCCTGCTATTTTCCTCTGGGTCTGACCTCAAATGGTCCAAAAGCCAGTGAGTACGAGGTGGGGCTTGGAGAGAGAAGCTAGCAAGTCAGACCCAGTCCTTCACACACACACACACACACACACACACACACACACACACACACACACACACACACACATCCCAACCCTCCTGGCAGTGTCAGGGCATGAAGCATTAGCTTATGGGAGGCTGAGGCTTAGGCTGCAGCCTGGCTCATTCTAATGTTTACAGTTTGCTTGTATACCGGCTTGAACATTTTAAGTCACTGCAAAGTAACTTGAAAGGGCTCAGAAGAACTATGAAGAACTATGGGAGCTGCCAGAGTGTCCCTGAGGGACAAGAAGGAATGCTGGCATAGGGCAGCAGGCAGGCGGAGGCTGCTATGACCGACCACTGCTTGGAATAGCCATTTCTATGGCAGCTGCATGGAACAGCACTGTCTGCCCTCCTCAGGCCTCCTGCCTCAGATCCCACCGTTTCTAAGGGAGCAGAGCAGTCCATAGCCCTTAACTGGCACAACACAGTCGTCTTCATAAATCAGCCGTAGCCTGTCGCTTGCCTGCCTCTGCAATAGGCCTGTTGTACACGTTATCTTCGTTGGTCCTTATAAGACACCCATGAGGGGCTGGAGAGAGACGGCTCAGCGGTTAAGAGCACCGACTGCTCTTCCAGAAGTCCTGAGTTCAATTCCCCCCAACCACATGGTGGCTCACGACCATCTGTAATAGCATCCAATGCCCTCTTCTGGTGTGTCTGAAGAAATCAACAGTGTACTTGCATATATAAAATAAATAAATAAATATTTTTTTTAAAAAAAAAGACACCCATGAGGCTCAGAGAGCAGAATTTGTCTAACTTTTGAGCAATAGAGGTGACTTGAGACCAGCTTCACCTGCAGCTATTCCTGTCACCAGGGCTTGGTGTACACTAAACACATCCTGTCACGGAGCGATATCCAAGTCTCAGCTTCCATGGTGACTTCATACATGTGCATAATGTATTTCCATCATATCACCCATGTTGATTTCTCCCTCCCACTCCCTCTTCTTCCCATAAGTCCCCGGCCACCTTTACGTCCTTCTTGAGTATATGTGTGGCCCACTGGGTTTAATTAGGGTTGTGTCTGCATCACTGGCTCCTCCCCCAACCACCATTAACTGCCCCAGTTCCTCAGAGAGAGGGGGACTCAGGAGCCCCTGGATTTAAACAGACACCACAAATAGCACAGCTAAGAGCCCACTTTGTTTTTTTCTTGTCATGCAAAACAAAACAGTTCCTGAGTTTATGTGGCCAGTGGCCAGCTCCCCTGCTAAGTGGGCATGTCACACTAGGGGCCTGGTAGGGTAGCTGTTTCTACCCTTTCCAGGCCATAATTACAGTGTGTGTGTGTGTGTGTGTGTGTGTGTGTGTGTGTGTGTGTGTGTAGGTGTGGGAGGGGCGTGTGTGTTCTCTTCACAGAAATATGATAAAGAATTGTTTGGAATCCAGTATGGTCACTTTTTAGTTGAATTGACCTTCATGACCTTGCCTGAGGTTCTACCCACACTTGATCATGTGATTTCCTGGGAAGACAAATACATCCTGGATTCTAAATAGCAAAGATCCAAACACACTGTTAGGATGCAGGCTTATTTGTGAGTTTGGGAATGTCTGCTGTAAACTGTTTTATTTTGCATGACAAGAAAAAACAAACTGGGCTCTTTGGTTATGCTATTTGGGGTGTCTGTTTAAAATAAGACAGAAGAGAGCTGTGCTGTCCTTTGTCCACTGAAAAGGCAGCAGCTTTGGAATCCTTAACTTATAGGAGGCCTAGGGATGTCCAGTTGCATACGTTTCGCGACTGAGGCCCTGGGTTTGAGTGCCAGCACTACAATGTCTAGGAGGCAGAGGCAGGAGGATCAGCACCTCATCCCTCAGATACACAGTGAGCTTCAGGCCATCCTGGGCTAGTGAGCAAAAAACAAACACAAAAATTATCTCAGGAGAATCTGGGGATAAGAATGCCATCTTCACTAGGCTTTCTACTGGTGTCATAAAATACCATGACCGTGAGCAACCTGGGGAGGAAGAGGATTCATTTCATCTTATGGACTGCAGCCCATCATCCAGGGAAGCCACTCCAGGCAGGAACTCCAGGCAGAAACTGATATAGAAGCCACAGAGGAGTCACTGCCTATGATCTCAGCCCTCCAACATCAACAACATCAATCAAGAAAATGCACTATAGACTTGCCCCATGGGCCAATCTGCTGGGGGGTGTTTTCCTAGTCGAGGTGCCCTCTTCCAAAAAACTCCAGCTTTTGTCACGTTGACAAAAAAAACTCTCTCTCTCTCTCTCTCTCTCTCTCTCTCTCACACACACACACACACACACACACACACATATATCACACGCACACCGCACCCCCGCACCCTCACAAATGCACACATACATATGCATACAGGCCAGCTCTAGCCTCAGCCCTCCACTACACCAGGCTTCTGACCTTGGATGTGTCACTTTAATCCTCCGGGCATCTAAGGCTCAATCTGGAAAACACCACAGCGATCCTAGAAAACCCCTACACTCTCCTTTGCCTCTCAGATTTTAGGAACCACAGGGACCCTCAGGTGTAGAGTTACAAATTAGAGGTCTGCTTGGGACACGCCCCCCCACCCCCCACCCCCACTTTCTTCCAAGTCCCTTTGTCAGCTTTTAGAAGAAATATCTTCTCAGCGGTGTTCCTTAGTTATGGCAGAAGGAAAAAAAAAAAAAAGGAAAAGTCAGGTTCTTTGGGGTGAAATGGAGCGTTTAATGCTGGGTACGCAGAAAGGTGCGTGATAGGCCTTTTTCTTGTGTTGGGTGTTTGGCTAATCTATCAGAAAATCCTGGCACGCTAGTGACAACCCACATTGAGAAGGGCGGAACTTGGCTCCCCACCCCTTCCAGCTGTAAGAGCTTGGAAGAGAAGCTATGGGGAAAGCGTCTTTCATTTCCCCCTGGAAGCGGAGGGAACGCTGCCCTTAGCATTTGCCAACTGTGCAATGTGGGCTGCCTTCTAAAAGAGGCCTTTTCTGTGGACATCTTTTAGGCCACAGTACCCCGTTGGCATTCACGGCCCCTTGGAACAAGGCCTGCTGGAAAGTCTGGTACTAACTGCACCAGCATGGGAAGAAACTCATTTGCTAATGGGGAAAAGGCTTCAATATGTCCACAGGGTCTTTAGTTAAGCTAAGATCTGCTTTGCCTTCCCGCCTGTTTCCCCTCCGTCTCCATACCACGGACGTGTATAACCACGACACCCAGAAACAAAACCAAAAGGAGATAAAGAGAACTAGGCCCAAGAAAAAAAGGAAGAGAGAATCAGAATCAGATAAAAGAGGACCACAGCTGTGTGGACAATGAAGGCCAAACACTTGTGATAGTTGAAATTCAAATTCAGCTACCTAAAATATTCCTAATGTCAAAACAAGAATGGGCTATGCCATTCTTCCAATGCCTCATAGTATCAGGGAGGAGAAAAGGGTCCAATAACTCAGAGGATAACTCAGTATCTATTAAATGCTTGCTGCACATCACATACCGAGGCTACCAGAGATCAAGGGCTGCAGGCCACTTTGCTCGACAAAGCCTGGGAAAGGAAGTGTACCTGCATACTCACTGTGTGCCAAACACGGTGCGTTTAAATGTGTGCCTGTGGTGCACGCACTCTGTACGCTTAGTTGTGCCTCTGTTATGTCAGACGCTGTGCTTGCATATGTATGTGTTGGTGTGTGTTTATGTGCACGGATGTGCATGTTTGTACATACGCAGGTGTGCCTGCACAGGGACACCAGAGGACAGCCTCAGCTGTTGTTCCTTAGGTGCCAGCTACTTTTTTGCTTTTAATCTTTAAAAAATACACGAGGGCCTGGAGAGGTGGCTCAGCACCTAAGAGTGCTTACTGCTCTTATAGGGGACCCAAGCTGGATTCCAGCATCCATATCAGGCAACTTGTAACTGTATGCAGGGCGTCCTTGAGCACCTGCAAGCATGTGGTTAACTTATACAGCAAACACACATACACATACAGACAGATAAATGCATCTTTTAAAAAGATTTCATTAACTTTTAACTACATTTATTTATTTGTTTATTTATTGTGTATTGTGTCACGGTGTCTGTGTGTGTGTGTGTGTGTGTGTGCGCGCGCGCGCACGAGCGCAGGTCAGACAACAATCTGTAGAACCTTTATTTGCTCAATCATCTCATCATACCTACTTTGTTTTGTGGAGACAGAGATTTTTTTCCACTAGCAATTAGGCTAAGTTAGCTGCTTAGTGAGTCCTAGGGATACATGTATCTCTGCCTCTCTAGGGCTGGAATTAGGAGCCTGAGCCACCACATCCAGCCATTTTTATGTGGATTCTGGGGATTGAACTTGGGTCTTTGTGCTTATAAGGCAAGCTCTTCACCAAATAAGCCATCTCAGCCTGACGCTATGGTTTTTCTTTTTTTTTTCTTTTTTTTAAATATATTTATTCACCACTGTTCTCTTCAGACACACCAGAAAAGGACATCAGATCCCATTACAGATGGTTGTGAGCCACCATGTGGGTGCTGGGAATTGAACTCGGGACCTCTGGAAGAGCAGCCAGTGCTCTTAACCGCTAAGCCATCTCTCCAGCCCTGCTATGGTTTTTCTTATGCAGTAAGTATGTGCCATCTATATTCAGAGATTATACACTTAATTACATATCTGCAATCTGTCGGACACCACGCTTCTTTCATTAATTAATTAATTTATTCACTTTACATCCTGATCACAACCTCACTCTCTCCTCTCCTCTTGGTCTCACCCTCACAAACTCCACCCCCAATGTCCCCTCCCATTCTTCAAAGGAAAGCCCTACTTGGGTACCACCGACCCTGGGACAACAAGTCTCAGCAGGACTAGGCGCATCCTCTCCCACCAAGGCTGGACAAGGCAGTCCAGCCAGGAGAAGGGAATCCAATTTCAGACAACAGAGTCAGAGACAGCCCCTGCTCCAATTGTGGGGGACTCACATAAAGACAAAGCTGTGTATCTGCTACAAATGTGTAGGGGGTCTAAGTCCAGCCCCTGCATGCTCTTTGGTTAGTAGCTCCTAGTCTCTGTGAGCCCATATAGGCCTAGATTAGTTGACTCTGTAGGTCTCCTTGTGGAGACATCATGCTTTTAATTATGACACTAGGCATTTAATTATGTACCTGCTATATGGCAGGCATAATTTTTTTTACCTAAACTTTCAGATGCACTCCTATGGGTAACATCATCTCCCGGAAGAAAAAAATGCAGACTTCAGCTGAAATTGGGGTCCAAGTCAAAACATGAAGTTTTGTGTATGTTATATACCATTCATAGTCCCCCTGGTTTCCATGATCTAGTCCCTCTTGGATTTGGTTTTTGTTAAGATTTGTTTGTATTTATGTGTATGTTTATGGCATCCGTGTGCAGGTACCAGAGAAGGCCATCAAATGCCCTGGAGCTGAAGTTACAGGCATTGTATGCCACCTCATGCGGGTACTGGAAACCAGACTTGGTCCCCTGGAAGAGCGGCACCTAACCATCTCTACAGCCCTCGGTTTTGTTCAGTTATCCCGTTTCTTAAAGTAGCAGAGTCAGGGACAGTGACCCACTTCCAGCTCTTGAGAGCAGGGTGGGAAGACCGATCTAAGCCAAACTCAAAACTCTTCTGTGTCTGTCTGCTGACAAGTGTGGGACATCCCCTTAGGTACAGGATGACAGCTGGGCCAGGGAGACAAGACAGCTCGTCTGTGTGGTGTTTGCCAAGTGTACCGGAGGCACCAGGTCCAAGCCCCAGCATCACAAAGACAAGACAGATGGGGAACATGTAGTCTGTGTTTGGGAGGGTTTTCCCCTTTCTTGCTGGATGAGAACTCGTAGGTGTGTATCAAGCTGGCATCGCCTCTGTGGCCTCTGCAGCTGCTTCCTTCAGGTTGAAACCTTCCCTCCAGAAAAAAAAAAAAAAAAAAAAAAAAAAAAACCTAACTCAGGAAGCTCCTGAAAGTTGTGAGTCACAAGGCCCCTCCCCAGTCGCAGTCACCAGAAGAGGTGGGGATGCCTGTAAGCTGCAGGGACTCTGGAACACAGCTTTGGTGAGCTGTCACACTGGGACTCTAGAATGCAGCCTTGGTGAACTGCTAAAGCGTGCTGGAATCCAGCCTGCGATGCACATGTGATCGTGTCTCAAAACAAAAACAAATCACTTATGAGAAAGTACTAGCGACTCTACTCTTGAGCACGTTAGGGACAATTGTCTAGGATGATGCCTTCTAGGAGACTGAAAAAAAATCTCCAAATGACATCTGGTTGCATTTCCTGCACACACACCCACACACCCATACACACACACACACACACACACAGTACAAACAGCATAATATTGGAGAAGGCTTTGTTCTGGAAGGAATGGAGGGGACCTGTGAATCTTGAGACTTTCTGGAATTTCTGAGTTTCCTTTATTTCCTGTACCTCGAACCTCGAATGTCTCGTTTATGCTTGTTTGTATGTTTGTTTGCTTTGAGAGAGCAGCAGCACCGCGTCTTAGAGTTTCTATCGCTGTGATGAGACAGCATGACCAAAGCAAGTTGGAGAAGAAAAGGGTTATTTGCATATACTTTTACATCACTGTCCATCACTGAAGGCAGTCAGGATCTCAAACAGGATAAGAACCTGGAGGCAGGAGCTGGTGCAGAGGCTAAGGAGGACTGATGCTTACTGGCTTTCTCCTCATGGCCTGCTCAGCCTGCTTTTGTTTCCTAGGACTCAGGACCACCAGCCCAGGGGCAGAAATACCCACCATGGGCTGGGCGCTCCCCATCAATCACTAATTAAGAAAATTATGGAGGAGGCCTTGTCTCAACTGAGGTTCCTCTCAGACGACTCTAGATTGTGTCAAGTTGACATAAAACTAGTCAGCACACCCTGGATGTCCTGGAACTCTCTTCAAATGAGGCTGATTTGAACTCACAGAGATCCTCCTGCCTCTGCCTCGTCAGTGCTGGGATTAAAGGTGTATGCCAATGCCGTCATGCCTGGCTTCATTTACATCTTAAGTCTCCAGGAAGGAATATTTCAACAGGACTTGAGCAGCATCTGGTTAGCCAGGATGGACAAGCCTTTCTCAGGACACTAAACACTGACAGCTAAGACTCCCCAGGTCATACAAATCTGTCGACTGTTCAAATCCCACACCTGAAAGTCAGGATGGCATAGAGTCTCTCTTGGTGAAAACTGTACTTCGTCCCAAAGCCCAGCTTTGGCTTCATGGTCTCATATTTTCTCTGGCCTTTGTGAAAGATAATTTCACTGCATTCAACAGAAGGCGTATTTGTATGTGTACATATGCTTGAGAGAAATTTACTGAAAAGATGTGGGTTTGGGACCAGCTGGCAGCTCTTTCCATGCCAGGATCTTTTCTGGTAATGCTCGCCTCCCAGCCAGGGAGGGATGGGTGTAAGGACCGCACAGGGACAAACTGGCACTGAACCTCTAAGCTCCTTCCCGGAAGGAAGGGATGTCCTGACTGTAGGAAAGGAACTGGAGGAAGACTTTACAGGGAAGTTCAAGGGCATTTGGTCTGGTCACAGCATGAATCCTGCAGTCAGTCAGTGCCGGGGAGTGAAGCCAGCATCTCACATATGCTAGGTAAAGTCCTCATCACTGAGTCCCACGTCCAGCTGGGATTACCTTGTTGATCTGTGTGCATGCAGTCCATCACTCATTTAAGCACCATGACCTTTCTGTCCACTGATGGATTCCCAGTTTCCCAGCACCTGGTCCTTTCTCACACACTCAGAGTGTTCGGAAAGCATCCTTTTCTTGGACCTGTTGGGCCTCATATAATGGTCTCCTTGTTGTGACGAAAATAGCTAACAGTGGCAACTTAAGGAAGGAAGGGTCTATCCTGGTCTACAGTTCAACAGAATATGTCCCTGGGGATTTGTAATGGCAGAAGCAGGAGGCTGACTGCTTACACTGTACCCACAGGCAGGAAGCAGAGAGAGAATAGGAAGTGGGGGTGTGTTATTATACTTCAAGACCCACCCCCAGTGACCCATTTCCTCCAAGTGTTCAAACACATGAGCCCCACAGAGGATGTCTCATATTCAAATCACACCATCCCAATTCCTGACCTAAACCTAGCTTTTCTGCTTCCCCTGACCTCTTGGGAAGCTGACCTAAAACACAGACCAATTAGAGGTTTCCTTGCAGAAGATCTGGGTGAGATAAATTCTGGAAAGCACAAACTCTAAGCAAGCCGGGGGAGCTGGCTCAGGTGTTGCCAGAGAGGCTGGATTCCACTGGGAGACAAGCAACCAGTTATCTACAATTCAGTGTGATGGATGGTCTTGATGAAGCCAGCTCTGGGCTGCTGGGACATTCATAGAAGCTTCCAAAGGAGAGGACTGAGTAGAATTACGAGTAAGAGCATCAGGATGAGGGGACATTGGTTGAGGTCTCATCTCTGCTGCTGTGTAAGAGATGCCCCACTACCACAGTCTGCTTTCTCCCTCTGACTGACTCTGAGCTGTAGGCTTTAGCCATGCGGGACTCACAGCAGTGGGAACTTGGCCAGCTGATAGCTCTTTCCAACTATTGTGGGTGACATGGGGTGGAGTATGTTTCCTATTCCTCTGGTGCCCTCCATCTCTTCCCTTTCACCTTGTCTGAGGACAAGCCCTTCTTCTGGCAAACTCTCTGCTACTCCTTAACATAAAAGATGAAGCCATAGACTGAGAACATATCTCACTGGCTATAACACTTCCCTAGCACAAAAGAGACCTTGGATTCAGTCCCCGGCACTCTGTAAGACGGAATGTGGTGCAGACCGGCACCTGGCAGACACAAAGTCCTCCCCATCACTGAATGAACCAGACATGATGGTACACACTAACTGGGAGGTGGAGGCAGGAGGATCAGAAATTAAAAGTTGGTCTGATGAGTGATACGTTTGGCCCACAAGCATGAGGACATGAGTTTATATCCACAGAAGTCCCTCAGAAGAGAGACATTAAATATGCCAAGTCCCTCTTGCTTCCACCAGAGGTCTGTCTCCATCCTTCAGAGTGACCCTTGATCAGCAGCCTAGGCAGTCTTTTGTTTCCTGGCCTTTGTCACCTGGATCTTAGGTCCTGGGGCTAGTGGTGACATGGCACAATTCTTGGCACTGGCTGCTCTACCCATTGTCATAACATGCCCAAGCACCAGGCAGGTGCGAGGAACAGGAGGCCATTTGAAGACGTGAACATTTGAGAGCAATGGTTGACAGTAGCAGCATTTCTGGTGGGTGTCTGCCCCTGTGGGGTGGTGGCCCGTGTTCTGCCTCCCCTCCCCCACTGTCCTTTTCCCCTGGACTGCTCGGGAAGGAGGAGTCATGAGCTCATGTCTCAGAAATGCTTTGAAGATGAGAATCACTGAACATTTCCCCAACAGCCCTCAATTTACTTTTTCAGCATTCTCTCTGGGTTGTCAAGCCTTTGTAGTTATTTTTATAAATAGCAATCGCTGGCTGCTTCCATTTTTACCCGGGATGGTTCCACCTCCGGTTGGATCGGATGTCATTTTGCAACTGACAGCCCTCCAGGCTGGACTTGCCCCTGTTTCTCCTGATGATGCCTTCTTTGTATCTCCCTCCTGCCGCTGCAGAACCCACCCTCATTGTCACTTGTGCATTTGCAATGCCTTCCTGTCTGTTTATAGCCAAGCATTAAGTCTGTCATGGTTGCTCTGCTCTTCCCACAAGGCCCAAGTTCTCCAAGATGGTACCCAAAGCTGCCCACCATTCAGCCATTGCTCACCTGCTTGGTGGCATTCCTGGCCTTGTCCCTTTCCACACCTGGACTTAGACACCTTGAACTCTCTGATACTGCTTAACACAGAAGGCTTAGTCGTGGGCCGGAGAAGTAGCTCAGGTGGTAGAGTTCTTGCGCTTTTATAATCTCAGCACTTGAGAGGTGGAGGAGGAAGGAGGACCAGAGGAAAGATGCCTCAGTGGGTAAAATACTTGCTATATGAATATGAGAACCCATGCAAAAGCTGGGTGCAGTAACTCATGTCTGTGATCCCTCTGGGGTGAGATGGGAGGCAGACACAGGAGAGCTTTGCAGGCTCATGGGTCAGCTAGTCTGCTGTGCACAGAGGCAGTGAGGACCCGACTCAAACAAGGTCAGAGGTTAAGCCCCACTCCTGAGGCTGCACTCCAACCCCTACAC
This sequence comes from Arvicanthis niloticus, assembly GCF_011762505.2. Classification (NCBI taxonomy): domain Eukaryota; kingdom Metazoa; phylum Chordata; class Mammalia; order Rodentia; family Muridae; genus Arvicanthis; species Arvicanthis niloticus. The sequence continues at coordinate 9,631,102 of NC_047667.1, forward strand.
ACCTGCTGAGGCCTGCACATACCTAAATTCATACACAAGATCATTTTCAATTACTAGCAAATTAGAGGTCAGACTGGGATGCATGAGGCCCTTTGTAGAAGAAGGAGGAGGAAGTTGAGAAGGAGGAGGAAAAGCCAAAAGAAAAAAAAAATCCATCCCACAGAGATAGCCTCTCACCTCTTCACATGTGTTATGGCACATGAATGCACAGACAGACACACAGACAGACACAGACATACATAGACACACAGACACATACACATACACTGAAAATTATTTTAAAAGAAGAAAAAGGCAAGTTTAGTGGTGGACCTTCCTGTGTAGACCCAGACTCCTTCACTAATGCACATTCTAAAATCAAGTATTTAAATCACACAAAAGTGAACGGGATCTAATACAGTGATATAGCATCTGAAGCTACTGGCTTGGGAAACGAAGTGCCATGTTTACATCTCTGGGTCTCCTCCAGGCCTCCCCACTAAAGGGAAATATAGCCTCAAATTGATCTTGGGGAGTTCTTGTGCTTTGTTTGACATGCCATACCTAAATAATAATAGTATTGCGTGAGATTAAACTCTTTACGGGCTGGAGATATGGCTCAGCGGTTAAGTGCACTGACTGCTCTTCCAGAGATCCTGAGCTCAATTCCCAGCAACCACATGGTGGCTCACAACCATCTGTAATGGGATCCAATGCCCTGTTCTGATGTGTCTGAAGGCAACTACAATGTATTCATAGACATAAAATAAATAAATCTTTAAGAAAAACCTCTTTTACATTTATTATTTACTTGTGTGGATTGTGTGTTGGAGCCACATGCCAGCAGATGAACAGAGGTCAGAGGTCAGAGGACAACGTTTGGGAGTCTGTTCTCCCATCTCACCACGTGGGTTCTGAATGACAAAAAGAAATACAAAAGAAAGGACTACTCCCAGGCATGGTGGAGGAGTTTACTGTGGACTTGTGGGAGAGCACAGACACATCTAGGAGAGTCCAGAGTGAACAGGATCCTGAACCATGTGAAGAGAGGGGAGAAGGGAGGGGGACAGAGGGAACCAGCTGCAGTAGCCAGACACCCAGAAGAGAACGGGTTAACCAAAATGGTTGGGTTACATGGGGAAGAGCAGCTCAGCCCCTGGGCTGGAGAAATTTAGAGAAAGAGGCAGGGTTCAAAAGCCAGGAGGACTCTGTAATAGGGGCTGAGGGATGCTGGGAGAATCTGGTGGCCAGGTCTGCTTTGATATGTTCAGTAGGTCCCTCAGCCCAGGTTTGAAACTTAGCAGGTCCCAGGTATAAAAGCTAGGCTCTCAGGATGGACAGCAAGCTCCTTTACCACTGAGTCCTCTCGCCAGCCCTTTCTGTGAGTTTTTAAACTCTGTGCATGCTAACTTACTGTACATAATTATCTGCTAATGGGTTATCACATTTAACCAATTAACCCTTGGTTTCTTGCTAATGGTGGTAATATTCTTACAGTCATGTTGGAATCAGAAGCATGCACCGCCATGCCTGGTTTACATGGTGCTGGGAATTGAATCTGGGACACGGCACATGTCAGGCAAGTATTCTTACCAACTAAGCCACATTCCTAGCCTCTAGTCTACATTTTCTTGAGTGTCTAAGTGTTGGTGACTTTCAAGTATTACTCCGCTAGTACTCAACAGGAAGGCTTGACCAAACACCTTTGTAGAAGAGAAACTAAGCAACGGTATTTGTTTTCTCTGTGAGTCACAGCATGAAATGATAATGTCTTTTCCCCCATATCCTTTTGAGGATGAATATAAAATCTCCTCTTCACAATCGTTAGCAATATATGCAGTGGATGACACCACTTTTTGGTTATTTTCAGATTCTAAAAGCCCCCTCCACTATGGTCCAGGGCTTGTAGGTTGGACGGGACCTAACACCACGGACTGCCTAGCACCAGCTGCCGCTTTCCAAGAGCATGGAAGGTGGAGCATGGAGCTGCTTATCAATCTTTCTGTGCATGGAGTGTGTGGGTGCGTGGGTGCGTGTGTCGGTACGTGCCTGGGTGAGTGTGTACAAGTGTTCATATCTAGAAACCAGTCATCTATCTCCAACGTTGTTCCCCAGGTGCTGTCCATCTTGTTTTTCTTTTTTAAAATTACATTTATTTGTTTATAATGTGGGAACGGGGAAGTGCCACAGCCCACAGTGATGTCAGAGGACAACTCGAGGGAGTTGGTTCTCTTGTTTCACTTGGTGAGTCCCAGGGACCACATCCATAGCATCATGCTTGTGTGCAAGAGTCTTCATCCACGAACACCTCGGCAGCCTCACTTTATTTATTTTTTTTAGACAGAGTCTTTCACTTGAGCTGAGCCTTTTGCTATGCCGAGACTGTCTAGCTGTGAGCACCCATGTCCACTTGTTTTGGTTTTCCCAGCTCTGGGATTACAGCTATTTGTGCCACCACACGTCGCTTTTTTTATGTGGGTTCTGCAAAATCAAATTCAAGCTAGCGCTCTTCTGACTGGAGCTCGCTCTTTTGACTGGAGCTCGCTCCCCAATACTCTGCTTACTCCTTTGGTCCCTTTTACTGTCCTTAGAGATTTTGAGGAGACATAGAGGAAGGATGTGAATATCTTCAGGGGACACTTGAGGCGTCCTCTCCCATGGGTTTTATGGGTCCCTCTATGGCAGGTATCCAAATACCATCTCCAGAGGGCAATGTTTCTGGGGTCCTTCCCCTGCCCTTCCTCCTCTACCACTGACAGTGGAAGGCCGTGGAACAGCCCAAGAGATGCACAGCCCCTAAAGTTACAGACACATGCTAGACATGTGGACTGCTCGCCTGAAGACCCCTTCCTTCTGTCATCCTGTTTCCAAAAGAAGGACAGAGTTCTGACAGGCTCACATCATCGGAAGGGGATTCTCCTACACTGGCTCCCTAGATTGAGGAGACAAGATGTGTCCTCTCCCACAAGCACTCGCTGATACTTTGATTCCTCAACTCTGGTGAACTTCCCCCAGGAACTCTGGCTTCTGCTAATATGGTCTGAAATAGTGGTAAGGCCAGGGTGTGGTTCATTCTAGCGGAGCTGAGTTGGTTGAAACTGGTTAAGTGGACTGTATTTATTTTTACTGGGTAAAATCCACATGACATGAAATTTACCACTTGAAAGCAAACGATTCAGTGGCATTTGGGACATTGTAGCTCTAACCTTGTTCCAAGGCTTTTCCTCTCCCTATAGCCCTATGAAGCCATTAGAGGCTTCCCAGCCGCTCTCCTCCAAACCCTGGTGATGGCCAGTTTGCTTCCTGTCTTGATGGGTTACAAGCGTGGTGCATAGTGACATTATCAAAGTTTATCCATCAGTAACCATCAAAAGCTTCTGGTACTTGTGGTGATAAATTCAAAGGGATTGAGGTGTGGGGTGGAAGTTTTAGCTGGAAATCACCAATCATTAGTTAACAGTAACAATCTCAAAACAGCCCTTGTCACAGAGTATCTGTTAGTCTGTTAGGCACAGACATGGTTAGAGAGCATAGTCTACAGGAATATTTTTAATTTTTAAAAACACGTGTACGTTTTTGTATGTGTGTGCGCGCGCGTGCGCATGCGTGTGTGCGGTGTGGTTTGGTTATGGTAGACTGTGACTTGTGCGTGATGCTAGTATTTGCTGATGGAGACACTAAGATTAAAAGACACTGAAGACTAGCTTTCACAGAACTCTCATAGCCTGAAGGAAAGACAGGCAAGAGACACACACACACACACACATCAAACAGTGTGGATCTTGCATAAACGCAGATTCCAACAAACTTACAGCCATGGAGGCGTCTTTGGAACATCTGAGAGACTGTGACTATAGGCTGGTTATCAGATGCCCGTAAGGAACGTATGCGGCTTGAACACAGGTGTGAGGGACTTCACATGTGAATTATGTAAGTAAGAAGGCATCCTTGTGTTGAGAGGCACATGGCAAAACCGTTCGGCAGAGCCAGGGCGGTTGGGAATTTTTCCCCACAAAAATAAAAATAGCCGAAGCGAGAGTGGCACCCGTTGCTGCATCTAAGTGATGGGTGTTGGGAGTTTACTGTGCTGTCTGCATGAGTCAGGATCTACCCAGGAGGAGAAACCACCGGGAGATATTTAAAGCACACAGCCTGGGACGCAGAATTCTGGTTACACGGTGGATGGAGAGCGGAAGCCAAACAAAGAACAAAGTCACTGCTGACTTGGGAGTGAAGGGCAGAGCCAGGAGGTGCTGCCCCTGGAGCCACTGGCCAAGTGGGAACCGAGAAGACCCTCTGGATGCACAGCAGCTCAGTGACAGTGGGCCACAGTGACAGACCTGTGGTGTCTGTCATCCGTTCTCACTGGAATTGCCTTCCAGCCCACAGCATGCTCGATTTTGCGTGGTGCTGGGAATCCAACCCAGGGCTTTGAGAATACCAAACAGGTGTGGGCTGAGCCACATCCCCACCCCATGTGTGCCTCTTACAGCTCTCCCATAAAGCCCTTTGCCCGTGGCATCCCATTGCTTGAGGTCACCATGGAGACCCCTTGCGGCTGTGGAGAGTCTTGGACAACGAAGCTCTCCAGGAAGAGGCACTACCTTCAATACTGTTTGATGGCAGCCAGCACTTCAGATAAGTCAGTCCTCTCTGGCAAAGAAAGCAAGGGTTGTACTGTGTCACCGTGGCCTGTCTGTGAGAACCCAGAGTGAGTCAACTGCTGTTGCCCAGAGCCATCAGCTCCGAGAGCCTGGGGAGATTTGGCCTCATTTCCCATAGTGGTCCTGCTGGTGACCTACCCCAAATCCATTTCCTCAGTGTTCCTAGGAACAAACAGAGACTTGTTCAAGCCGACAATGTACCCAGCAGCTAAAACAGGCTTGCTTCCTCGGTACTCTTGAAGTTACCAGTGACTCTGTGATCAAGTTTAGGCCAAGGAGATACAGGTGAAAGTCCTTAGGCAATGTGATCCTTCCAAAACAAAGAGGCAGCCAGCCACAGTGGCAGCACAACTCTGTAGCCCCAGGACTCTGTATGGTACAGCCCAGGATGGGGTGTGTTCAGTTGAGTACATAATTGTGGCTCCAAGCAAACTAACAAACTAAACGACTACCCAAACAAAAATGTAATCAAGGTTTTGCTCAACAAAAGGAGGAGGGGTGGGAGTAAGTTGGCCACTAAGGCCCAGCATGCCCTCTATGACACAGCGCTAGCACAGAGGAAGCAGAGGGAGACTGCTGGAGAGTGGGTGTGGCCAGTGGGTGGCCACCTAAGCAGAGACCATGGGGCTGGACGGATGGCTCAGTGGTTAAGAGTGTTTGTGCCTCATGGAGAGGACCCAAGTTTACATTTCAGAGTTCTCTCTGGGCAGTTTATAGCTGCCTGTAACTCCAGTGGGGTTTCCATTCTGTCTTCTGGTGTACTTCCACACTTCTGATCCTCTCCCCAATATACATATAAAGATATGTACCGGGTGTGATGGCCTTTAATCCCGGCACTTGGGAGGCAGAAGCACGTAGATGACTGAGCTTGAGGCCAGCCTGGTGTATAACTGGTAAGTAAGGAGACAGGTACAGTGGACACACCCTAACGGGACCCCCAGTAAGCGATACCCTGGGGAACTTGTCACACCAGTGCATGACAATGGTGATCAACTGACATTCCCCACATGAGGTCTTGTGACCAAGGTAATATGTATGTGCACACACTTACATGCACATGTGACCAGCTCTAAGCAGACTGAGGAGAGAGAGAGAGAGACACTGTAGCTAGAGGGGAGGGGTGCCTCTGTTGGTAAAGTGCTCACTGTGCAATTCCTGTGGGAAATCCCAAACAATCTGGTGTGTCAGTGAAGTACTAGTTTATGTTGAGCAGCTCTGTAGCTCTCCTTAGCCACCTGTCACATGTGGGCCAGAGGCTGAGGTTGGACACACATAGTGACAGAGAAGAGCTGGGCAGAGGCCACCTGGCCCAGACCCACAGAGGGCAGAACACTCACATGTCCATTAACACTTTTCAGCTGCTTACAAAGTGTCAGGAGCAAACCAGTCACACTACGAGGCTTTTGTCTCAAAGCCTTCCTTCCTTCCTTCCTTCCTTCCTTCCTTCCTTCCTTCCTTCCTTTTTTAGCTCACAGCTAAACTTTCCCACCTCGATGTGACTGAGGGGACAGGAAGGGAAGTTCACACTTGAGTCCTATAATGACCTGGGCACAGGGCTAGTTCTCTCTCTCTCTCTCTCTCTCTCTCTCTCTCTCTCTCTCTCTCTTTCATGCACGCATGCACACATGCACACACACACACACACTGAGCTCCATCTGACATCACAGAGAACACAATGGTTGTATCCATCAGCCCATTCCATGGTTGGATAAACTGAGGAATTCAGGCAGAGAGCACAGATGCTAAGTAATGCCACCTCCTCCCATTCTAAGCTGGGGGAGAGTCTAGCTGAGGAAAAACCAGGCCATCTGAGCTCATGTGGCCTACTTTATCTTGCTGCCTTCCTCTCCTGCCCTCCTCCACTCCACCTCTTATAAGATGCACATTCTCATAGATTTATAATATTATGAATCTTCAGAATACAATTCTGTGGGTATACATACACGGTGATTTCTAAATGGAGCAAGGGTCCAGTATGCCTCTTTTCTTTGCTTTTTGTTGGAATATTCTTCCCCTTCCAGGCAAGCATTTTTAGACTATTCCTTCCAAACATTTTCTAATTTTGAATGTGGCGTTGACGCTCTCCTCTCTCTCAGTTGCATCCCTCTTCATGGAGCATCAGGCTACTCCAGACACCAGGCAGGGAGCAATGAGTGACTGAGAGGCGAAGTCAGGGAGAGTAACAGATGCATAGCATCCAGGGGTCCATAGCAGCGGAAGCTGATGCTGAGCCCAGCACTGACAGGGCTTCCTGTATCCCAGGCTGCTTCCTTAAGAAGCCAAGTATGACCTTGAACACCGATATCTCATTCCTCCCCCCACCCCATCCCTTCCAGTGCTATGACCACTGCCATGCTGGTTATGTGTTCCTGGAGAGGGAACCCAGGGCTCCGTGCATGTTGTACGAACTGTGCCAACTGAGCCACATCCTCAACCCCAAGACAGACTTCTTTCTTTTCTTTCTTACCAGTTAAAAAAAAAGTTCGCACAACATGTCAAGTCTACAATTTATTGTATTTCCATAAGTAATGGAGAGCATTTGGATTGATCTCTCTGGTCATAATTATTCTTCAACATCTGTCATTTCCTGTACCCTAAGATGAGGTTCTGTCCATAGCTCACAGGCTTGGAGAACCCGAGAAACACCAGAGGCCAAGCCTTCCTCAGGCCAGTCCAAGAGGCCTTGGGAAAACATAAAGACCATTAATCCTGTCTGCCTTTGCTAGATTACAGATGAGGAAGAAGCTGACTGGAGGAAATTGCAGGGCCGGGTCTAGGGCTGACCCTGGTGGGGGTAGAAGAGTGTCATGATTACAGGTGCACTCCCCCTTGAGGGATATTAGTAAATGCTAGAATCTTAGCCCTCAGGGCTTCTTGCTGTCTTTCTCCACCGAAAGACTCCTGGGAGCCTGCTAGGCCCCGGGCCACAGGGAACCTGCGCCCCCTGCTGGCCAGAGGGGCATCTGCATTAAGCTGTGCCAGCTGGCACCCATAGACTGTCAGGATTCTGGGCACTTCTACTCTGAGAAGTCACTCCTGCCACAAAATCCCCATAAACCTCTGAGATCCTTTGGGTTCAGCTGGCTACAGTACAGAACAGGGGCGCAGCAGCATCTGTCGCTGTTTTAAATTGGCATACACAGCACAAACTTAAAAATTATATGTTGCTTGCACTGTACACATTCAGGTATGTGCATGTGTGTATGGATGCATGTCCCTGGGAGTCCATCTGTTCTCACCCACAATGCTGGGGTTACAGCAACCATAGCCATGCCTAGCTTTTTACACTGGTGCTGGTGATGCAAACCCAGGGCTTCATGTTTGTACAAGTATCCTTACCCACAAACCATCTCCCAGTCCCTGTGAGTTCTTTTTTCCTTGTTTGTTTTTGTTGTTACTTTTTTTTTTTTTTTTTTGGGGCAGGGTCTTTCACTGAACCCAGAGCTCACTAACTCAGCTGGACTGGCTGGCCAGCCAGGATCAGAAATCCTTCTGTCTTACCTCTCCAGAGCTATGATTACTGGTGAGTGTCACCATGCTTGGGATTTTGACTAGGTGCTAGGTATCCAGACTCAGTTCTTTATGCTTGTGTAAAAAACACATTGCTGGTTGAGCCATCTTCTCTTCCCTGGCTCAAGAACGTTTTGATTCAGCCTCAGCTCCTTCTGGAGCCTTCCACCACCGCAGCGCCCCAGACCCTGCTCCTTTCTCTTGCCCTATGCTATTCTCATGATTGTCTCGACTCTGAGGAAAAGAAAATTAATTTTTATTTTGCTCTAAAGTTTACATTTCTATTTGGAGCTCCAACTTCACCAAGAAGTTGTGGCAACTTGCTTACAGTTACTTCAAGTTTGCCTTTCTCAAGAATGAGGTTCTAGGGGAAAAGGGGGCGGGCTGGGGGAGAAAAATAGCTCTTATGCCTGCCACATCCTAGGAGGCAGGGAGATCCCTCGAGCTCATTGGTCAGCCAGGGTAGCCAATCAGTGAGCTCCGCAGTTCAGGCAGAGACCCTGTGTCACAAACAAGGTGGAAAGCAGTTGAGGAAGACACCTCACATCCACCCTCAGGTAGCCATGCACACAAGCACCACACACACACCCCTCCCACATGCACAGGGAAAAGTAGCTAATACAAGTACCATTCCAAGGCAGACTGGGGAGGGGCATGCGAGCTGAGTTTTTGGTGCTTCTGGGGAAAGCAGTATAATTGGCGGCTGCGGCTGCGGCAGGAGCCGCAGCCGCAGCAGGAGCAGCAGCAGCAGCAGCAGGGAAAACAGCCAGTGAGGCCTAGCTGTGGTCAGAAGCATCGCATCCCTGCTGGCTGCTTCCCATAGAAACATGTCCCCCATCTATTCTTCTCTTGATGGACAGACACCCTGGGCTCATCTCATAACTTTGCTGTAGTGAATAACGTTGCTGCAAACAAGGGTGAGCAAGTGTCTCTGAAGTCTGGTGACTTAGAGGCCTTCAGCTCTATTTCCAGAAAGGGGACTAGCTCAACCGCATGCACTTCTATTTCTTGTTTGAGGAATCTCCATATTGATTTCCTACATTCCCACTAGCTATGCATAAAAGCTCTACCCCCATCACTGCCAGCATTTGTCGTGGTTTTTATGACAGCCATTCTAACAGGGATAAAATGGAATCTCAATGTAATTTTGATCTGCAGGTAAATTAATATTAATTCATTTTATGTTTTCCCTTCACTTGTTGGGGTCCAGGAGTCGCCTAACAAACCACACAAAAGTGATCTCAGTCAGACAGGGATAGTTTATTGAGCATATGCCCCAGGACTGTCCGACCAGGGGCATGGTCCAGATTTGGGAACTGAGTCATGATGCCAAGTTAAGGTCCTACAGGGTTTTTAAGCCCCAAATCCACAAATATCTGTTCCAAGTTATTTCACCAATCAGGATTTAGGGATGGGGATTTCCTTAGGAACATGTCTTTGTTGTACACGTATCCTGCTCCCATTGGTTGGGGTTTTCAGCTGTGGTGGGGACTTACCTTGTCTAATATTTTTGTCCCAACTTGTCTACCAGGATGGGACCTGTCTAACATTCATGTCTTAACTTGCCAACCAGGATGTCAGTTACCCATGTACATGCCTCTTTCTGCCAAGTAGGATGTCAGTTCCCAGGGAGGTCTTAGGAACTTAAACTTTACTCAACCCCTACTCAAAATGGAAGTCTTATTCCAAATAGTTTCTTATATTGGTGCAGGTGTCTCTCTTATGTCGGGGTCCATCCCAGGGGCAGTTTATAAAGGCAAATACCACAAAAGCTTATGCAGGTGCAGGAAGTACTGCTGGGTGGTTGGTTCAGGCCCGTGCTTATTGTGGGTAACCATACAAAACAGTGCTGGCTTCTATCATGATTGCTTTCCAAGGGCACAGAACATAACAGAATATGTAATCAATCTTGACATGAGAAAGTTTCCTAATAACAGCAGAAACATATAAGAAAGTTTCCTTACAATGGCAGCTAGCCAAGTAGTGTTACCAAAGCCTTAACATTTTACCTAGGCCTTAACATCACTCATGTGCTATTTATTTATTTATTTATTTATTTGGTTTTCGAGACAAGGTTTCTCTGTATAGCCCTGGCTGTCCTGGAACTCACTCTCTAGACCAGGCTGGCCGCAAACTCAGAAATCCGCCTGCCTCTGCCTCCCAAGTGCTGGGATTAAAGGCGTGCCCCACCACCGCCCGGCACTCATGTGCTTTCTAAAAGATACCATGGAACAGCTTCATTTCAAAATGGAGGCTTTTCTTTGGACCCTAGGCAGGCTACTCTCCCTACTGCAAAGGAGGACAGTTTAAGAAAAACAACTTCAAGGAGATATTCCCCATGCCACAGATGGTAAGAAGGAAGCAAAGAAATGTTCGTATACATTTTTGGTACCTGAACAGAAAAGAACAGGACCAATAATCTGTATCAGTGTCAAAGGTCAGGATGCAGGAACTATTAAAGACATGAGCACCTGGGTGGACCTTGAGCGGTGCACGCTCTGGGCAGAAAGGAGAGAGGGAAGTCCTGCATTTGGTGGTGCATGGAGATAGGAGCATCATAAGAGAGGCAAAGCTGCTGAGAAAGGAAGGCTAGGCTGTGAAAGGAAGGCTAGACCGTGAAAGGAAGGCTAGACTGTGAACTCCAGAGTCGTTCAACTCTATATGCAACTATTCCATGAAATCCTCCGGAAGGGAGCTAATTCACTCCAGCTCTCCCAGCTGGAAAACAAAGTCTTTGTTGTCACCACAGAACTGCTGAGGATGGCAACGAGGTACGGGGAATACAAGGTGACACGCTTCCTCTCATCTTGTCAATAACCAGTCTCTGATGGTCACTGTTGGAAGGGCTTAAGGATTATCTTCTCAACAAGACGCCACATGTCTCCCCTTCTCATCTAGGTGGGGCTGCAACACAATCCTGACAGCCTCCAGTACACCCTGTGGGCTGCTAGGCAGCAATGAGGCACAGAGGGAGCTAAATTGTCCCAGAGACTCTGAGCCAGGCAGTGGTGGCGCCAGCCTTTAGTCCCAGCTCTCCGAGGGCAGAGGCAGGTGGATCTCTGAATTTGAGGCTTGCCTGGTCTACAGAGTGAGTTCCAGGATAGTCAGGACTACACAGAGAAACTCTGTCTTGAAAAATAAAACAAAGAAAACTCAAAGGAAGCAAGGAAGCAAGCAAGGAAGGAAGAGTCTCTAGTAAAGAAACTGTTCAGTAGCAGAAGGAAGATGCGCAGGCTGGAAGACAAGGAAGACCTTCCCTCACAACATCCAACATGGTCCACACGTTCCTCTGACTCTCAGCCCCTTTACCTGCTGTAATGTGTTCCAGACCCGTGTTTCCAGAATGTACTTTCTCAGGTTTCTACCTCGCTCCTCCCATTTGCATGCCATCCGTCACCTCCTCTGGATCAGCTTTCTTCTAGGTCCTATTCAGGGAGATAGTTGACCACGCCCCCTAGCATTTCCTATCCCCTGTCTCCTAACAGGCTGACAGTCCTTTCCCATTTTGTCATTACTTCCTCATTAGTCGCCTGTGCCCTTAGGAATGTAAACTTGAAGATTCTTTGTTTGAGGTTGGGCACACCACACGCGTGTGGAAGTCAGAAGATAGTCTGTGGGAACTGTTTTTCTCCTTCTTCCATGTGGGTCCCAAAGACTGAATTTAAGTTTTCAGGCTTGTCCGCAAGCACCTTTACCCACTGAGCCATCTCGCCGGCCCATGATTCCTAATCATTCTGTTTCTCTGAAGCATAGAATAAAGCTTAGTGCCTGGGTGCCCAAGGAATGGGCTCCAGCAGTGAGGCGTTGGTGTGTTGGAGGTAGCGGGTATTGTGGTCTGAATGTGAGCTCATTAGTCTCCATCTGTCTGGGAAGATGGTGCTGTCTGGGGAGGCTGAGGAACCTTTGTGGTGGTTGGAATCGGAACGGCTCCCATAAACTCATGTGTTTGAATGCTCAGTCCATAGGAAGTGGCACTATTAGGAGGTGTGGCCATGTTGGAAGAAGTGTGTCACTGTCGGGGTGGACTTTGAGGTCTCCTTTGCTCAAGCTACACCCAGTGTGGCACACAGTCTCCTTTCTGTTGCCTGCAGATCCAGATGTAGAACTCTCAGCTCCGTCTCCAGCACCATGTCTGCCTGCACACTGCAGTGTTTCCTGCCCTGACAATAGTGGACTGAACCTCTGACCTGTAAGTGAAATGTTATCCTTTAAAGAGTCGCCATGGTCATGGTGTCTCTTCACAGCCATGAAATCCAAACTAAGACGTTTGTGGGTTGGAGACTTACTGGAGGAAGTGGGCCACTGACACTGGCCTTGTGACCTTATCACCGGATCCAGTTTCTGTTCACTCTCTGGTTCATGATTTCAGATGCCGTGTGACCAGGTGCCTTGTGCTCCTGATGCCATGGCCTGCAGTCAGCCTGTAAGTCAAAGCCGACTCTTCTTCCTGTAGGTTGTCTGGTCAGGCCGTCGGCTGATTAGTCACAGCAATACGGGACATGACTGATACAGCAGCTCTGTGTCAAGTGCCACCTCCCGTGGTCACTGAAGTCAGGGACAAAGTGACACTAGGAAACAGGGTTTCTCCCCAGATCCAGTCCTTCTAAAACTCACAGTGCTGTGGCAGTGACCAGCAACCATCTACCTGGCCACACCTTGGCTCAACTGTAATCTTCACAGCTGGGATGGCTTTGGTTTTACACAGAGGGATCCTCCTGTCTCCACCCTCCACAACACTGGAGTTACAGCTGCCACTCCCAGCTTTTTACATGGGGGCTGGGGATTTGAACCCAGGTTCTCATCCTCATGCAGCAAGTGCTTTTACCTGTGAAACCACCTGCCCACTCCCCAGCTGGGTGTTTTGGACATTGCCCCATGGCAGGCAGCCCGTTCTTCACTCTGGGCCCAACCCTGCTGGATGCTCTGTGGACACTGAAATAAGGTGGTCACAGCCTCCCCTACCATCTCCTGGCCTGATTTATCTCTAGGCCTGAGCCTACCTGCAGAATGGGGCACCACACACTTCTTACTCAATAAAGGAAGCAATGCGAGGCTGTGGACAGTTTGCACACTACACACTGTGGGTACAGAGCCAGCCTCTGTAAATCAGGGCCATATAGCTAGCTAGGGTAGAGCCACTACTCGAAGCAAGTTGCATGGCCCAAGGCCATGGGCTGTTTTGCTATTCCACTCACATATTCTGTATCTCACAAGCTATGTGCAAACTTACCTCATCCATGGGCCGTTAAGTTTAAAAACAAACCCAATACATTCAGTGTTTAGAAACTGTGTATGGGTCTTACAAGCTGGCCTTTCAGAGTTTTGCACTGCGACTTGCATACAGCAGGTGCTCAAGAAATGTTCTTGGCCCATAGGCCTCACCTCGCAATGTGTCCTCGTACCTCTCTGCTCTTGCTCCATCTTTCCCACAGGCACCTTCCCTGTTCCCTGGTCTCTGAGCACCTCGTTGGGCCAGGTGCCCAGCCAGGTGTGGAAAACTGGCCCGGCCTTGCCCGCCAGCCATTCACAGCACAGTTGGGAGAGCCAGACAAGTTGCCAGACAGACTAGAGTGTGGGGGAAAGAAAGTGCAGGCAGCTTGTGCCAGGCTGCCATGGGAACTGAGGGGCGGGCCTGTGAACACACAGAGGAGAGCAGCTCCTGACATCTGCGCATGCCTTTCAGCTTCTCAAAGGCATGGGTGTGAAAGGTGGGGGGAGGGCTAGAAAAAGCAAGAATCAGCTTTCTCAGTCCCTCAGTGCTCAAATTCCTAGCAGGAAGATACAGTGATGTTCTTAAATACTCACAAAAGAGGCGGCTTTTAATTTATTTTTCATTTGTGTGTGGTGGTATGTGTACATGTTTGCATGTGCATAACGACAGGTGTACGTTTGAACGTGTACACGCGGAGGACTGAGGTTGAGGTCAGGAATCCTTCTCCATCTCTCCTCTGTGTGATCCATTGAGGTAGGGTCTCTCAATCAAACCCAGAGTGCATTGATATGGCTAGTCTCAATACCCAGGTTGTTTTGGGGAGCTCTAGCTCCTCCTTCCAAGGCTGGAACTACAGGCAGCCTCCATGTCCACACAGGATTTACCCAGGTTCTAGAGAATCCAAACTTGAGTCAAATGCTTTAACCACTGGGCCTTCTCCCGTCCCAGGAAGAGTTTTTGCAGCTCAGTGCTTCCTGATGAGTTTGGAAAGGCGCTACAATGTCGACCAGCACCAGGCTCTGAAGGTCCACGAGCTGAGAAATTTGAAGGCTCGCCTCCCTAGAGTGGGACTCTCCTATGCTGCTAAGAACTGCAGCGGTGCTCTTGGAAATGCTGCAGCAGCTGCCTGGGGCAGGGAAAACGTGGGAACATGGACTCCTACAGAAATACTTGGCTCTGCATCATGATCTCTGGGCATGCTACCCTGTTTGTGCCTCAGTTTCCCCATGTGTAAATGGGGGAAACTCCTCACTCTCAAGTCTGGTCAAAGTCTCTTGTGGTCAGAGAGTCAGTCAACATCTGCTGTGAGGGCCGCTGACAGAAATGCTACCTCTCCTAGAGGGAAGTTTCAGGTAAGACCATAGGACCGTGGGAGCTGTGCTTACATCCCATGTATGAAAGACTGCACACACACACCTCCCCCGTTCCCAGCTACAAACCTTTGATTTTCTAGGAATCTCATCAGAAATTCAACTTCTAGTAAAAGCATGTCACAACCCTCTTGTGTAGCACTATAAGCCATGGTTTTACCTTGCACTGTAGTCCTTTGAATGACACATCCAGAGTCACCTTGTGATCTCCTTTATCAAAACAGAAGGGGAAAGACCTGCAAGATCGCTTAGCAGTAAATGTCTAGCCACCATGCCTGACCTCCTGAGTCCCAGAACATACATAGTGGAAGGAGAGACCTGAGTCTCAGAAGATGTCCTCTGCCCTCCACGTGTGCACTGTGGCGTTCACATGTGGCAGCAAGCACGTGGCATGTATGGGTCCACTTAAATACATTCATACAAATAAATATTTGGAAAAGGAGGAAAAAAATGTGTTTGCAACCCCTTGAGATCTAACTGGAGAGCTACCAAACTGGTAAAGTGTTAGGCCCCGAAGCTTCAGCTCAAGTCTTCTTTGGGAAGCCCACGCCTGCACTTGGACGTCTCATCCTGTCCTTGAGCCCCTCCCTGTTAACCCTTGTGCTTAAATCTATGTTACATTTTCTTTCTGGTAAACTCTAGCTCTGATCCATACTTTCTGTGTCTTAGGGTTTCTATTTCTGTGATGAAAACAGCATGGCCAAAAAGCAAGTTGGGAGGGAAACAGTTTATTCACTTTACACTTCCAGATCATAGTCCATCACTGGAGGAAGTCAGGACAGGAACTCAAGCAAGGCAGGAACCTTGAGGCAGGAGCTGATGCAGAAGCCATGGAGGGGTGCTGCTTACTGGCTTGCTCCCCATGGCTTTCTTATAAAACCTCAGCCTGCTTTCTTATAGAACCAGGACCACCAGCCCAGGGATGGAACCACCCACAATAGGCTAGGCCTTCCCCATTGATCACTAATTGAGAAAATGCTTTACACCTAGATCTCATGGAGTCATTTCCTCAACTGAGGCTCCTTCCTCTCTGGTGACTGAAGCTTGTTTCAACTTGACACAAAACTAACCTGTATATCCCAAAATTCTTTTCTGCAGTGAAGTCAAGAATCTCAGTTTTACCAACAAGCAGGTTCTGAAAAGATCTCCAAAGTCAGCAACATAGAAGTGTATCTTTGACCTACCTCACTCTGTTGACCTGTAATACCATGGAAACAAGTGCCCCCAAATGCTGCACTTTGGAACCACAAAGTTTCAGCTGTGGTACTCAGTGGGTGCCCCTTTCATGGTGGGCTGTATTCCAGTACCTTGGCTTGGGAACTCAGTATCTGAGGTCCTGTCAGAGACATGGCTCTTGAGTCTTCCAGTCAAAGTGATCCTTCATTTATCCCCCAGGCCAGTTTACCCCCAATGTGGGATTATTCAGAGCAGATCTCTCAGACTTCAGGGTACCAGGAGAGAAGCTGTAAGAACAGCAGTTTCCTGGGGCTCAGGCCATTCAAGGGGGGACCTACATGTCAGCACTCAGGTCCCAGGTGGGTCAGAGCTTTTTCTAAAGCTGACCCAATTCTGCTTCCCACTGTTCTCTTTGTGGATAGATTTCAGGTGTTACATGCTGGACCTAGGGATGAAAAGTTGACTGAAATGTCCTCAAGACTCCTGGGAGACTCCATCTATGCTACTACTTCCTATTCGTTCAGTGCCCTGGGCAGGATTCCCAGTCACCAGGAGCCTTTGCTATCCATGAAAGTGTGCTGATAGGATCTCTCCTGGGAAACAGCATGATGCTGCCATGGGTCCATGTCATAGATAGGATCTCTCCTAGGAAACAGCATGATGCTGCCATGGGTCCATGTCATAGTCCTCCGTCAACATTGTGACATGGGGGGAGTTATTTAACCCCTCTGAGCTGCTGCTTCTTCATTGTATCCAAGGGAAAACATCCTGCTTTCTTTTGTGTGTGCACATGTAGGTGCGTGCTTGTCTGTGTGCAAATATGCATGTATATGTATGTGTGTACACGTGGAAGCTTATCTGTGTGCAGATATGCATGTTCACATAATGTGTGCATGTGGAGGCTCATCTATGTACAGATATGCAGGTACATGTGGAAGTCTTAGGAATGGAGGCCCAGATGGCAGGACTTGGTCACTCACTGTGTGTCTTTGAAGGTTATACCCAGTCTGCTTCCTGTTGGGCTCTCTGTCTCCTAGTCCACTGTTGCCATTTCGTTTCTGTTGTAATAAAATGCCCTGACGAGAGCAAGCTCTTGTGTTGTTTCTCAGGAGCCTCCCGTTGTTTCCTGAGGTAACGACTCTTACTGGTCTGGTGCTCCTCCAATCAGCTAGGCTGGCTTCCCAGCCAGCAAGCCCCCAGGGATGGCTTGACTCTACCTCCTCAGGGATGGGGTTCTGAGTACACACTACCACACCCAGCTTTCTTATGCAGGTGCTGAGGATCAAACTCAGGTCCTGGGAATTGAACAGTAAGTACTTTAGTCAGTGAGCCGTGTCACTAGCCCAGACATCTGCATTTCCTTTGAGGAGTTTTGTGGCAATTAGATAAGGAACTATCCTGGCTCCGGGTTTGGTAGCTATAATACTGTTCCTGGGATAAACTTCAGTATTGAGTTGGGCAGAATAAGGGGAGGGAAAGTCATATCCATGGAATGTCAGGAGCTACCTCTGCTGAGGGCCACTTCAGCTTCGGCCTTGTCAGACAGACATGGGCCTGTTCCTCTCATAGGCACACAGGAGCCAAGACTGCAACTTAAAGCTTCCTTCTGAGGCCACAACTTACTGGGTCTCCTTGGTTGTCTCAGCCCCACGTCTCTCCCACTATCCCCCAACCCCTGAGGCCTTGCTCTGGGTTGTCAGGCTCTCCTCAGGCTGATGTGATCCCTGATTAACTTAGAAAATCCTTCCTTTGCTCATCTTAGGACCTTATCACTAGGCCAAACCAAATCAATTCATATGTATGCAAGCATGTTCCCAACAGCTGCCAAAGGCTTAGGCAACAGATGGTGTCTAACATTCATTAGGTTGGCAGGGACAGCCCCAGAGGCCATTCAAAATGGGTAGAACAGGAGTTGGGAAGTGGAGAAGGCAATAATTTCTCAGGGTTAGCAGGAGTGGGCACCAGAGGCAGAGTGAGGTAGTTTGGGCCAACTCCTGGAACTCTCACAGCCTGTAAGCTGGCTATAGCCCAGGACATTTGCACACATGTCCTCTACAGGGGCTGCATCCAGACTTTATTACTGAAACACTTTCCCCCATGGACCAGGCAGGACAGTCAGTGTGCCAGATGCCAACCAGTCAGGTCTGGACCTGAGGAACGATGGTTGAGAGAGAATTCCAGCATTCGCTAGAAGCAAGGTCATAAGACAATGGGTCCCTTTTGAATTGCCTTACCCAGAGGGGACAAGGCTGGGCCTGAGAGGTCTGGCTGCAGCAGCCTCTCTGCTGCATGGCCCCCTGGGAAAGGTCACCGAAATGACTCTCGAAGCTCAGACACTGATGTGACTTGGATATGAAACTGTGTCTTAACCATCCCAAGCCCGTGGGACTATTTTGAGAGGCGGAAACCTTAGGAATGGAGGTTCAGCGGGCGGGACTTGGTCACTCTGGGTGAGCCTTTGAAGTTTATATCCAGTCTGCTTCCTGTTGGGCTGTTTTCTGGTCCACAGTTCCAGTTTTCATTTCCGTTGCTATAATAAAATGCCCTGAGCAGAGCATCTTGTAAGGTTGTTATGTGGCTTACAGTCCTGGGCTCCAGCCCGTCACTGCAGGGAAGTCACGGATGAGCTGGAGACAGCTTGCATTAGTTACTTTCCTATCACTGTGATAAAACACCATGACCAAGGCAGCTGAGAGAAGAAAAGATTTATTTGGATTTACACTTCCAGAGGGATAAGAATCTATCATTGCCATAGTGAGGAAACATGGCAGCGGGCAGGCAAGTATGCAAGCTGAAACAGAAGCTGAGGGCTCACACACTCAACCCCAAACACAGAGTAGAGGGGGTGAACTGGGAATGCCACGTGGCTATCAAACTCCCAAAGCCCACTGTGGCTGCTCTTGGTTGTGAACTTGACTACATCTGGAACTAAAGCCCAAAAATGAAGGGAACACCTGTGGTTTGGTGTGATTTGTGTGTTGATTGTTTGTTTTTTGTTGTTTTGTTTTTGCTTAATTTGAAGTAGAAGGTCACTTCTCACCTGGCTCTTTGAGGTAGGAAGACACACTTTTAATCCAGACCTAATCTGGGCCACACCTTCTGCTGGAAGCCTATGGAAGGACATGGAAGAAGGAAGCCTTTGCTCTTTGCCTGCTTGCCCTCACCTTGCTAGCACATCCATTCCTTCACTGGCATTGGGGCCTACTTGTTTGGGATTCTAGAGTATACTGAAGACTAGCTGAGACATCCAGTCTCAGGGTCTGAGCAACTACTGGATTCTTGGGCTTTCCTTTCACAGCCAGCCATTACTGGAAGCTGGACTGCAACCTGTAAGTCATTAATTAATAAATCATGTATACGTACATATTCATTCTTTAAGTTCTATTACTCTAGAGGACCATGACTAAATACACTCACCTCCAGTGACATGCTTCCTTCAGCAAGGCTGCACCTCTTCAATCTAGCCAAACAGTGCCACTAACTAGGGACCAAGTACTCAAATGACTGAGAATATGGGGTTCATCTCACTCAAACCACTGCACAGCCAGTTACACCACAGCCACAGTCGGGAACAGGGAATCTAAGGCTTCCTTGTTTGCTGTCAGCTGGCTTTCTTAACTCTTTAGGAAATGGTGCTGGGTCTTTCTAAATCAACTAGCAATCAAGACATGCCCCCACAGCCATGCTTTTAGGGCAACCTGATCTAGACAATTCGGTTGACACTCTCTTCCTCGATGGTTCTGGATTGTCAGAATCGACCAGCACATCCACAGTGAAGTGAGCAGCCACTACTGGAACCAGACTGAGCTTCTCCAACACGCCCTCACAGTCACAGTGGGCTAAAAACCATCCAAAGGTACAATACGGCTTCCTTCTGGATGCAGCTTCTACTCTCGTGTTGACTCATTCCACAAATGCTTTCTGAACACTGACTGTCAGGGGCAGGAGCAGGAAGAGGTCAGTGCTGCCCACTGCTGCTTTTCTGAGTTCCCAGGCCAGGATGAAGCCAAATATACATAAATGGATTAGGGGGATGGATCAGCCAGTAACGTGTCTGTTATCCAAGCATGAGGGCCTGAGTTTAGAGGCCCACAATCCACATAGAAAATGCTGAGCATGTGGGTGGAGACATCACCCAGGAGGTAAGAGCATTGGCTACTCTTACAGAGGACCCTGGTTCAGTTCCTAGCACCTACATGGCAGTTCACAACCATCCATAGCTCTTGTTCCAGGAGATCCAACATCTTCTATTGACCTCCACAGGGCCAGGCATGCATGTGGTGCACATACATACACGTAGACAAACATTCATATACAATGACTAAATAAATAATTGCTTAAATGCTGTATATGGCAGTGGGCTTGGGTATAGCTCCATGGACACAGGCAAACCTGTGGCACTCATCGTCCAGCCAGCCTGTTTGAATGGATAAGTTTCAGGTTCAGTGAGAGATCCTATTTCAAAAAATAAAGACAAAGAGACCAGGAAAAGACAACTGACATTATTATCCATACTCCACACACATGCACACACATGTTCACATGCACTCTCATGTGGATATGTACATATGTATATATAACAAACACACCACAACACGACACACATGCATATATGCGCGCATGCGCGCGCACACACACATACACACACACTTGAGAAGCTCTACTGTAGTTTGGGAATGTCCTTTAGGGCGTGGCTGCCACACCTGACTCATCATCATAGCCACCCAAGAAGATGCTATAAGTGACATGCCAGGCTAGCTCAGATTTAGCCACTTCCTGACAACTGTGCCTTCAGCAATGACAGGAAAAAAATTATATTCAGCCTCAGGTTTTAACTCTGGGCCAGGCACTGTGGAGGGGGTTTTATGAATAAAACTTGTGATAGGAAAGAGGTGGGCATTGCCACCATTTTCCCTACTTTCATATGGGGGAAACTGAGGCACCGAGAGATCAACATGCCCAGAATATCAAGCTGCAGAGGCAGATGTTTTGTTTTTGTGTATAGTATATGTTATGGTGTGTGTATGTGTGTGTGTGTGTGTGTGTGTGCACTTATGCACATGCCAAATATGTGTTGTTGGTGCCCAAGGAAGCCAAAGGAGGTATTGTCAAATCCCCTGGACCTAGAGCCACAGGCGGTGTAAGTGTTGAGGGTAATATTCTAAAAATCTGAGGTTTGGGCTGACTATCTAAGTGTCGGCAGCTCTGCTTAGCTCAGCTGCCACGTTTTTGTAGCCAGAGGCCACGCTTGCGCCACAGCTAGAAACGGCCAGCCAGAAACACCGGCCCTGGCACCCATGAGATGCCATCGTGGAGGCTGGCTCTGCCAATCCACCATTCTGTCTCCACAATGCTTGGCTGAACCCCAGACAGGACCTGCCATCTATGTCGTACCCAGTAGAAAGGAGACTCTAAAACGTAATTATTATTCAAAGGCTTTATATATTTAGAAATTAACATTTTGCCCACACAATTAGAGGTGTTTCCCAATATCTAACCTTAAGATATAAATTGTTACCCAGGACTGTTCTGGACCCATGCATGGTTCTCCATGGCTGCTACATCTCTCTGCTTCTCCCTCCTTCCTCTCCTCACTCCTGCCACATTAGCTCCTCCCAAATTACCAAGCTTTATTGTAAAATGTATGGGGGGAAATATCCTGCTACATGTAAGTAGTTTATGTGGGTGCTGGGAACTGAATTCAGATCCTCTAGAAGAGGAGCAAGCACTCTTTACTGCTGCGCCACCCCTCTGGGCCCCAGAACCTGTACCTTTAATTTCGGCTGTCTGGCTTCAAGGCCAAAGGTTGCCAAGAAGTACCTGTAGATCTTTTCTTTAGGACCCAACAGGACCCTTGCTCCAGCTCTTCCCTGCCTCACCAATTTGACAGAGACATTTTTGGACCTGTACAATGTTCACAAGGACAGAGTGAGCAGGGACACTCCCACCTGCTGGGTTTAGCCCTGCCATGAACCAGCTCAGGAGCCTCCTGTAGTGATGGCTATTCCTGGTTGTCAACCTGACTACATCTGGGATGAACGACAATGTCAGGGCACACCTGAGATCCAGATCTTCAGGCTGCAAGACAGGTTTCTGACCTGGATCCTGAGACAGTGGCCATGAAAACATCTTAGGCCCAGACAAGGGAGTACACACCTTTAATTCCAGGAGACTGAGACAAGCTGATCTCTGAGCTCAAGGTCAGCCCAGAACACAGCAAGATTTAGATCCAGGCTTGGTGGTACACACCTTTGATCTGAGCCACACCTTCTGCTGGAGGCCTACATAAGGACATTGGAAGAAAAAAAAATCTTTACAGTATACTTTCCCTGTTTAAGTCACTGTGGGGTCAGTCTCTTGCTTGGACCTAAACTGACACAAAAGCATAAGAACCACCTCACTGGTGGCTCTTGTCCAGGGTCTTTGGATAGAACCGGCCACTGTGGTCACAATGCTGAGATGGACCATTTGGGACCAAACTGCACACACTGGCTGCTGAAACCCACTCAGCCTTCTTCCTCCTTGTGTAAGCAGAGGTGTCTGAGTACATTTGACCTGCTGTGTATGGACTAATTAAAATGTATGGCTCCACCTTCTAGAGGCTAAGAGGTCCAAGGCCAAGGTGCAAGCAGATTTGATGTGTCTGGAGGCCTGCTATTCATACATGGTGTCCTATGTGCCTCTACATGGTAGCTTGGGCAAAATGAGCTCCTTTGGTCATTTTATAAGGCCCCAAACTCTAGTCTGTCTTCATGTCTAATCACTTCCTGTGATGGTTTTGTCAACTCAAAAACTAAAGACACCTTGGGAGAGGAAACATAAGTTGAAGAATTGACTCTACCAGATTGGCCCGCAGGTGTGTCTGTGGGGGCATTTTAAAAAAAATTGCTAATTAATGAAGTGACTATGGGTCATGTCACTCTTAGGTGGGTGATCCTGAGTTGTATAAGAATGGTGGCTGAGCGTGAGCCTGGAAGTAAGCCATTAACTAGCATTCCTCCACTATCTTGGCTTCAATTCCTGCCTTCAGGTTCCTGCCTTGATCCTGTCTTGGCTTTCCTTCATGATGGACTGTATGTTACCCGTAAGCCAGATACATGCATTGCTCCTCAAGCTGCTTTTGGTCAGTGTGTGGTCACAGCAACAAAGAAGCAAATCAGGACACCTCCTTGTGGCCTACCATTTAATGTTAGCAGACAGAGGCTCAGGTTTCAGTGCATGAGTTTGGGGGTGACACAATATTCAGACTACACCAGAGTAATATGAATATTGTAGGAATCACATAAGCTAATGTATGCAAAACACACGGCATATAACAAGTGTCATGTACAACATGGCATTCTTATGTGGGTCAACCGTTCTGATTTAGGGAGCAGGGCATGTCTTCTTGGAAGTCTCCTCTGCCCTTTTAATCCAAGCTGAATTAGAACCTGTCTTCTGTGCTCCTTCAAGCGTTTCCCATGTTCTGGTCTCTATGTTGTCAATCGGGTGTGGATGTAGGATTGAGAGTTTCCTGAGGGCAGAGGTGAGGCCCTAGGACCTCATATGTCTGCCTGGATGAGGGAACAACAGTGTTAGTTGAGGTCCCTTGAGATTATAGACAACCACGAAGAACATGAGGCAGAAGGCCCCTGAATGACCAAGTGGGAAGAGATAGGAGAGGTGGGAGGTGTGTATGGGGTGGGACACATCTTTAGTCACTACATATATTTTTAACTTTTGCTTTTATGTATGCCACAGGTATGTGGGTGCCCAAGGAGGTCAAAAGGTGTTGAATTCCCTGGAGCTGGAGTTATTGGTGGTTGTGAGCTGCCCATTGTGGGTGCTGGGGACTGAACTTGGGTCCTCTGGAAAAGCAGCAAGTGATTTTAATCACTGCGCCATCTCTCCAGCCCTGCTACCCTCTTTTTAAAAGCCTTTAAATTACATTTATTTGTTTATTTATTTATTTACTTACTTGTGTGTTTATCATTACACAGGTGAGGTCAGAGGACAGCTCTGAGTTGGTTTTCTTCATGTGTGTTAGGCTGTCAGGTTTGGTGGCAAGTGACTTTAACCTGATTTTATCTTTAATCATGCCTTTTGAGAATCTGTCTTTCAATTTACCTAGAAATCACTAAACAAGCTAGGGTGCTTGGTCAGCGAGCCTCAGGAATCCACTTGTCTTTGACTCCCTAGTTAGAAGCCTGGCCTCTTTTTTTTTTTTTTTTTTAATGTGGGTTTTTTGGATCAAACTTCAGTCCTCATGCTTGCAAAGCAAGCCCTCTCCTGACTGAACTATCTCCTCAGCTCTAAAATGTCCTGACGCCAGAGAGTACAGAGGAAGAGCTCTAGACACCAGAGTTCTCTGTAAGGTTTCCTGAGCCCATGGGGAGTTTCAGAGCCACAGTCCCCACTGGAGGAAGCTGCTTCAGGGGGCACTGTCACCATGCCATGCACAGTTTCATGTGAATGTGGTAATGGATGGATCTAGTCAGCTAGAGCTGCTGGGGAAATCTGTTCCCACTGCAGGTCTGAGGAAGCTTTCATGGCTTTCAGATAAAGGGTTGGCCACACTCCATGAATGCAGGGCCAGAAGCTGGGAAGCCAGGATCTGTCACCTTGAAGGTAAAGTTCAGGCCCCTTTGAATATGAACACACACACACACACACAGAGAGAGAGAGAGAGAGAGAGAGAGAGAGAGAGAGAGAGAGAGAGAGAGAGAGAGAGAGAGAGAGAGAGAATATCATTAGCTAAGCTCTGGAAGCAGGGGGCCATGTAAAATACATGGGAAATTCTATGATTTTGATCAGGAGCAGGGAGAGAAATAAGGAGCTATTTCAGGGACTAGTTTCCTCCCCTACCCCAGTGCTAGCTTCCTGTATTGGTGTTTTCAGCTGTTACAAGAAGAAACTTATGGCTGAATCATTTTTTTTAAAAAAAGGAGGTTTATTTAGCTCATACTTCTGAAGGTTCATGAAAATATCACCTGCTTCTTTCCGCCCATCTCTGGTGGTACCTTGAGGAAGGTGTCACAGAAGAGTGTACATCAGAAAGCCATGGGGGAAGGACTCTTTGGATAGGGTCCTGGCCTAGCTCAGTCTTGCCTGGAATTCACCACTACATAACTCATGTTAGCCTCTAACCCCTCTGCTTCAGCCTGACAACTGTTGGGGATCACAGGTGTGAGGCACCATGCCATGTTTTTTGTTATTCTGAGACAGGGTTTCACTAGTTAGCACAGGCTGGCCTCAAACTAGTAATCCTCCTGCTCAACCCGCCCCCCCCCCCCCCAAATGCTGTGATTCCAGATGTGTACCACCACACTCTGCATTGGTCTTGCTCCTATTCTAACAACCTGTGCTAGGTGTGGTGGTGCGTCTGCAGCACCGCTCGCTACTCAGGAGGCTGAGCTGGCAAGACCCCTTGAACCCATGAGTTTGGGAACACCCTGGGCAACACAGTGAGACCTCATCTCAAAACCTAAAGCAAACCAAAACCTTAGTTACTTGTGCCTGCCAGAGCTCACTGTGCAAGACCAGCACAAATCCTTCCTGAAGATGATACCCCTGAAGGCCTCATCACCTCCTACCGGGCCCGCCTCTCAAGGGTTTCCCTACTTTCAACATTGCCACAATGGGGCAATGTTGAAACGCTGCCTCCACATTTAAACCCTAGCACTTGAGCAAGTAAGTAGAGAGGCCTTTTGCCACCATCTTGGTTCCTGGAAAGATTAAGAGTTAAGTGCCAAGATGGAGTCCACGGTGTCCAGGTTTTTCCATCTGGGTGTTGATGTGGCCTTCTGGCCTTTAGCTAGCATACAGCAACAACAGTGACTGAGAGATACCCCAGAGTCTGTGGAGTGTTGTTAGCCAGGATGGAGAGCCATTCATCCAGTAACTACTTTATCCATCTGTCCTGGTTACATATGTCAACTTGACAAAGACTATACTCAGAAGGGAAAGCCCAATTGAAGAATTGCCTGGATCAGACTGGTCTCTGTGTGTCTATGGGGGATTCTCTCCACTGTTAACGATGGAGAGACCAGTTGTAGATGGTACCATCCATAGGCAGGTAGTCTTGGGTTGTATAAAAAAGCTAGGTAAGCAGAGTCTGTGAGTCAGTCACCCAGAAGGCAGCATTCTTCTATGGTCCCTGCCTCTAGGGCTCTGACTTGAGTTCCTGCTCTGACTTCCCTCAAAGATGGATTTTGACCTGGAAGTGTAAACTCTCCTACTGGAGTTGCTTCTGGTCTGAGTATTTATCACATGAACAGAAGAGGAAGCTAGAACACCATCCATTTATCAGGCCCATGTTGTATGCTGCTCTAGAGTCCCTTGTCTTCAAGAGCTCAGCCTGCCATGCCCATGGGAAGGACCTGTGTCTGGCAGCTCTAGATCATAAACAAAGTCTGAGTAGAAGCCAGTGGTTTCCCACCCTGTCATTCTTCAGCCTGCCTGGCTCACCTTCCTTTTAAGATGTTCTACCAGTCACCACAGAGCGCCCTTCCTACAGTGTGGCCTAATCCTTTCCCTTTTACACAGGCATCCTTCAAGACTGCCCCAGGGAAGAGATAATTTCCAAGTAGAAGATGCTGGGAATGTCCAAGTTAGGCTTGGCTCTGTGATCACAGGTCTCTCATCTTACCCTGCTAGGGCTCTTGTCCAAGGATTAAAGGCAAGGAATAAATTAGCTATAGGACAATCGGTTGACTGGGCAGTTCTCTACTGCAGGAAAGAAAGGGCCCATATATCAGAAACAAGTCAGGTGGTGACTCATGGTTTCACTTCCACAGCCCATTGGAATTCAGAGACCACCAAGGAAGAAAGTCCTGTTTATTTATGCTGTTTTCTAGCAGGCCTGCAGGCTCACAGTCTCATGCAACCCTACAGTCAGTCCTTTCTATTTCACAGTTGAGGTAAACAAGACTCAAGATTCACATAGGGACTCACGATCGGCCAGTCTATTCATGGCGAGGACAGAGTTGAGTTGTTTAACTCCAAAGATGGACACTCTTCTGAGCCTGGGCGGTGGATGCAACCACACCAAGAGATTCCTCCTGAGTTCATCACGAGGCAGTGCCTATGTGAGCCAGGACTGCCCTGTTGCCGGGATTCTCAGGACTGGCCTGGGCTGACTGTCGCCCTCCACATCTGTTGCAGAGAGTCCCGGCGGGTAGTGTAGGGCAAATGGTTGATGCGGAACCAGTGTCTGGGGACAATGTTTCCACTTGGTGTGTACAGCTTTTCCCCTTGTCTGCCCAGAAGACTGCGCAGGGCTAAGTTGCCCGACAGAATCTTCTCATAGAATTCCACTCCACCTTGGACATAGGCTGCAGACAGAGAGGCTGTGCGGCGGTCCAGCCAGCTTTCCAGGGCAACAGTGAGGGAGTCTTTGGAAAAGGTATAGGCTACATAGCCTACCACTACTGCCACCAAGTTGAAGGCAGCTCGCAAGCTCATAGGGCCTCCATAGAGCCCCAGGGCATGCTTGGCACCCACACTTATTGCCCATGTCCCTGCTAGGCAAGCTGGGGCTGGCAGGGTCTGTAGGGCAGCCACACCGCTCTCCAGGTATACCACCTCCTTGGCCAAGGCAAACTTCTGGGCATCATGAGACAGGGTCAGGGCATCTCTCAGCCTGGTGCCTGCTGGGCTTTGCCAGTCCACTCTTTGCCCATGTATGATCACAGTGTGTTCAATGTTGGTCACAGGGCCACCCAGGAAGATGGCAGGGATTCCCACCACAGCCCCAGCAGGCAACCGTGGGAAGCCAGCACTCACAGGCTGAAAAGTGAAGGCAGTGAAAGGCTTGTAGCAGTGACCTGAAGGGATACCTATGTCTTTTAGCACCTCTTGGAAGAGGCTCCACAGCTGAGGGCAAAGAGGAGCTGGCTGGCCGTGAGGCCAGTACTGGTAGAGCCACTGGACTATGGGATCTGAGAAGAGGTGAAATGAGATTTGAACCCCAAACAGGCCTGCGCAGGAACCCACCAACAGGCCTGTTCTGTGTCTTTGTATAAAGGCTGCAGCCCTCCATAGAGGACCAGCCATGAGTACTGCCTCTGCTGATACTTTGGCCAAGAATAAGAGAAGTCAGCTGATGGTTCTGTCAGGTTGCAGGCTACACAGCCTCCGGGGCCACACCGCTCTTAACTGAAGTGACGTTGCACTGTGGCTGAAGGTATGGGTTCCCTCCAGGGTCAGACGCCTCAGGTTTCACAACGTCAGCTCTCCATCAGGCAGCCAGGTGTGCAGTCACTGTGACGGGTAGATACAGAGAGGACGCTTCAGTGTTTCGCAGTGATGGACAGCCTCAGACAATGGCTGTGATTACTTATTGCCATGGCTAGACATAGCACAGTGTGGTGGACATCTTGGGGCAATAGCTGTAATTACTTTTTGCCATGGTCACACACAGCACTAAGTATTTAACAGCCTCACTCCAACCACCACTCATCTCAGAGTAACTCTCTAACTGACTTATCAATAAAGCACATGTTTAATTCACACAGTACCGAGAGCATTGCGTATACAGCTGTCTCTTGGTGGCTACAAGGGTTTGCTTCCAGGATCCCCACAGATATCAAAATCCAAAGACCATCAGCTGCTTTATATAAATAGCACAGTGTTTGCATATGAGCTCCCACATATACAAGCCCACCTCTCACATACTTTAAATTATCTCCATACTACTATAATACCCACTGCAACATAATACTACATATAGAGCTGGACTCCACTAGAACGTCTGCGAGCTCAGCAGACAATTTTGCTTGCATATTTTCAGTCCTTGGCTGATTGAATATGCATGGACACAGCCAGCCAACTGTACTAGGAAATACCTGCAAGACTAATAAACACAGGGAATATTTAAACACACACACATTTGTGCATAAATGTGCACACACTAAATGTGCACAACCTTGGAGGATTAGATTCAAGATACAAACATAAACATTCCAAGATCTTCACATACTCATCTCTTACAAGGCTTAGAATTTGTTATTATTATATTATTACCTATATTCTAAGTCACCTCTGTGTCACTCACAGTACCTTACAGTACCTATCACAATGCAAACACTACACAGGTAGCTGTGATGCTGTTATTGCTTAGGGAGTAAAGACCAGAAAATAAAGCCATATTCAGTACAGATAAAAATGTTCCTTCTGAAACATTTTTGATATGTAGCTGGTGGTATCACCAAATATAGAGTCTGAGGACATAGGCAATTCACTGGATGCAGTCAGTCTAAAACAAACAAACAAACAAACATCCTTGTCTTTCCAGAACCAATAACGCAAAAGTTGGTCTTCAGCTGTGAAAAGGAATACAGCTGGACAGGTTTCTTTTCTTTTCTTTCTATCTTTTTGTTTTGTTTTGTTTTGTTTTTTCAAGACACAGGGTTTCTCTGTGTAGCCCTGGCTGTCCTGGATCTCACTCTGTAGACCAGGCTGACCTCGAACTCAGAAATCCACCTGCCTCTGCCTCCCAAGTGCTGGAATTAAAGGTGTGCGCCACCACTGCCCGGTGCTGGACAGGTTTTTTGACCAAAACCCCAGGTGGCAGTGCCTCATGCTGAACAGTGTCCCCACCTCCACCAAGCTCCCATGGCCACACTTTCATTATCTCAGGATGGACTGTATTTGGAGCTTGGGTCTATGAGAGAAATGGAATGGAAGGGATGGCAACAGCCAAATCTCACTGCTTTCGAGCTCAGATTAGAAGGCATACAGAAAAAATGCCACATGAAATGGAGGTGAAAGAAGGCCATTTGTTAGCCAAGCAGAAAGGCCCAGGGAACCAAGCCTGGCTATACCTCAGTCTTGGACCTCCAGCATCCGGAACTAAGGAAAAATAAACTACTGGCTAACTAGTGGCATGCTAACCACTCACAGTAGAGGCTCAGTATTTGATCACAGGCTGTTAGGGGTCCATAGCAAGCGGTTCACTTTAAAAATGTTATCTATTACATATACACACATAGACCATCAACCTCACTAATTATTATAGTTAATACTGTTTTGTGGGTGGTGGTTTTTTCTTTGAGACAAGGTCTCACAGGTACACTTTTGAATATTCTGGGCACCTTATTTCATCTGTGATTATTAAGCCACTAATTATGACTGTTATTTATCTTTGGATAAAATTTCACTTTGCTACTATCTCCACGAAGCGTTTGATTAGCAATATACTACTGCAAACAACATTTAATATACTGCATCACATAATTAACCCATTCTTTCCAAGAGGAAACTGAGGCTAGAAAAGACAGGGTCCTTGGGAGGGAACCAAAAAAACTCTCCTGGGTCGACCTCTGAGTCTCGCAGTTGGCCTAGAAGCGGGTGTAGGATTCTGGCTTTAGAAGAGTTCCCAACGCGATTCCGCCCTGACACACAGGGGGCTGCTTCCAACAACCGGAACATGACTGAACCCGGAAGCAAGACATGGGAGAACTCCCGTGCTCACAGCCAAGAGCGAGATCTTACCTCTCCAGCAACCTCGGAACACGCCGCTCCCGCACTGGACTGGGCAGGCGCAAAGCACGCCGGTCTGGAGCCTTCGGGGGCGGGGCTTTTGTGGGCGGGATGGTCCTTTGTGGGCGGGGCTTGGAGCCGTGCTTCTGCTCTGGCCCTGGCTGCTGTATCGCTGGAGTCAGCTCGCTAAGGTCTTATTCAAAGGGAGGAGGAGCAGCTTGAGGATTTTGCTATCCAATTCAACCGTGTCGTGGCGCCCATCGGAGCTAAGATAGTGACCTGTTGGTCCGGGTTTGTCAGCGCAGAATAAGTGTCTGTGCAGTACGCTGGGAGAAGAGCATAGCTTGGTGAGGTCTGGAATTTGCTGCCAGTGACCACTGCATTCCGAAGGTCAAGTAACCTTGTGAGGCCTGCAAGAAGTGCTGTGTAGACTAGATTAGAGTTAAGTAAGCAATACTTACTAGAAGGCACACCAGCAAATGGTAGATGCGTGGATACACATGTGTGTGCTCATTCGTTTAAAGGCCAGAGGTGAACTTGGATGCTGCTTCTCAGGAGCCAGCTGACCAATTTTTGGAGATAGGGTATCTCACTGGCACCTGGGGTTCAGCAATTAAGCTAACCTGCCTGGTCAGGTGAGCCCCAGGGATCTACCTGCTTCTGTCTCTCCAGTGCTGGGATTACAAGCATACACCATTAACAACCAGTTTTTTTATGTGGATGATGAGGCTTGAGCTCAGGTCTGCGTGCTTTTGTGGCGTCTGTCACTTTACCACTTGAGCCACCTCATTAATAGTCTAAGGAGTTTTCTAAAAAGCAATTCCAAGGGGCTTTGCGTGTTAAAATACCATTACTAATATTTTAGTTACTATTCAGTAGGTTAGAGTAATATGTTTAACTATCTCATGTCTTTAAGCCTAAAAGTCTGTTTACAAATATTACCTTAATACACCCAGGAATCTCTGGATAAGGATATTATTTTAATTGGTTTATGGTCAACTTTCAATTCATCCACAAGCCTTACAGATTATCTTTCTTATTTATATCCCACGATTTCCATCTTTAATCAATTTTTCTGAGACATCTCAAACCACACTTTGCACTTCGGTGAACTTAGTTGGTTTTTTTTTGTTTTGTTTTGTTTTTTGAGACAGGTTTCTCTGTGTAGCTGTAGCTGTAGCTGTGGCTGTCCTGAAACTCATTGTGTAGACCAGGCTGACCTCAAACTCAGAGATCTACTTGATTCTACGTCCTGAGTGCTGGGATGAAAGGCACATGCCACAGTACTGCTGCTGCCACCGTCAGTGCCACCACCACTCGGCTTAGTTGGTTCTGTTAAACACACTCACCCCCAGGATTAGTCAGAGTTCTCCAGAGAACTAGAGCCTGGAGTGTGAGGGTTTGTGGAAAGAAGTTTAATAGAAAGCGTTGGTTCCATGGACGTGGTGGCCTGGATCCTTAATCCCAACACTTGGGAGGCGGAGGCAGGCAGATGGGCTCCATACAGTTACCAAGGCTGGAGACCTGAGGTTTGCTTTCAGATAGTTGAACCACCAAGATTGCTTGTGGCCTGCCACTGGTCAAAACCAGAAGCCCCCAGAGCAAGAAGACAAATGCAAAAGTTCTGATCTGAGTCTTAGTCCAGAGCCAGGAAAACACCAGTGTTCCAGGCTGGGAGCTTTGCTTATCTTTCAGTGTTAAGGACGGACCTGCTGGGACTTCGGTCTTACCACCCTTAGCTGTGCCCCAGGAGGAGGGAGAGCACTTTTTCTTAGACTAGACTGTTGTTCTGGTCATGTTAGACATGATGTTAGCTGTGGAAGGGACTAACCCACAGCCCACCAATATAAGGTATAAGGAACAGTGCATGGTCAGTCCAAGGCTGTGAAACAGGGTGTAAAGATAACGGTGGTCATTGACTAGCTGGCAGTCCAGTTATCAAGACAGCGGTGCTCTCTGTTGCATCTCTACACTGAGGGGTAAAGTCGATGCCACACAGCAGCTGTGACTCCTGGCCAGGGGCATTGGGTTGGTCAACATCTGTCATGGAGCAGGGAGTTCCTCGGGGGGCCTCACCCCTCTGGGAGAATCTATGGGCAAGTTAATGAATGCTGGGGAGAGAAAGAGACGTTTTCCTCAGTAGTATAGCGCTGAGATGATGCCTGCGCTCCTTTAAATAACCCCCACCCATGCTCCTGTAAGCAACCCTCACGAAATTCATTGTTATACACCGAGACATGAAAGTAGAAGAGAGAACAATTAGGAAGAGGAAGCAGATCAGTGAGAGGGGAGGGGACAAGAAAGGGTGAATACAATGAACATTAAGTACATGTGTGAAATATCATAATCATAATGAAACTATTAATTATTTTAATTAACATATGCAAAAAGCATTAATAAAAAAATCCCGTGTTTATTGGGTTGGACCAGGGATGTGGTATGTTTGTGTCTCAGATGCAAGGAGAAAGACCACTGTCCCAAATCATAAAGCCAAATTAATTAAAGCAAGCTTTTATTATCTGTGTACATGGGCTGTCTCTCCCTAAAGGTAGGGTTCAAGAGATAGCATTGGGCATGGGTAAGGTAAGGGTTTTTAGGATTTGGTAGCAGGAGGTTTTGACTTTTTTTTTTGTTTTTTGTTTGTTTTTCAAGACAGGGTTTCTCTGTGTAGCCCTGGCTGTCCTGGAACTCACTCTGTAGACCAGGCTGGCCTCGAACTCAGAAATCTGCCTGCCTCTGCCTCCCAAGTGATGGGATTAAAGCCGTGCACCACCACTGGCCAGCAGCAGCAGGTTTTGAAAGGGGGGATTTGGCAGGCAAGTAGGTGGGGCTGTAGGAGCAGAACATAAATATAACAAACTAGTCAAGGCCTCCTGTAGCAAAGATGTGTTTGTAGGTGGTCATAACAATAGATGGTTATGATAACCTTTTTAAACAAAGGTGTGGTTGCTGTTTCTTGGAAAAGGCAGTACAAAAATCATTTGTACTTAAGGTTACATGTGGGTCATGGGCTTATCCTTGAGAGACATATTTAATTATAAACAGGAGTGAATCGAGTTTGTCTTTACTATAAGATGGCTTTTAAGCCTAAGATGGAGGCAGGCTGGTTTATCACTTTGTGTAAGATGTGTACTGTTGTTTACTGGGGCTAGAGCCCTCTGACTACTTTCCATATGCACCTCAAGGTTTTGCTTTTTAAAACTTTTGTATGAATGTGTATGTGTGGTATGTGCACATATGTGTGCATGCGTATTTAAATGTGTGTGCATCTGCTTGAGTATTTGTGCATGTGTGCATGCCAAGGATTAAGGCTGATGGCGGGTGTACTCCTCAGTCACTCTTTACCTGTTTATTGAGACAAGGTCTATCACTGATTCTAAAGTTTGCCAGTCTAGTAGTCTAGTAAGCCATCTTGCTCTGAGAAGTCCTGTCTACACTTATCATGGAATGGGCTACAGGCAGGCTACCATGCCCACCAGGCTTTGACCCGCCCCAAAACTTGGGGGTCTCCGTGTCGCCTTGAAACTCTCAGGTTTCGGTTCCAGTTGTTCCGCGCACCTCCCGTGTCCCCTTTTCACCCGTGGAAGAGAAACACGAGAGGCAGAATTCGGGTATCACCACAGCGAGGTTTTACTTGTAACAGCAGAAGTGAAAAACGCGGAAGGGCCAAAGACAGGAAGAGGCACAGCTTAAATACACCCTAGAGTGCCGTGTTCACTTCTGATTGGCTGTTCACTCATTACCCATAATACGCCCTGGGATGGGCAGTGACTTTTGGCACGCTTTTGCCTTTTTGCACCTGCGCAGTTAGTTATTTACTAGTGGGAAGGACACGATGTCCGTGCCATCTTGGAATGATGGAATTATATCACCGCTAACAGCGGCTTCCTACAGCTGAGTGCTTAGAGTAAAGGTTTTTTAAAGGGGGAAAAACAAACCCCTACATCCTGGTATCTTGATTGACAGCTGCTGGGAGAAGTTTTACAGAAGCAAGTAATTCAACAGAAGCTAAGGTGAACGGTTAGCTGGTCAGGGAGGTTTGCACACCAGGCAGTTTAGCTAAGATAAATTTTCTGGGACATCTTGACCTCAGTTCCTAGAATACAGTTGGGTAGTTTTCCATGTTTTTTTTTTTTTTTTTTTTTTATCAAGGAGATCAACTTCTAGTTAAACCTAAAATGGCCTTAGCGAGGATGAAAGGTGGAGAAGCCTCTGTACTGTCTTGCCCTGTCACAGAACCTCTCCCAGCCTTCCCTCAAAGGTCAACTACCTTGTGCAAGGACACCTAGTTCCCAACCTGTGTCAGCTCAGATCTCCAACCTGCTGACTGTTGTTGGGAAACACTGCTATTTAAGGTCTCGGTCTCCCACGTCTGGATAGCTCCTCTGAAGCCTGCCTTCTGCAGCAGGGCTTCCTCTTCTCCACGTAACCTTATCTAGAGAGCCTGAACCCGTACCATCTACCTGAGGAAGGTCATGTAGTCCTTGACAAACTTCCTCTCCACCCCTGACCCCCAAGAATCTGCCCTGGGATTACAGGACTGCCTCTCCATGCAAATGAGGCATTCCCAGTATGTTAAGTTCCAGCCAATGACTTGCATTTACCCTGAAAACTCCTCTCCACTCTCCAAGGTTCATATATTACCCGCCCCCCAGTCAACCCTGAATAAAGTGTATGCCCATAAGCTGTTTCACTGAAGATCAGCTAAGAGAGCTGTTTCATGAGTTCTGTCTAAAAAAGCTGTAACACTAAAATCCTCAGAGAATTCCCCCCCCCCATCCCCACACCTGGGAACTCCCAACCTGTGGGATTCTGCAGACCCCACCTGTTCCTGGCTCTGCTTCATCTCCCCCCCCCTTCCAAACCCCCAGTACCGGGGCTCAGAACGCTGACTCACAGACTGTCTTAAATCTCTCTGCCTTTCTGCTACTGTGTACTTCTCTCTCTTCCCCCAGCCCACAAACGATGGCCTTGGCTGTTTGATCCCCAATAAAGCTTCCTGTTTTCTACCCAAGGAGTGTTGTAGTTTGTTAGTTTCTCTGTGCCGTGGCTCACTCGGGTGCTGTGCTCGTGGCTCACTCGGGTGCTCACTCGGGTGCCGTGGCTCACTCGGGTGCTGTCTACTTTGTTTGTTGCTTGCTTTTGTTGTTTTGTTTTGAGACAGGGTCTCACTGTGTAGCATTTGTTTGCTTGGACCTTGTTATGGAGGCCAGGCTGACTCTGAGTCACAGGTACTTGCCTGCCTCTGCCTCTTGATTGCCACATTAAAGGTGTGCACTCCGTGCCTTCAGGACAATGAGTTAGACAGATTCTCTGCTGGGCAGACTCACAAGCTCTCAGAAGACCTCTTCCCTCTCATTCTGACAGTGGGGGTCCCAGAATCAACAATGAGAATGGATGGGGACTGGGGTATAGGGTGGGCGGGAGGCTGTAGCATCAGGGATCCCAGAGCAGGTGAGGGAGGTGGGGGGTGGGGGACAGGAGGCTCACAGATGGAATTAACTTGAGCAATCTGGTCTGAAATTTAGCATTTCTTTTCTGAGGTCCTGGTGCTGAATATTGAGGACCTTGTTACAGATTCACAGATAGGTTCTCTACAGGGTACAGTTTACTGTGGCTTATTCAGCCCCTAGTTTAAATCTAACAGATAATTTTAGTAAGCATAAGAACAAAACATTAGTAAGAAAAAGCAAGCTGCCAGGTCTTCAGAAGCAAGTGTTGCACCCGAGAGTCCCAGCCACTCAGTTGAGAAGCTGAGTGATCCACTATCCTCAAGGAACTTGGTGACTGATCCCAAAGAACCTCTGAACATCACATGTCCAATAGCTGCAGTGAAGCAGCTTTATCCATGGCATTGATTGAAGAATAAAACGCAGGTGACGTTTCCCTGCCCCTTTTCATACATAGGAGATCTGAAGAAGGGGGTGGGGTGAAAGCTCTTCTGTTGATCTGGAAGGCAATTTGGTTGGTGTAGAACTTGAGGTGACAAGTATCAAGTCAAGAGATGTATTTCTTGTAGCATCCACTAGAGAGCACAAGATCTCCAACTCTCTCAATGTAACCATTCCATGGGGTGTCCTTTGTGGTGCCAGAGGATAAGTAGACATAATAAATGTAGGAACCCATTTATGAAATGCTGGGATAGAACTTGGGTTTCACACAGGCTCCACAGCACCCTACGAACTGAGCTATATCCTCAACACTGCAGAAGCTAACTTACTCTGCCAGACAGACTCAGGAGAACAGACCGCTCACCCCATGGGATCAAAGATGAGGGGCTGCTCTGCAGGTGACTGTCACCTGAAGGGATCCTGATTAGTGATGGACTCCTATGTTCTCCTGACAGTCAATGGCTGTCCTGTCCAAAGAGGTGAGTCTTGAGAGGTCTGGAATCAATGTCAGCACATGTGAGTGTGTGTGTGCATGTGCGTGTGCACGTGTGTGTGTGTATGTGTGTGTAAGGTGTGTATAAGACAGAGATTTTTGACAATTTATAATTACATATTGTTGATGGTTAATCTTGGTTGTTAACTTGGTGGGATTTAGAATCATCTTGGAAACAAATCTCTGGGCATGTCTCTTAAACCAGGTTCTTTATAGATGGATTATCTAGGTTAAGTTAATTAAATTGAGAAAACCATCCTTCAGTGGACATCACCATCCTTGGGATGCAGTCCCAGACTGAGTAAAAAGAAGAAAGTGAGCAGAGCATTGGGGTAACATTTTGGTGCACTGCGTGAAGGTTGTCTCTGTATTTTTCAAATGTTGATTCTGTGCGGCAAATGGCTGGACATGTATTGTCATTCTTATGGCTAATCATCTGCCTTGATATTTTGTAAACATACATCTTCCTCACTTTTGATTGGTTTAATAAAGATCTAACAGCCAATAGCTAAGCAGGAGAGGAAAGGCGGGACTTCAGAGAGATGTATACGGTGAGAAGAATCAGGGGCCTGAAGATTCACTATCATGACACAGAGGAAGTCGGACATGCTGAGAGAGAGAGAGAGAGAGAGAGAGAGAGAGAGAGAGAGAGAGAGAGAAGAGAGAACATAAGAAGGAGAAGTAGAAAGAGGAGTAGGAAGAAGATGAAGAGGAAGAGGAGGAAGAAGAAGGAGGAAGAAGAAGGAGGAAGAGGAGTAGGAAGAAGAGGAAGAGGAAGAGGAGGAAGAAGAAGGAGGAAGAGGAGTAGGAAGAAGAGGAAGAGAAAGAGGAGGAAGAAGAAGGAGGAAGAGGAGTAGGAAGAAGAGGAAGAGGAAGAGGAGGAAGAAGAAGGAGGAAGAGGAGTAGGAAGAAGAGGAAGAGGAAGAGGAGGAAGAAGAAGGAGGAAGAGGAGTAGGAAGAAGAGGAAGAGGAAGAGGAGGAAGAAGAAGGAGGAAGAGGAGTAGGAAGAAGAGGAAGAGGAAGAGGAGGAAGGTGAAGAGGAAGAGGAGGAGGAAGGTGAAGAGGAAGAGGAGGAGGAAGGTGAAGAAGAAGAGGAAGGAGAGGAAAGAGAGAGAGAGAGAGAGGTAATGGGCCACATGGCAGAGGTGGCCTAGGAGAGTTGGGTTAACTGATTTGTATGAGCTAGCTAGGAGGCAGACCTGCTATAGTACCTAAGCTTTTATAAATAATAATAAGTCTCTGTGTCTTTATTCAGCATCTGGTGGTGGAAGGACAAAACAAACCCTATTTGTCTCCATTTAAGGACCAGGCCTGATTTTAAAAAGAAGGCCATAAAGCAACAGTTCTAGGAACAGACCGACCATAAGTCCCAGGAACTAAGCCATAAGCCATCAGTTCCTGGAACAGACCACAAAACCTAGAAACAAGGTCATAAAACCCCCTCCCGAAGAACAGCCACACAGTTGGGGAGATATCTCAGAGTGGGCCCTCTGTGCTGGGCAGCCCAGTCTCATTCTATGTTAAATATTCATGAGTAGGAATGCAGACCACTGAGCACCTGTGACCTCCTAACACCCACCAATGAAATTTTAGATTACCTAATCCTTCTAGGGAGTTCCCCTGGTTCCCCATAAGAAGGCCTGAGTGCCTTTGTCTGGGGTCAGTCAGTGTAGGCACACATTTCTTGTAACCTACTTTTAATAAGGGTTCAACCTCTCCTCTAGCCCACCACCCAGTAGAGGTAGTGGAAGAGAAAGTTATTAAGATATGGGGGATGTAGTCCTGGTCAACAATAGTTCTTTGTGTGTGTGGGAAGTTTGGTGTTCTTTCTCAGCAGTTCAGTCCCGCAGCAAACAACAAATACAAATCGGCAGCTGCAGACCAGTCCTCTAGGCAGGCAGACACCACACACGAACTGGCGGCTACAGTCCAGTCCTTTCAGCAGGCAGACACCAGGCATGAACCAGCAGCTACAGCCTAGTCCTAAAGAAGCCACCAATCTCACCAACAGGCCCCAGGCAAGGCTGTGGGAGAGGCAAGCTGCTGAAGGAACGTCATGAGCAGTTCTTGGTAAGTTTCTTTCAATGGCCGTGCTACCACAAACTGAGTTCAACAACACTATGTAAGGTGAACTGACACATGCCTGTCATTAGCAAAGAATAGTGATCAGGGCAGAGCAAAGAAAAACCAAAGCTCAGTGCTCGTCTTCCACTGTCTGTGGGATCATTTTTTATATTCCTTCATCACATGTCCTTTCATGTGTCTGTGCCAGCAAAACATCGTTTCACCTGTTTGCCCCAGCAAAACACCATTTGACAAAACTAACCTTCCAAAGAAACTAGGATTTTCTACGTCAGGTCGCCATTTTGAAAAATGGTTGACAGAATAGATGTCCCTTGCCTTTGCATACTATCTGAGTCTGGGGTCTTCCTTCCGCGATTTTCTGACCCTTACAGCAGGTCTAAGAAAGACTAGCAACAGCTGAGGACCAGCATTCCTCTCTCTGCTTCCTGACTGTGTATGCCATGTGACCAGCTGCCTCATGCTCCTGCCACCATGTCTTCCTCACCTGATGGCATGTTTTTCCTGCCATGTTGGACTTTAGTCACTGGAACCATGAGCCAAAATGAAACCTTTCCTTAAGTCACTTTTGTTGGGTATTTTGTTGCAGCAACAAGACAAGTAAGTAATTGCATAATACATGCATGCATGCATACACACACACACACACACACACACACACACACACACAAACATACATACAAGGGAACAGAATACACCTGTCTCAGTTAGGGTTTTACTTCTGTGAAAAGACACCATGACCAAGGCAACTCTTATAAGGACAACATTTAATTGGGGCTAACTTACAGGTTCAGAGGTTCTGTCCACTGTCATTAAGGCAGGATCATGGTAGCATCCAGGCAAGCATAGTACAGGAGGAGCTGAGAGTTCTACATCTTCATCTGAAGCCTGTTAGAAGACTGGCTCCCACATGGTAAGGAGGAGGAGGGTCTTAAAGTCACACCCACAGTGACACACTTCCTCCAACAAGGCCAGACCTCCAAATAGTGCCACTCCCTGGGCCAAGTATATTTAAGTTACCACAACATCCAATTACAATTGGATAATTATGTGTATGACAGAACCCAAGCACCATCAACCATCCTTACCTGCACATATGAATGGTGTCTCATTGACAAACACAATTAAAAGACTTGGCTACCAGGATTCCTGGTATCTTTGCAATGACTTCCCCCATGTGCTTCTGGGAGTTCCGTTAAGTTCCAGATACTGTCCAGCTGTTCTCCAGTATGCTGTGAGTTCTAGTTGTCTCACAATGGCCATCCTAGTGCCAGTGCTAGCCAGGTTCTGCTACCAGCACAGCTACTCCTACTCCGGGAGCCAGTGTTCTTACCCACGTGGCTTTTCCTGAGAGTGGTGGCTAAGGCCAAAGTACCAGAGAAGTTCTGGGCAGAGGTGGGAAGTCAGATCCCTCCCAATCCATCAGACACCACAAAAGACTCCCAGAAGGAACTACAGGAGCCTGGGTCTTAGTCTCTTGGTGTGTGTGTGTGTGTGTGTGTGTGTGTGTGTGTGTGTGTGTTTGGAAGATAGAGGCTTACCTCAGGTGTCCACATTGTTTTCTGAAACAAGGTCTCCCACTAGCCTAGAATTCACCAAGTAGGCTAGACTGGCTGGCCATTGAGACCCCACTTCTCTGTCTCTTGCCAACCAACACTGGAATTAGAAGTGTGTACCTTTATACCAATGTTCTACATGGGTTCTTGGGATCAAATTCAGGTCTTCATGCTTGTAAGGCAAACACTTAACTGACTGAGCCTTCTCCCAAGCCCCAGGCCACTGGCTCTTGTCACATTGACTCTTGGCTTGTTCAAGAAGGCTTCATTCTAGCACAAAGGCTTCCACTAAGAATCTCCCAGCATGGCCATCATAACAGTATATCTTTATTTTCAGAAAGAAAAAAATATATATATAGTTTAAAGCAAGGTATCTGCATTTCAATTCTTGTCTCTAGAAACTTTAGTTCCAAAAGTGGCTTGAATGTAAATGGACTCAGAAGACCTCAGTGACCTTCGAAGGCAGAGAGAGCAGAGGACACACCAGTGGGTTTTATTCTAGAATCAGGTATGTGTTGAGAGCTTTGCTTCGCAGATTCTTCATCTCCTCCTGCAACCTTTCTCCCCCCTTTTCAGGTACCTGGGATGAGTCTTTGAAATCCCTGGATATTGGAAACACAATAAGGATATATGGAGATACTAAAACATGAAAGTCAAGCCAGCTAGATAGGTCTGTGGGTAAACGCTACCCTAAGGCTGATGAACTGAGTTCCATCCCTGGTAACCACATGGTAAAAGGAGAGAGACGAGTGTCCTCTGGCTTCCACATGCCTGTTTACCATGATACATGAAGGCCCATACATATATACACATTCATGCATACAAAATCAATCAATAAATATACTTAAAGAATTTAGAAGCTGGAGGGAACTCAGTGAGTAAAAGTAGTTGGTGCCTTGCCTTGATGATATGGGGTTTTGATTCCTAAGACACACATCATAGGAGGAGAGAACCAACACACACACACACACACACACACACACACACACACACACACACACACACTCACCAAGTAAATAAACTTTTCAAAAACCATGCAAATTACCCTGATATCCCATGAAGATTGGAAAATTTTGCTTTAATATAGAAAAGAGGTTGTAATTATATTTAGCAGTAATTTATTAACCATTGAGAACCTTCAGCTCCTACGTGACTAGAAGTGGATTTGGGTCTCAGCTATATAGTCTGCTACATGGGTGAGTTCTGAATGGAAGTCTCTACCTCTTATTCTGGTCATCCTTGTCACCTTGCAACACTGTGAGGGTGACAAGAAGCCAGTCACATGGATCCTACAAGATACAGTCTCAATTGTCAGCAATAGCTGTGTTTGTATCCATGGGTGTGTTTATGTGGGTCTGTTGAGTGCACATTTGTGTCCATATGAGTGTGTGTGTGTGCATGTGTGTATGTGTGTGTGTGTGTTTGCATATGTGTATGTGCATGTGCGTGTGTGCGCGTATGTGTGTGTGGACAGAGTCTCACATCAGGTATCTTCCTTGGAAGTTCTTTGTCTTATTTTTTTGAGGCAGGGTCTCTCAGTGAACCTGGAGATAACTAATTCAGTAAAGCTGGCCAGCCAGCTCCAGAAATCCCCCTGCCTCTCTCTGCCTCTCCAAGTGCTGAGATTACAGGCATACATTATCATGCCTTTTCTTCTTCTTCTTCTTCTTCTTCTTCTTCTTCTTCTTCTTCTTCTTCTTCTTCTTCTTCTTCTTCTTCTTCTTCTTTTCTTCTTCTTCTTTTTTGGAGATAGGGTCTCTCTATGTGGCCCTGGCTGTTCTGATATTCACTATATAGACCAGGGTAGCCTTGAACTCACACAGATCCTCTATCTTTCAAGTGCTGGGATTAAAGGCATGTCCCATTCTGTCCAGTTTTCCTCTTTGAAAAAAACAAACCAACACAAACCATAGGTTCTGGGGGATCAAATTCAGGTTCTTACACTTGCCCAGTAGGCATTTACTGACTGGATGCAAGTTTTAAAAATATTTTATTGCTCTTTAAGCAAAGTGTGTGTGTGTGTGTGTGTGTGTGTGTGTGTGTGTGTGTGTGTGTATGCGATGCCCAAAGGGCCAGAGAAGGGTATTGGATCTCCAGGAACCACAGGCAGGTGTGAGTGCTGGGAAGTCTTCAACAGCAGTGTGCACTCTTAACCACTGAGTCATCTCTCCAGCCCTGTGGATTCAGCTTTTAAAGGTTTTGTGCTAAAGCATTTGAAAGAGGATGCCATGTATTTGAATATTTGAAGTGTTGGGGATATGCCTCCTTCAATGCTGGGCACACTTAGATTCAGACATTATGATATTTTTAACTTCCACCTAGGACAGGTCTTATCCTGGGCAGAAGTGTCCACTTACTTCTCTTTCTTGGAGTCCCTGTGGGTCAGAATGGGGAATTCCACTTGGATCATTTCTGGCGTCAGCATGACTTCTATGCTCTGATCACAGAGATCTCTGGAAAGGAAGAAGATGCAGCATGGGAATGGCTTTTTCCTTCTCAGCATAAAAACAGGATGAACTATCAGAGCATCTGGGAGCCCTGAGTTTCCCAGAGCTGCTGCTGCATCCATGTGCAGAGAAGCAGAGGGCAGGCGAACTGCCTCCACCCCCGATGGTGCTGGCCGAGGGGATGGGTATTTATAAAGAGCTGTTTTTAAAAGGGGGTCACAGGTGAATGTCTATCCCTTGAGGCTCTCAGCCTTCATCCCATGTCTCTACAGTAGAGAGGCTCAAGTGGGTTCAAAAGCTGGGATTCATTTGATGACATCCTCTGGACACAATGGGATGAAAATAGAGCTAAAACCAAGGGGAGCTAGAAAGCCCAGAGCTGCTGTGAAATCAAACAGTGTATCTCTTTGAAAGTTTTATTTTTAAAAATCATATAATGTGTTAGGTACCATTATGGCATCTTAGAACAAAGTGTGCCTTGGCAGTTCTCTTCCTGTGTCCCCTACCTCCTGTCACCCCTGCGTCCTCCCTGTGCAACCCTACTTGGATTAATTCCTCGTTCATGTCCCATGTGTCTTGTCATGCATCCTCACTCCCCATTGCTGTCCTCTGTGTCTCCCACACCACACCAGCTTCCATGTGTATATGTGTACACTCTGGGTTAGAATCTGCATGTGACAGATGACATTTATGACTTTCTGTGTTTGGGTCGCCTTGTGAACAGTCTATTTCCAAATAGTGAAAGAAATTCAAGTTCGTTCTCTCTCTCTCTCTCTCTCTCTCTCTCTCTCTCTCTCTCTCTCTCCTCTCAGCTTCACAGGCTCCTGTTTCCATTATGTTTCTGTTTTGTTTCCTGCCCAAAGAAATGGATCCAGGCAAGCATGGATGGACCTCTGAAACCATGAGCTGGAGCAACCCCTTCCCTTCTGACGGTGTTCCTTTTGGGTGCTTTGCCACAGTGATGATGAGAGCGACTGAGTATCATGAGAGCAGCGGTTGTTTTCTTTGAGGACTCTGTGGGTTGTGGGTCTCAGTTTTAACTCCTCAGCTTTGCCATGTGGCACTAAAGGACTTTATTAGTAACTTATGAATTGCTATGACAAAATGCCTGATGGAAGTGACTGAGGAAAGGCTAGGCTGATTCTGGCTCCCAGGTCAAGGGCTCAGCCCGTCATGGTGGGGGAGGTGTTGTGGCAGGAGCTTTAGGCAGCTGGTCACATGGCATCTGCACTCAGGATGCAGAGAGAGGTGAATGTTGGGGCTCAGCTCTCTCCTTTATTCAGCCTGGGTCCCCAGTGCATTGAATGATACCCCCCATATTTATCGGATCCACGTCAGTTAACACAATCTGGAAAGTCCCCCACAGAAATGCCCAGA
The DNA here is from genome assembly GCF_011762505.2 of Arvicanthis niloticus. Classification (NCBI taxonomy): domain Eukaryota; kingdom Metazoa; phylum Chordata; class Mammalia; order Rodentia; family Muridae; genus Arvicanthis; species Arvicanthis niloticus. The sequence goes on from NC_047667.1 coordinate 9,675,319, forward strand.
TGTTTGCCTCTTTCATAATTCTAGATCCTCTCAAGTTTACACCAAAGCCAACCATCATAGGAAGCATGGGAAATATGCAAATGAAGAGGTGTGGTTGGTTACAACAAAACTTTATTCACACACAGGTGGTGAGCCAGGTTTGTGCATAGCCCGTTGTTGCTGGTTGACCTGTGGCCTGTTGTTGGGCTGGTTAAATTGGGTCCCTGACCTCTTGGGGTTTATCTGGAGAGAGTGGGGCCCGAGAGTGTGGAGGAGGGCTACTTACTTTGTTAAGCAGCTTCACGAGGAGCCTACATATTATCTGTAGATGCTCCATTTGTAAAGGCCTAGTCAAGGGCAGGATATGGTGCAAAGGAGCTGGGAAATTTAGCCTCTGGCTTCAAATATTCTATGTTTGTAGAAGGAAAGGTCAATGGTATTTTGGAAAAATAGTCATTTCTACCACGTCCAAGTGAAATGCTTCCAAGCGCAATGAAGGCAGCTATACCTTCAAGGCTTGGATTTACACAGGAATGGCTTATCCAGCCGTAATACATGCACAGAGGTGGCCCTGGCAGTATCCTGTTAGGAAAAGTGTCCTCGAGGGCTGGGGAAAATGGCTGAGTTGGGAAAGTGCTTGCCAGGAGAGCAGGCGGACCTGAATTACATTCTCTGCACCCAGGTAAGAAAAGCTGGGTGTGGTGGCAGGAGCTTGTAACCCTGGTGCTGAGGAAGCAGAGGCAGGTGGATGCCTGCACCTTGCAGCCAGCCAGCCTAGTCTACTTGGTGAGTTCCAGGTTCAGTGCAAGTCCCTGCCTGAAAACACAAGGTAGAGAATGACCAAGGAACTACACTTCAGGTTGACCTCTGGTCTCCACATGTCTACCCACACACGGACACATATACCTATGCACTCATGTGAATCCCTGAGGTGTGAACACACTACCCTTCAAACCTGCAGGAAGCTGTGGTAGTGCCATGTAGTTGAGAGTGAGCACTTATCACTCTGTAAACATCAGCCCCTGTTAGCAGCTTCCCCCTCTCCAGGGAGGAACGTAATTAACAACAGGCCCTCACTGTGGCTGGGCCTGAAGTGGCACTGCTTGCCAAGCACTGCCTGATGTACACTTAATGCTTGGGAAATGCTATATTCTGATTACTAGCTTCCTCCTTAATCCTGCTACTCTACTCCCATGCCTTGGGTACCCATTTCAAAGGTGAAGGAAACTGAGTCACAACAGTGATGAGGGGAGGAAGGGCTTGTTCTGCTTGGGTCTGTTCTCTTCTTAAATAGGCAGGGCAAGTCAGGACTCTTTCTCAGTCTGAAGTAAATAGGGACCATCCCACCATGCCTGCAGCACTCTCAAGAAAGGGTCTCCCGAATGGGCTAGAGAAATAGCTCAGCAGGTAAGATGCTTACCGTGAAGCCTGGAGATCTGAGTTTGATCCCTGGGACGTACATGGTGGAAGGAGAAAAGTGGCTCCTGCAAGTTGTCCTCTGATCACCTCATGAGAACTTGGGGCAAGTGTGAGTACACATACACACACACACACATGCACATTCACATGCACATGTGCACTCACTCACATACATACACACTCTGTGTGCACACATGCACACATATACACACATGCACACGTACACATGCATGCACACACACATATTCAAAAAATAAAAGAGAAAGGGCCTTGTACTGTGCTTTGGGTAGATGTTCAGTCTTCCTCTGTGGATCTTGCTTCCAAGCAAGCATGCCCAAGTAGTGCCAACTCCCAGAGCACGTGGGCAGGTGTCAGAGGAATTGGCTACATGCCTCGGGTATTTAGCATCTCACTAATTGATTATTTTGCATGCAAATGTGCTAAAACTATCAATGTAGTATATGTTAATAGCAGAAAGAAATAGAGTTTGTCACAAGTTATTATTTTTGAGTACATACTGGGTAAGAGATACTGCACCTGGCGAGGACAAACCATTTCCTGTGCTCAGCAAGCAGGCTGACATGGATCCTGGTCTACGACGCTGATGAATGCTTGTCGGTGGTTGGGGTATCAGAATCTCTTTGCTTCACTATAACTTATGGTATCATTTAGAACAGGAAAGTTTGGGTTGATTAAGAATAAAAAACGAGGGCTGTGGAGATGGTGCAGTCGATAAAGTGCTTGTAGCATAAGCATGGGGACCTGATCAGTCCCCAGGGTATAGTAATGCTTGCTTATGATGGCAGTGCTAGAGAGACAGAGACAGGTATGTTCCTGAGCTCAGGGTCCAAACAGCCTAGCCTTACTAGTAAGCTGAAAGATCCTGTTTTAAACAACAAACGTACCTAGAAAACCAACAAAGATTGGCTTCAGGTCTCCACATGCATGTGCAAACACACATACACAGAGAGATGGGGGGGAGGCAGAGGGGGAGGGGGAGGGGAGAGGGAGGGAGAAGGAGGGAGAGAAGGAGGGGGAGGAGGGAGGGAGGGAGAGAGAGAGAGAGAGAGAGAGAGAGAGAGAGAGATGACCACAAAGAAGAAGCATGTGTAGAGAGGGCAGTGACAGGTAGCATAGCCAGCACACATGCCCGAGGTGTTTGGATGTCACACCAAGGGGCTCATGGTACAGAAACGCTTGGCTCATGGCTCCTGCTCTCGCTTCTGCTGTGGAGTTTCTAGCTGGATTTAAGGATACACGTTCTCCAGCTGTTGGATTCCGATTTGTAAAAGGAAATGCAAATACCTTGCTTCTAGTTTATAGTTCTTGTGTGTATGTGAGTGTGTATGAGTGTATGAGCAAGTGTCTGCATGCTTGTGTGTACGAGTGTGTGTGAATGTTTGAGTGTGTGTATGTGTGTGTGTGGTATATGTGTCCGTGTTGTACATGTGTCTGTGCGAATGCAGAGAATCCTGAGGTCACTGTCAGTGTCTTCCTTTAGTGTTCTCTCCCCTTTTCCTCTCTCACTGAACCTGGAGGACCCTGATTCAGCCTGTAGCAGACAGACGGACTAGCCTGTAGCCTGTAAGCACCAAGGATCTGATGGTCTCCATGACCTCAGCCTCAATGCTGGGGTTACAGATGTGCGCCACCATGGTTGGATTTTTTCTTTTCTTCCAGTTATGAGTGTTTGCTTACATGCATGGTACATGCCATGTGTGTGCCTGGTGCCCACAGAGGCCAGAAAGCAGCACTGGATCCCTCACTCTGAAACCACAGGGAGTTGTGCACTGCCACTGGGACATGACAGACTCTGCAGTGGCAGCCAGTGCTCTGAACAGCTGAGCCATTTCTCCAACCACAAGTCTGGCTTTCTGTATGTGTGCTGAGGATCTGAAGTTGGTCTTCATGCTTGTGTGTCAAGCACATTACTGCCTGAGCCGCCTTCCCCGCTCCTCACATCTGAGACATCCGGGATAGTCTATTCTGCACCGAGAGGGAAGCGTCTGTGTCATCTCCTGGTGGTACAGCTGGGCATCAGCCTTGCCTGCTCCTTTTGGGTAGACACATGGGTGCTGTGCACTCTTCCACAATCCCTCAGAGTGAGGAAAACATAACAGCTTACATACCAAAAGCCCCAAGAAGAAAATCAGAAAAATACCGCTCAGTAGTTTCCAATCTGTCTTCTTCTGGTAAGTCCTCCAGTGGGGCGGGGACATCTATGGGCAGCATCATGGGGCTGTACCAGTCACTTCTGTGGAGGAAGACACAAGCAATAAGGACCACATGCATCAGCTCTCATGCTGGCCCCTGTGTGGTTTGCTGTGTTTGCTTGTTTGTCTTGACACAGAGTCTCAAGTATGCCACATAAGCTTTAAACTCACTCATACTTAGCTGAGGATGGCCTTGAACTTCTGACCTTTCTGCTTCTACCTCCCAAGTGCTGGGCTTACATACGGCACATTGCTATGCCTGGCTTATGCTCTGTTGGGGATGGTGCCCGGGACTTTGTGAATGTTAGGCAAATACCCTATTATCTGAGCTCCGTCCTTAGACCCTAGAATTTATATATGTAGTGTGGTATGTAGAAGTAGTGTGTGGATATGTGTGTGCATGTTTGCATGTGTATAGGCACCTGTGGGTGTAGACTGTATGCATGTGTGAGTGGAGCCCAGAGGACTATCTACCTTATACATCTAGATAGGGTCTTTCAATGATCCCAGGTCTCACTGATCTGGCTAGCCGAGCTAGCCAGTTTACTCCCTTGTCTCTGCCTCCTGTGTGCTGGGCTTATAGGCACAGCCCCATCCATCTTGTCCAACACTTCCGTGGGTGCTGGGGATCCAAACTCTTGTCCTGATGCTTACATGACAAACACTTTGCCTCTAGAGATGTAACTTATTATTTTGAGACAGGGTTTCTCTGTGTAGCCCTGGCTGTCCTGGAACTCACTCTGTAGACCAGGCTGGCCTCGAACTCAGAAATCCACCTGCCTCTGCCTCCCAAGTGCTGGGATTAAAGGTGTGTGCCACCATTGCCCGGCGAGAATTGTTTTTAAAAGAACTTTTTGTGTAGTTCTGAGTTTGGGAAACACATGGATGTTCTACATATTGAGAAGATTTCATTAAATCAGCAAGAAAGTGGGATTAAGAAACAGTGAATTCCATAGTCACAATACAGGGGAAGAGAGAAAAGAAGGATGGATGGGACACGTCAGTGCTCAGGGGCCCTTACTGCTCCAGAGGACCTCAGTTCAGTTCCCAGTACCCATGATGCCTGGCTTACAACCACCTCTAACTCCAGCTCCGGGGGATCTGGAGCCCTCTTCTGGATACCACAGGCACATTCCCCCCACAAGAACAAGCACACATACAAAATAAAAACCAAACAAATCTTTTTTTAAAAAAGTAAGAAAAATAGGGAGAGGGTGGAGGGAGGAGAGAGAGAAGGGGAGGGAGAGGATTGGGGGAGGAATGTAGGGACAGAGCAGGGGAAGGAGGAATGGGACGAGGGACAGAGGGAGGAAGGAGGAGGAAGGGAGGGAGAGCGATGGAGATACATTGCAGGTTGGTGGGGAAGGGGATGAACAGAATGGATCAGGTTTTGGAGGTGGAGGGAGACAGTACTGGGAGTTACAACTGTAATGGGGGGGGTCATCTCCTAGGACAATGAAAACTCCCAGGAATCTATACCGGTGACCCTAGCTAAGACTCTTAGCAATGGGGGGTGTAGAGCCTGAACAGGCCATTTCCTGTAACCAGGCAAGACTTCCAGTGGAGGGACTGGGATGCCAACCCAGACACAAAACTTTTGACCTACAATTTGTCCGGCCCACAAGGTGTGCTGGGATAAAAGTGGTGCAGAAATTGTGGGAGAGGCCAACCAATAACTGGTCCAGCTTGAGACACATGCCGTGAAAGGGAGCCCATCCCTGACACTGCCTAGAGGGCCATGACCCAGAGGCTGGAGAGCCCAGAACTGCCTCCTAGAAACTTCCCTCTGACCTCCACATGACTGTATTCTGCTCCTTCCCCTCCAAGATTAAAAAAAAAAAATCGTGAAAATATTCCTAAGTGATCTGGATTAAGTGAATGCTTGACAGCCGTGCTGCATGATTTAACAATGTACAGATAAATCTCAGGGTTAAAGGACTCCAAGGGTGACCTCGTAATTGAAGGTCATTTATTCAAGCAAAATGGCTTTGAAGGTGAAAGCTCATGAATGGACTTGCAGAACTTACTGGAGACTGAAGGTCTCCCCTTCTAACCCCTGTGTCCCTGATACCCACTCCTAATGTGTTAATGTGTGGAGACAGAAGTGCTGGGAGGCGATTGGTTCATCAGAGCCCAGTCTCACAGCTAGGAGTAGAGCCTTCAGAAAAGAAACCCTGGAGAGCCGCACTCTTCCATCTGTGGGAGGTCACAAGCAAGGCTTCTGGGCCAGCAAGATGGCTCCTATCACCAAACCTGATGTCATGAGTTTGATTCTTGGGACTCCTATGGTGAGAAGAGAGGACTGACCCCTGAAAACTGTCCTCTGTCCCCCACATATGTGATATGGCTTGAGTGTAACCATACCATGCACACGCACACAGAAATAAGTAAAAATAGAAAAGAAGGCCCTGTCTGGGAACCAGGAAGTAAGCCCAGACACAAAATCTGCCCAGTGCCTGACTTATGAGAGATGTATATGTTGTTTTAACCTATGGAGACTATAGCACTTTGTTATAGCACCTGAATGGATTAATACAGAATTTAGAAAAAGAATTACCATTATTATTTATAACTGCTTTTAGAAACAACAACGAGACCATCAATCCAACAACCAATATAAACACATGGTAGAAAAATAAACATTTTTTTTCTTTTAAGGCAGAAGAATCTCATATAGCCCAGGCTGGCCTTGAACTCACTGTGTAGCTGAGGATGACTTTGAACTCTTGACTCTCCTGCTTCCACCTCTCTGTGCTGAGGTTACAGATGTGTGCCACCTTGTCCAGTTTCTACAATGCTGGGGATGGAGCCCAAGGCTGTTACATACTTCCTATGAGCTGAGCTGCACCCCTGCCTGGGCCCTGCTCCTGAGTTTTGAGCTATTATGCAATGGCAGGAACAAACTGACCCAACAGAGCATCCAGGCACAGAAGCTGAGGGCACGAAGCCGTGGCAGAAAGCTTTCCATTGACATGACCTTCATGTTTAATGCATGGCTATTCCAGGCCACGACAACCTCTTCCTGACTTCCCACTAAAACAACAGCATTGGGAGATGTTTCCAAGGACGTTACTTTGGAAAAATGAATTGGCTGGTTTTTAATACTTGGAATCCATGTATGTTAACCTTGGGCGCACTGCAGTCCAGACGCAACCCCAGACCCAGGGCAATATAGCTTGATGATTACATGTGTCAATCCCACCCCCCCACCCCCCACTGTAGGGGTGAGGATGTGAGACAAGAACTTTACTACTGAGTTACACACCAGCTACCATATGGGTCTATCTATATCAGGCTTGTCTGTGAACATGCCTGTGTGTATATGGAAGGAGTTCTTGATTGTTAATTGACATAGGAAGGCCCAGCCCACTGTGGGTGGCACCATGCCTTAGGCAGCAGGGCCTGAAACAGCAAGGATTCTGTCCTGCCTGCTCTTGGCTGTGTATGTGATGGTGCTTGAAGCTTCTGCCTTGACCTTCCTGCAGTAACAAGATGTAACCTGGAAGTGCAAGCCAAACAAACCATTTCTTCCCTAAACTGCTTTGCGTCAGGGCATTTTATCACAGCAACAAAAATGAAACCAGAACAATGGGTCAGTTTGATTCATTCGGTGTTCCTGTAAAATGAGTTGGTTTAGGGGACCGATGCTGCCATCTAGTGGTAAGAGAACGATTGCACAGCATTGAGAGTTCAGTGGAAATGGCAGGAGTTCTCAAAAGGAAGCACCAGTTAGATCCTAGATACTTCTTCATATAGCCATTTGCAACATCCCAGTGAAGTTCTCATCATAGGCCCTGCCTCACAAAAAGGAAAATACTGCTCAAGGGTCCAGGAAATGACTCAGTAAAGTGTTTGCCGTGCCAGCTTGCAGATCTGAATTTGATCCCAAGAACCTGATTTCTAGCCTCAGAACACACTTTTAAGAAGCTGGGTTTGGTGATGAACACCTGTTATCTCAGAGTGGAGGAAGCACAGACAGGAGACTCCATTGGTAACATGGCTGGCTACCCTAGCAGAACTAGCTAGCTCCAGTTACTAATAAAAGACCTTATATCAAAATAAATAAGTAAATGAATACACTTGAAAATAAAAAAGTTGCAGTTTCTGATGGACACCCAAGATTGCCTTCTGACCCCCATAAGCATATGCACGCATGAGCATGTGTGCCTGAATACACACACACACACACACACAGACACACACAGACACACACATCACACACACACACACACACACACACACACACACACACACACACAGAGAGAGAGAGAGAGAGAGAGAGAGAGAGAGAGAGAGAGAAACTCACTTACTCCATGAACCATAAAGAAAAAAAACACGAGTATTTCAACAGAATTATATGATCAGTTAATTCTCTATCTGTGCCGCCAATTAGCCGGCATTATGTTACTTTTAAAAGGCATATCTTGATTAAGATAAATTCAAAATATGAAAATAGGCTATCTATCAATGTATCTCCTTGGTAGGCAAGCCCCCCCCTCCAGTTTTGAAAGCATGAACTGAAAGTGTGGTTTGTCAGTGTGGCCTTTGACTCCGAGTCTCCCAGCTCTGCAAGTGACAGTGCTAACATAACCAGCAGTTCCCAGCTTACCTTTGAGTCGCTTCTGCCTTAGAGGCGTCAGACATGGAGGAAAACACCAGGGGCTGGAACTTCTTCCAGTTCATGACTCCAGGAATTATATCCTGTGATGAAAGTTGGTAAAGGGTCAGGATGCAGAAAGATGGTGTTAGCTGCGAGAGCTAATATCTACGGTTAACTTGACAGCATGGAGATTCATCTAGAAGCAAACCTCTGGGAATGTTTCTGAGGATTTTTAAAAATTGGATTAATGGAAGTGGAAGACCCACCCTAACTGTAAGCAGCAGCATCCAATAGGCTGAGGTCCCAGACTGAGTACAAAGGAGACCGTGAGCTGAGCCCAGCATCCCTTCCTCCAGGCTTCCTGACTGTGGATGTGACGTGGCCAGCTGACTAGAGCTCTCGACATCATGCCTTCCTTAGGTTGCTTTCGCCGTATGTTTTGTTACAGGACCAAGAAAAGTAACTAACAAAGATATGTCTTAGCCTTCATCTCATTCCGGTGACTATGTTTAAGTTCCAAAGGTTCGATCCAAATCGATCATTTCATTTAACTTGGCTGACTTTCTCTAAAGCAAAGACAGTTGGTCTAGTCCACAGCATGTGGTGATGACCAAGGGCAGATGCGGCCTCCCAGGCATTCAAAGAGGACAGGCGGCCCCCAGGCAGGGAGGACAGAATGCTCTGGCACCATCGGTCCAGCTGAGTGATGATGGGGACGGTACCTGTGTGGCTGGAGAGGGAGGCAGGTCATTGTGGACTTGAGGGACAAACCAGTGGAGCTGTACTTTGGGCAATGGATATACATTGAGGTTCGTGTGTGTGTGTGTGTGTGTGTGTGTGTGTGTGTGTGTATGTGTGTGTGTAACAGAGAGAGAGTTGTGTGTGTGTGAGAGAGAGTTGTGTGTGTGTGTGAGAGAGAGAGTTGTGTGTGTGTGAGAGTTGTGTGTGTGAGAGAAAGAGAGAGTTGTGTGTGTGTGAGAAAGCTGTGTGTGAGAGAGAAAGAGAGAGAGTTGTGTGTATGAGAGAGAGCTGTGTGTGTGACAGAGAAAAAGAGAGAGTTGTGTGTGAGAGAGAAAGAGAGTTGTGTGTGTGTGAGAGTTGTGTGTGTGTGTGAGTTGTGTGTGTGTGAGAGAGTTGTGTGTGTGAGAGAGTTGTGTGTGTGTGAGAGCTGTTTGTGTGTGTGTGTGAGACAGAGAGTTGTTTGTGTGTGTGTGTGTGTGTGTGTGTGTGTGTGTGTGTGATACCAGAGGCCAATGTCTCTGTCTTCTTCAATCATGAGATAGCATCTAGCACCACATACTGTGGACTAGACCAACTGTCTTTGCTTTAGAGAAAGCCAGCCAAGTTTAATGAAATGATCCATTTGGATTGAACCTTTTGCAACCTGGAGCTTGCTGATTCAGCTATAGTGGCTTGCCAATAAGCTGCAGGAATCCACCTGCTTCCATCTCCATGGTGATGGGATTATATACCTGTGCCACCATGCCTGGATTCCTGTGGGTCCTCATGCTTATGGGGCAGGCACTTTACTGACTGTGCCGGTTCATAGTCCCCTGACCCACGGAGGCATTTCAAGGTAGGTCAGACATTTGTGGCATCTGGGAGGTTATGGAAGTGGTGAATCATGGTGGTGATGAGGAAGGAGCTGCAGTCATGTAAGAGTTAGGCTGGGGGAATATGGGAATGTTCCAGAGCTGGTAGACTGTTCTGCCTGAAGATGCTAAGGGCAAGTGGTAGATATTTGTATTCTTGGAGGGTCCAAAGTGAAGAGGACGCCAGAGCTCAGGGCCAGAGCACCACACAACGTTTCATATGGCTGAAATATTAATGAGTAGCCATTTCCCCTTTAAGTCAAAATGAGCGAGGGTGTTGGTAAAAAGGCAACAGACAGCAGAAAGGTTGGGAGAGGCGGACAGCGGTGGCACTGAGAACAGTCCCATTGCCTTCTGAGCCAGCAGTGTGAGAATTGTGGTCACCATTCTTGGTTCATGGCTAAGGCCACAAGCCCTCTTTGCTGTCGTCTAAATTGCGTCTATCTATTTTGAACGTGTGTGTATATGTGTATGCACATATGTTATTTTCATATGTATGCATACATTTATATGAGTGTGTAAGTATGTGAGTATATGAGTCTGTGTGTACATGTGGTGTGTGTGTATAAGTTGCTAGAGGGGTCAGTGTTCTCCCTGGTCTCCTTCCACCGTGCGGGGCCCAGGGGTTGAACTCAGATCATCCGGTTTGGTAGCAAGCACCTTTACCCACTGAACCGCCTTGCCAGCCTACTCCTCTTTTTCTCAGTCTCAACTCTCCCTGTTCCCTGCCCCTCCACACAGTCCCAGGCCAGCTCCGCCAAGCCTGAGGCTGACATTACCGTATGATGGAGAAACTGCTTTTGGGTGAGAGGAATACTGGACCCCATGTGCGACTCCTGGGTGTACTTGTACTTGGGGTGAGAGCACAGATGGTACTCTATCAGCGTCTCTGCATAGGTCAGAGGGTGCTTCACAGCAAACAATCCTGGGCTGGGATTCTGTGGAAGAGGAAGACCAGATTGATGGTGTTTACCTGGCTCCATACCAGGCACAGGACAGGCGTCAGTGTCGTTTGCTGTGGCTCCAGCTAGCACTAACAATGGGAATGTAAGTTAACTGTTCTAGCAGACTGGGGCACAGGAGCGGAGCTTCAGCTTGGCCTGGCTTCCCATTGGCAGCGCAGTTTGAAACAGTTTCTAGCTGTGATCAGTGAGGAAGCAGGGGTGGTGACTAAATAAGCAAACTGGTTAGAAAGAGAAAATCCATTTCTGGGTCTGCTTTAGTTCCTTTTCCTGTTGCTTTGAAAAAAAAAAAAAATCTCCAAGAAAAGCAACTTAAGAGAGAAAGAATTTATTTGGGCTCTCTTTGGATGATCAGTCCATCATGGTGGGGGAGTCAAGGTGGCAGGAACTGAGGTGGTGGCCATATCACACCATTCATAATCAGAAGGCAGAGGGGGAGGAGTGTTTATCTGGCTGGAGATACCAAAGAGAAAGCATTCCAGGCTGGGGTGTAGCCCATTAGCAGAGGACTTGCCTGGCATGTGTCAATCCCCAGTACCACATGAAAATGCATGTGGTGTAGCTCACAGGTTGTCCTGGTATTTGGGTCTTCAAGTTAGGAGTTCAAGGTCACTCTTGGTGTATTATTATGCTCTAGCCCATCCTGGGCTATGAGATACTGTTTTTAAAAATGGGGTTTAAAAAAAAAGCTTAGGGGTTGAGAGTGGTTCTTGCTTTATCATGGAGACTAGAGTTCATATCTAAACATCCATGTTGGATGTCTCATAAGCACAGCAACTCCAACTCCAAGGGATCCGATGTCCTCTATTGTTCCCACTCCCCTGGCATACACACAAATAAGTAATAAGAGCAAACACAGATATTTAGTGAATAAAAATTTAATTAAAAAACTAAACCAAGGGAAAAAAACATATTTCCAACTCATGCTTCTGTTTTCATGTAATCGTTGAGATAAAGGGATATAAGACACAGGCATCTGCCAACTGGTACTTACGAAAATATATAGTGGATCATATTCCACAGACATGGCTAAGCCCTCGGGTGGTTTCATACTCAAGATGGAGGGCTTTGCCGAGAGCTGTACGGTGTTCTTCTTGGGTAGGGTTATGATGGTGGTGACTTCATCCTGTGTAAGGATCAAGAATGACCTATTAATCTTCTTTTTTTTCCTTAAAGAGTTATTTATTTTACTTTATGTATATGAATGTCTGCCTGCATGTATGTGCAATACCTGTTGGATCCCCTGGAACTGGGATTATGGATGGCTGTGAATTGCTATAGGGATGGTGGGACTCAAATGTGAGTTTTCTTCAAGAACAACAAATTCTCTTACCCACTTAGCCATCCCTCCAACTCAATGACCTGTTTTAGTCTTGATGGCAGGACATGAGTGGTGAGAACAGTTCTTGAATTTGTAGATGTATTACCTCAGCACCATGCTTCAGGGGTCGAGCAAGTTTCTGAAGTCTGTAATTTGTTGAGGACTTATTGACAGAAAATGGGCGATATCCTTTGATTTTGTATAACTGTGGAACCTGAAAATGAAATAAGACAGCATATTGCTGACACATAAAAGCCTGTTTTGTATAACTACTTCCTTCAAATGGAAACATCCCTTCCAGGAAGAAGGCCCACTAAGGCTCAGGTAGTAAATGAAACTCACAAGTCTCAAGAAGCCCCTGAAACTTACAAGATTTACAAAAAACTCCTCTCCAAGGTGAACTATTCCTAGGGAGAGGAGATTCTCTGATTAACTGAGCTGCCTGCAGATTGTGCAGGGTGTTTCAGAGATGCATCTTTAGTGAGTCCTCACCCATGACAATGTGGGGTTTCAATGATATAGGTCCCTTTGAATCATCCATGTTCCTATACACATTCCTTCACCCATGTACCTGTAAATAATTCCAATAAACATCCTGGATCTTCAATCTAGACTGAGGGAAATAATTTCTTTGTTCTGCCAGCAGTGCCTTATCTAGACACTTAATAGACATTTGTATTTTTCTTTAAAAAATGGCCCACAAGAATCCATTACAGTTTGGTAAGATTACCATCTCAACAACAGCTGCCTAACAGGGCCAGTCTTGAGCCTTGTTCTGAGTCTTGGCACATGTCAGTATTCAAATCATTTTCTCGGACCAGATGGCTTCACTAGAGGCGTACATAAACATATTTTTACTTTTAAAAGCACAAGTGGTCCTACACTGCAAGAAAGGCTGGTTATCCAGGCAGTGGTGATACATGCCTTTAATCCCAGCACTTGGGAGGCAGAGACAGGTGGATATCCAGAGTTCGAGGCCAGCCTGATCTACTGAGTGAGTTCCAGGACAGCCAGGGCTACAAGGAAAATCCTGTCTTGAAAAGCCAAAAAAAAAAAAAAAAAAAAAAAAAAAAAAAAAAAAAAAAAAAAAAAAAAAAAAAAAAAAGGGTAACTAGTGTCTTGAAGTTTCTAATATGTAGAGAGCTTCCTATATGCATAATATATACTATACCCACAGAAAATAATCAGTTTCCATGTTCACCTTAGAGAAAAAGAACCTGAGGTATGCTCAATACACCATCAAATAATAGAGAAAATGCAGTGTGCCACTGCACATCAGCCAGAATTGAGCAATACTGACAAAATAACGCAAATCGAATTCAAGCCTATTGTGCTCCTTCATAAGAAACCCAAGGGCCAGTAAGACGGCTCAGTGAGTTCTACCATCAATCAATTGACGATCGATGTCTAAGACTCACACTGTAGAAGGAGAGAAGCAACCCCCAAAATTGTTCCCTGCTGGTCACACCCACTGTTGCCTGTGTGCCTTCCCTGATGATTGATAGATGCTAAAGGCAACCTGGATAGTTTGCATTCTATGCAAGTCTCACCTTTAAAGTGAAGTACGGATACTTGTGCTTGATTAGAACTTCTGAAGATTTGATTGGAACTAGCCCAAGGCCATCAAGAGCCTACATAGGAAAATGGAAAAAAAAAACCCATAAAAAGACAGATACACATCTGTGAACAGAAACAGCTCTGTGTGTGTGTGTGTGTGCTGTCATTATGTTTTGAAACATTACCTGAATAGTTCTGTGCTCAAAACAGCTCTTCCTGTGGCCGCAGTTGCTATCTCAGCTGTGGGCACAAAGGCAGCCCCCACCCTCTGCTGCCTCTTTGTGTGTGAACCTTATGGACTATGATGTAGGCTGCTACACGCCCTTCTGTGCTGGTTAATCCTGGTTGCTAACTTGACTGGATTTGGAGTCAACTAAGAGCCAAGCTGCTGGGCACGCTCGGGAGGAATTCTCTTGACCAGGATATTTGAAATGGGAAGACCCACCCAAAATGTGGGTGGCTCCATCCAGTGTCAGCGGACAGAAGTCTGAGGAGGAAGTTTTTAGATTTTTGCCTCATCACCTAGACCTCACCAGTGAGCTTATCTACCCTGCTCTGCCACAAGCTGCTACATTCCTTGGCTGAGATCAAAAGTCGGCTTCTCTGGGTTTCCACTGCAGATTGAGGACCAGTGGCTCTCCAGGGTCGTCGGTTGCAGGTTGGGACTGCTGAGGCCTGCGACCTGTGGACCAAGCAGCCACCAGGATCTCAGCCCCTCTGGTATAAGGTAGCCATTGTTAGACTACCCAGATTGTATTGTGTAGACAAATCTAATAACACCGGCCCCCTTCCTCATTCTATCGGCTCCAGAATTCCCTCAGGCTTAAAGGACTTAGCTCAGGAACCCTTAAGAGTTCAAAGTAACAACTGGTGAGGTCAGCAAAGGAGTTGCCATGTCTGAGGGAGCTGCCTCACAACCTTCTGGTCTACTTCCTAGGACACTTTGAAGTCAAAGTTCAAGTTTAGCTACTGTCACCCTGAGAGCTTCAGAGCTCCTCATGGGCTTAGCCAAGTTCTTTGTTCAAAAGCACTGTGGTTCCACTTCTCCACCCAGGCCCCACCCCTGTGCTGGTCCCCAGAGAGCTTCCCACACAGCCATCTGCCTCAGACACCCAAAGACCCTAGGGCAGTCCCAAGTACGTCCCAGCACCCAACAAATATCATTCTTTACCTCATTCCAATTAGGCGTCAGCATGTCCTTAATATGGTGAGTTGCTAACATGCCACCATTTAAAAGAGATAACTTAATTTTAAAGTTGCTAAATGTTAAAAAACAAAACAAAACTGTGCATCTTAAAATTGATAAAGTCTGGTACCCAATGCCCTCAAGACATGACTTGTGGTACATGCCATGTAAGGATTAATTAACTATTATCATTATTATTTATTATTATTATTATCATTATTACATTATGTATTATTATTATTGTGTGTTTTGATATATGTGCAGGTTCATGTATGTACAGGTGCATGTGCATATGTATACACATGGATGTGGGACACAGAGAACAGTCTTGGATGTATTTTTACTCAGAACTGGTTTATACTTTTCAAAAGGTTGATTTTTAGTTTTATTGTGCGTGCGTCTGTGTTTGTGTCTGTGTCAGCATATGACATATGTGTGCCGGTGCTTTCTGAGTCTAGGGGAGGAGACTGGATTTCCCAGAACTAAATTCATAAGCAGTTGGGAGATAGCCTATACGAGTGCTGGGAACCAAACTTGGAACCTTTGGAGGAGCAGTGAGTGCTCTTAACTGCTGAGACATCTCTCCAGCCCTCTACTTTGTTTTTTGACACAAGATTTTTCACTTTACCCAGAACTCACCAATTTAGCTATATTGGCTAACCAGTGAGCCCCAAGGATTGGCCAGTCGCTGCCTACCTAGCACTGAGATTACGCATCGCATGCTACTGTGCTTAGCTTTTTCCACTTTCACCTGTGTTCTGGAGATCAACCCTGGGTGCTATGTTCCCAGACAATTATTATTATTATTATTATTATTATTATTATTATTATTATTATTATCGTCATACTTCACGAGAGAGATGCGGGTGGAGAGGTGGGGTTCCTTGTCTGCGTCTGGGGTCACATGCCCCGACCTTGGCCTTGCATTTGCCAGGCTCATTTGAGCACCAGGCAGGTGGATGTTCTGTCCTGTCTTCTCTTCTTTCAGATACACTGGGTGTAGGCCACATGCTCACTCTGGACTTCAGCCTGGGAAGCAGCTCAGGTTACCAGAGGGTAACCAAGGGTACCCGAGGGTTCAGTAGGTCTGGGACAGACAGCAGTGGATACTCACAGATTTCCAGGCACAAGCCTCCTCTGGAGCCTCTCAGAGCAGGTGGAGAGACTGAGAGCTCGCTTGGCTAGCAAGCTGCCCACGCCCACGCTATCCCTGTCTGGTTCCCCACCAGAGGGGAGACACCCACTAACACACCACGTGATCCTGCTTGCTTCCTCTGCACCCATGCCATCCCCAGCGGCTCCCCCCCACAGAGGGAAGATACCCACCAACTCGTTGTAGCTCTGCAAGTCGGTTGGGAAGGCGAAGTGCAGCACTTCCTCAGACTGTAGTGAGTAGCGCCAGAGGTTGTCGTCCTGACTCATGCGGGCCCTCAGCGATCGGTAGGGATTCTCTCCTAGAGAAACACAAGCAATTTTAGGGCCTTCTCGGGGCATTTGCATGGGAAACCAGCATCTTCAGTTGTGTTTGTACCAGATGCCATGTGCAACAGGATATTTAGGTTTATCTTCTTCAGTGGCATGGGGACTGATATGGTGTCATGCTCTCATAAACAACCCTAGGTAAATGTATTGGGTCACCAAACATACACACACACAGTATACACACACCACACACATACGTATAAGCATGCACATGGCACACACACACACACCACACACACACACACACACACACACACACACACACACACACACTATACAGACATACATTCAGCCATGCACATGCACACACACACACACACACACCAACATATGCGACACACAGCGTATGCCAAACACCCCTACCCAAATTACATACACACAGGTACCACACACAGCACATATCACACACATATTCACCCCCAGAGCACACACTACACACACATGTATACACATACAATACCCCCACATCAATTCAGGCACACATACATAATACACATATCACATACAACACATAGCAATACCACATTCATACACCCATATAGCACATACACATTACACAGAGCACACACATACTCTACATCATACATACATAACACACACACACACACCCCCCACACCACTCTTTCACACATATGCAGAGCAGACACCACATCCGCATACCATATACACACCACTCTCTTATGCACAACACACATCAATCACAGGTGCACACACAGAGAGAGCACACACTACACATACATAGCCTGCCACATGAATATACACATATGTACACACACAGAGCACACAGACAGACAGATACACACACACACACACACACACACACACACACACATTGCACAAGAGGGATTAGTTGGGAAGGAGGGGATCCACAGGAGTGGGGAGAAAGGTGAAAAAGACGTCTGTGGGGTGAATAAACTAAAAGACAGATACAAGTATGATATACACATATTAGTATATGCTAATACAGGCTTTCGAAATATTCAGATTTATGTGACTCAAGCATGTTTGCACACACACATATGCAATGCATATGTACATTGTCAATTTCCCCATTTTCTTTGTCTTTCTCTAGTTTTGAGACAAGGTCTCATGTAGTCCAGCCTGACCTTGAACTCACTATGTAGCCAAGGATGGCGTTGAACTTCTGATCTTCCTGCCTCTACCTGGGATTACAGGTGTGTATCATCATGCTAGGTTTATGGGATGCTAGGAATGAAACCCAGGGCTTGTGAATGCCAGGCAAGCAATCTGCTGAGCAATGTTCTCAGTACACTTTCTTTTTCTTTTAATTAACTGATTTGGTTCTGAGATAGGGTTTCTCTGTGTAGCCCTGGCTGCCCCAGAATTCCATCTGTAGACCAGGCTGGCCTCCAGCTCACAAACGCTCTTGCCACTGTCTCTGGAGTTTGGGGATTAAAGCCACCACACCTGGCTTCCATTAATATTAAAATTTTACTTCATTTTGCTTACTGAGCTACACTCTCTTAAATTTAAAAAGATGCTATTGATATTTTTGATTATGTGAACGGGCTTGTGCATATGATTGCAGTGACCAAGAACGCCAGAAGAGGGCAACAAAATCCCCGGCGTTAGCGTTAGAGGTGCTGGGAAAGAAATCCTAGCAAGAGCAGCAAGTGCTGAGCCGCCTCTCCAGTCTCCCAGACTAAATTCTTACTTAAATTACCTCTGATTAACTTTATCAAAAAAAAATTGAATTCTAGAGAGCATTTATATATAACCACATGATATTTTCATGTAAAGTTTACTGTTTTGTTATTTAAAAAAAACCACTTTCTTTGTCAGAAATTTCGATTTTAGAAGTAAAATATTATAGGGGGAATAAAAGAGTAATTAAAACACTGCAAAGCATTTTGGGAAGGGAAGAAGGTAGTCTTGTGGAGAGAGGGGTGTCCTTACTGCTGGGGAGGAAGAGGAATGAAAGAGGCTGGCCCTGAGCAGGGCGGCTGGCAGCTGCCTGTGGCCCTTTGTGTGTGTGAACCACAGACTGGGAGAAAATTATGACTTGGCTTTTGATTCTTGGAAACACCTTGTGGACCAGATGATCAAAATGAGCCTCTCTCTCTCTCTCTCTCTCTCTCTCTCTCTCTCTCTCTCTCTCTGCCTCCATCCCTCCATCCCTCCCTCCTTCCCTCCTTCCCCTCCGTCTCCCTCCCTCCCTCCCGTAACCTCCCTCCCTCTTTTGATCCTGTGTGTGCATGTCTATGTTCTTATGGGTCCCCATGTATGTGAATGTGTGTAGTGTGTGTGTGTCTGCATGTGGAGGTCGTAGGTCAACCTCAGCTGTCGCTCCTCGGGTGCATGCCATTTTGCTTTTTGAACAGCCTGCAGCTTGCCAAGGGTTCCTTCTGGCTCCACCTTCTCAGTGCTGGGATGGCAAGCCTGCCGCCAGGCGTGGCTTCTTCAGTGTGAGTTCTGGGGATCAAATACTGGTCCTCACGCTTGCCAGCCATGCTTTACTGACTGAACTATGTTCCCAGCCCCACCCATCAGAATTTCCTGAAACAACAGCCAGTATGATGCCTCAAGCTTTGTGTGCAAATGAGAGATGAAGAATCTACTAGATTCAAACTGTCAGTCAGCAACCGTAAAGGACAAGTACCCTGTGTGTCTGCTGATGAGATGTAGCAAAGGACAAGCAGAGATCGAGCTGAGGCCAGATTTCATTTTCTAGGGTAGGTAGACCTTGGTGACGAACTGGCCAGGCACTTGGGCCAACGCTAGCCTGGAGATCTGAGGTAAGTGTGAAAATAACCCCCAGAAATGCCCATATCCCCACTCCCATGTGCATGCAATTGTACATGGCAGTTCACACACAGTGAAAGGGAATTAGCAGATGTAAGTAAATCAGGCCTCTCAAAGTGGAGAGATTACTCTCATTTTCCTGGCAGGCCTGATGAAATCCCAGGGTTGGTATAAAAGGTGACAGACAACCGTGGCAGAGGTGGGGGCCGAGAGCCAAGGGAAGCAGGCAACTTTCAACCACTGCTGGTACAACAAGAAGCCAAACTGCCGAGAGCTTGCTTTTAGACTCCTGATCTGATTTCTAGAAGCTGACATCTGTGTGCTCATGTGTGCACACATGTGTATCTGTGCACCTCATGTGGAGGCTGGGGGACCACCTTGGGTGTCAGTATTCAGGTGCTTCTACCTCTTGCTTGCCATAGGATCTCCCATTGGCCTGGAATGTCACCAAAGCAGGCTAGGCTAGCTGGCCAGGGAGCTTCTTGGGACCTTGCTGTCTTTGCCTCCCGACTCACTGTCACAGGGACGACTGCAGCCTGCCTTCTATTGGTTTCCAGGCTTGAACTTAGATCCTCACAGTTTACAGGCAAGTGCTGACTGAATCTGTGTAATTCGAAGCAGCAAGGTTGGTATCAGTTTGTCATAACTGTACCAGGAAACCAGTGTGTAGATTTGTGATGTGATTTGATGCCGCCAGAGCTGATTTCATCAAGGAGAGACCTCGGGCTCTAGGAGGCCATGGTGACCAGCAGCCCTCGGGTGTATTTACCTTGTATCAGGGTTCGCTTGACCTGGACAAGCTTTCTCATGATGCCTTCTTTGTCCATTTCACGGATATTCCCCAACATAATGAGCAGCCTTCGCTCAAGCATGACCTGGAATTGCAAAGAACGGCTTCAGGTTAGGGGTTGGTCCATGGCTCTCTTGGCTGTCCAGAGGTGATCGGCTGGGCCCCAGCAGGCTCTCCTCGCTGGGCTGCTGTGTGATGGAATGACACCTCTGGAACTGAGTCAACACACTAACCTTCTTTTGTGCTCAGTTGACTGCTTCAGGCATTTTGTCACAGCCAAAAATGTGAATAACATGAAAAGTCTTAATCATTACTCTCTCTTGCTTGAGTATGGCCTTGTCCCCTAAGGGAGCCACACTCAAAAAAGGAGAGACCTGCAGGTGGCATAGGGGGACAGAGGGGCTGAGCACATCACGGGTGAACCCTCGGAGGGAGACAGGGTAGTGTTTCAGTCATAGGGGAGGAGTAGAAATGCAGGTTCATCCACAGTGGGGATGCTGTTCTTGGGTGGGTACAGCCTAAGGCAGAGGTGTGGCTGAAGCCAGACACGCCCCCTGACATCTCTACTGTGTCAGAGCTTTGAAAGGTTTCTTTCTTCCTCCCTTCCCACATTTCTGTTTTGTGTGGTGCTGTATCTATGTATTCATGTGTGTGCATGTGTGTACGTGGTGTCACGCCCCCTGACATCTCTACTGTGTCAGAGCTTTGAAAGGTTTCTTTCTTCCTCCCTTCCCACATTTCTGTTTTGTGTGGTGCTGTATCTATGTATTCATGTGTGTGCATGTGTGTACGTGGTGTACAGGCATACATGTGCTCATGAAGACAAGAGGTTGATACTGGGTATCATCCTTAATTCTCTCTCTCTCTCTCTCTCTCTCTCTCTCTCTCTCTCTCTCTCTCCTCTCTTTTTGAAACAGGATCTCTCCGTGAACCCAGAGCTCTCAGATTTGGCTGGAATGGCAGGCCAGTCCCAGGGTCATTGTGTTTCGACCTCCATAATGTTAGGATCACAGGACAGTCCATCATATCTGACTTTTTACACAGGTGTATGGATCTGAAGTCACACACTTACATGATAAATGCTTGGTGGAGGATAGGTATGAAGGGGAGGCATGCTAGGAGGTGACTTGAGGGGAAGCAGTGACCCCAGTGTCACCCCTGAGAGTCCCCACTCTCCATCGAAACAATTGCCCCCAAATCGCACAGCCTCAGAGTCATTGTGTGAGCCCCAGCAGTTCCTCTCCTAGGCGTATGTAGCCTGGAGAGTAGAGAACCACATGTTCACTAGCCCGTGTATGAGTGTTTACAGTGTGATTCCATTTCATGGAATGACCCGAAGAGCCAAGCCTATAGGGATAGAATGCAGTCTTAGTGGCTGCCAGGAACCTGGGGAAGAAGGGGATGGGCAAGGACTGCTGAATTCCTTTCTGCATAACAAAAATGTTTTGGAACTTGGGTAGCAGGCAGGGGTGTGCCTCCATCTGTCCAGTCTGTCAGCACAGTGCATGCCTGAATTTCACAAGGCTTGGAGTTCCAACCATAACAGAAACCTGGTCTGGTGGTGCACACCAGTAATCCTAGCATTCAGGAGGTAGAGGCAGGAGGATTAGAGAGTTCAAGGCTCCCCTGGAATATAGACTCTGACTAATTAAATAAGTAAATATCACATGGCAATGGTGGCTGTCTGTATATGTGACGATACTAAAACCTCACTGTCCTGGTTAGCTTTAACTCTCCTGTGGCTGAGGAGGTAGTCTGACAGGGCTTCCCCAGATCAGACTACTCCATAGACATATCTGTGGAAGACTATCTTGATTAATGGATGAACAAGGCTCCTCCCACAGCTCATTGTGAGCCTGGGCGAGCGAGCCTTCAAGCACTGCTTCTCCATGGTGTCTCCCGCAGTCCCTGCCCTGCTCCCCATCACGATGGACTGTGGTGTGTCAGTCAGATTAACCCCTTCCTCCTCCAAGTTGCTTCTGTCAGTGTTCTATCACAGAGTGACAGCAAGGGAAGGGACTAGAACACTAGCTCAATGGGACACTTTGCGGAAGTGATTTTTATGCTGTGCTGCCAGGAGCCAAGCCCAGGAAATTACCTGCTGTCTTAGAAAGTCTAGTCAGTACAAGGTTAAGAAAGGACGTTCACAGGTCTCAGGTCCCAGGAACCTAAAGAACGTCTGGCATTTCCTTGGAGCAGATTATGACAGTGGGATGGTCTAGGGCAATAAGGTTATGACAGTGGGAAGGTCTTAGACAGTAAGGATTCCATAGTAAGATAGCCCTAAACAATGACCCTCGCCTAAACTTCCCGGTTTGCTGTGTCTTTATAACCTGTCCCCAGAATTACAGTTTCAGAGCTTGATCAGAACCCAGACTTGCTCTCATTCTTTGTGTCTCTTGTCCTTTCATTCGTTCGCTCCCTTCCCTAAGGTCTCGTCGAATCCCCGAAGGCCGGGACACTGTGCGAATGGCATCTCTAATGGTGTGTTCCCTGCAGCTGATAACTGCACAGGTAGAAAGAGGACGCTGGCAATCTGGAGGTGAGAGCTACCTTCCGTGCTGCTTGCTGAAACCGTCTTTGTGCCCGGTGTCTGCTCAGCCACATGTTATTGATGAGTGGATCAAAATTAGGATGGAATTCCTGGGTTTTCTATAAATATAAAAACACACGTGCATTTTACATTTAAATACAAACTCTTTGGCATAGCATTTAATAAATATTATTGCGTTTGATCTCTGGCTGGGTGTGGTAGTACGTGTCTGGAATACCAGAAATTTAGGAGGCTAAGGTGGCACATCTGGAGTCTGAGGTAAGTCTGGCCTACTTAGGAAGACTCTTAGAAAAACGGGCAAAAACCAGGATCGGCAAGATGGCTCAAAGAATGACACCGTTTGCCACTCTGCCTGATGACCTGAGTTCAGTCTCTGCCATATTGGTGCTGGGAATCCAGTCTCGGTCTTCAAACTGAGAACAGCTAATGCTCTTGTCACTGAGCCAGCTCTCCAGCCTCCACTTCAGTTTTTAAGACAGAGTCTCCCACTCAGTGTGGAGCTCACTGACTTGAATGGACTATCTCTGCACAGGTACATACCACCATCTGGTGTTTTTATGTGGGTGTGGTGATGGAACTCAGGTCTTCAAGTTTGCACGGTGAGCGCTTTACCAACGGAGCCATCTCCACAGACCATAATGATAAGTTTTGACATTTTATTTGCAATTATGTAGTGTCCCAGTTAGCTTTAGCTTGTCATAGCCTAGAGTTATCTAAGAAGACAGTCTTGGTTGAGGAATTTCCTAGATCAGACTGGCCTGTGGGTAGGTATATGCAAGTATGGGGACTTGTCCTGATTGTTAATTGATATGAAGATCCAATCCACTGTGGGCAGCGCCATACCTAAGTAGGTGGCTCTGGATTGTTTAGGAAAGCTAGCTGCCTGTGAGCCAGCTAGCTGTAGGACTGTGAGAGGCAGCCTGGTTCCTGGTTAAGCTAAGGCTAGAAATCCCGGTGACCCTAAATGGATGGAAGGCAGTTTACCCTGCTCCCTGGGAACCAGGTTCCTGGCAGGAAGCCACAGCCCTCCATAAATATGTGGCCATCAGTCATATAAGGGCAATACCCCAAACCCCTCCACAGGTAGAGGATGTGACCTGTGGTCATGTAGGCTCAAGACAGATCTCCTTTTTAATGAGGTACTTAAAGGCCTGGAGACTTAGCCAATAAACTTTCCTTCCTAGACACTCCTCCCTGCAAAAGGTATTTAACCTCAGGCCCACCATGAGAATTGTGGTATGGTTTTATTCATTCACTTTCCGCCATGACAATAAATGCATTAAAATCATGGACTGCCTCTTTCATCGGGATCTGGCCATGGCAAACCAAGGAGAAGGTGTTTGCTTATAGAGTTGCTGTCTCATCTCCCATAGAAGGCCTTCCTCTGCTCCCAGCCACAGCCTCCACCAAGCCAAGCCAAACCCAAGCCAAGCTGCCCACTGACCAAGCTAAGGACTCATTCTCTCAGGACCAGCCGGAGCTCCCCCATCTCTTCCCCTCGGCCCAGGCTAGATCCAGCCCGCAGGCCCCCACTCTGTTCTTAGCTCTTCCACAGCATCCAGCAGTGCCTGGGTGTCTAAGAACCTGAGAACCAGACAGCCCTGGCCTCCTTGCAGGCCTGAGGATCCCGGAGCCACCTCAGACTGCAGTGTCCCTGTGGTAAGCCGGCAAACTCCAGCATCCTGCCTCCCTGAGCGGCCTTAGCCCTGTGGTGGAGCAGCTAGTAAACATCCTCCTCTCTGTGTTCTGGCGCTTCTCTAGCTGTGAAGTGAGTTTGTGTCAGACATAATGCTTGTGAGAAACAACATGCAGGCCTGACTCTGAGCTCCTTAGTGATAGAGTATGAATTATGGGGAGTTGTGAGCAAATAAAACCTGCACTCCGATAAATTGCTTAAAAAAAAAAAAAAAAAAAAAAAAAAAAAACAAGGGCTGGAGAGATGGCTCAATGGTTAAGAGCACTAGCTGCTCTTCCAGAGGACTCAGGTTCAATTCCCAGCACCCACATGGCAGCTCACAACTGTCTCTAATTTCAGTTCCAAGGGATCTGACACCCTTACACAGACATACATGCAGGCAAAACACCATTGCATGTGAAATAAAAATAAACAAGTTTTTTAAAACCTCAAAAATATACACTAAAATAATCTTGACAAAACAGATTCATTTTAAATTGTGCACCTGTATGTGGGTATGTGCTACTGGGAGTGAGGGGCTAGTGAAGTTCAGGAGAGTGCATTTGATACACTGGAGCTGGAGCTATGGGGAGCCAGGGGTTGGGGTGTTGAGCCACCTGACCTGCATTCAGCCATGGAGCCACCTCTCCAGGTTCCTTATGTAAGAAATAAATGTGAGATATTTAGGTCTCAGTTTGAACTTAGAATTCATTGCCCGGGGACATTCCGGGAGGAGTACATTATTCCTGAGTCAGAGGACACTTGCTGGATTAACATTCAGAAGAATGTTAATTCACATTCAGAAGGGAGAGGCTGATTAACATTCCTCAGACCACAGGGAAGAGAACCCACCTGCAGGTGGGGAAGGCTCAGAGCACAGAGACACATCCAGGATGGGAGGTGGTCAGGAAGAAAGTAATGTGCCAGTCTGAGCCATCTATAGACCAGACCTGAAAAGGTCAGCCTTTGTGGTTGCCCTCTTAAACTTTGTATAAAAACAGCTCCCAGCTTTTGTTTCCGGTTCTCTTGCCTGCATGCAAGGGAGCCCTGGTGCACTGGAATCATTAAACCTCATGTTGTTGCAACAAATCCTCTGTGTGTGACTCTGGGGGAGTGCATCCCCTGGTTTGGACCTTAAAGTCAAACATTTTGGAGGTCCCAACGAGATTTGCTCTCTCAGACCCTACATCTCCAGGGATCGGAGGTCTTCTCGATTGAGCAGGTTTCTGTACTGTCTGTCTGTTTTTTTTTTTTTTTTTTTTGTATCTGTGAAGTCTCTGTGCCAGTGGCAGGGGCAACTGTCTGTGTCCCTGTGGCAGGGGCAACTGTCTGTGTCTGTGAAGTGTCTGTGCACCTGTGGCAGAAGCAACCATCTGTGCAGCCTGGTTTCTGTGCTTGTGGCAGGGGCAAGACCTGGGCAAGCCATGGAGAACAGAACACTGGGATAGGGTCAGGACCCTGAGATCAGGGTCAGATTACAAGTTCTGAGAGGGAATTCATGGGTAGTGGAAGCAGTGGGGCAGATGTGCCAGCACACTGCAGGCCACAGTTCCATCAGGGACACCTCGGGATTCATTTGTATGGGAGATAGGGTCAGGAACGACTGACCCTTCTCCATTTGAAGGTGGTCCTTGGCCACCACTACCTGGAGCGGTGTTTATTGCACTCTTGTGGCAGTGTGTCTGTGTCTAACTCTGTTTGTGTTGTTCATTGCTGGTGGTGTTAGAAATCTGTTAGATTTGGTCCAGCATGGGCTGGCCAAGTCATGTGAATCTGTTAGATTTGGTCCAGTGTAGGTTGACCAAGTCGTCTAAATCTGTTAAATTAGGTCCAGTGTAGACTGGCCATGTCGTCTGGTTATTGGAGTCTTCCACTGGCAATCTTTCTATGTCCTAATTGTGTAACTTGGTCTCTGTGCCTGTGACAGGGGCAAGAACCATCTGTATCACCTGGTTTATGCGCCACCAATGACAGGGGTGAGCTGTCTGTGCTGTTTATCTCTGTTTTCTTGGCAAACTGTGTGTTGGTTGTCGTTCTTTGTGTTCTTGGACTTTGACTGATGTTATTTTAGACTGAATCTACTGTGTTAAACATTCTGAGTTAAAAAGAGGTAACATGGCCACTGGCAGAGAGGGAGATGGAGCCACAGGTGCAAGATAGCTGCTGCAGAGCAGAGAGGCAGGTCCTTTGACAGGCAGCCTGCCCACCGCACATAGGGTATTCTCCAGGTAGCACTGCATGGAGGGCGCTCTTGCCCAGCCCGCACTCGGCAGGCAGGTGACAGCTTGCGGCTCCCCTAGCGTGGCACCCTTGGACTCCCCCCCACCCCCCACCCCGTGCAAGTTGACTGCCAAGAAAAGAAAGCTCTGTCTGAGGAGATGGAGGAGGCAGCAGGTAGAGGCAGAGGTGGAGGCATGGCAGCAGGGCAGCACATGACAGTTGCCTAGCCTGGTGTGTGTGACTGGGCTGGGGACCCCAGGGTCACTACTATAGCAGCCCAGCAGCTTCCCACCTGCCACTTGTAGGGACCTTGACCTCTGGCCCTGTCTGGTTTGAGAATCCAGACAGCAGAGGAGAGGAAGAGCCACCAAACAGGAAACAGCTACTGTGATAACCAAGAAGATATTATAAGAAATCTTCTCCAGGTTTCGAGTGTCTGAGGTAATTAAATCAGATAACAATCTTGCTTTTGTTTCTAAGGTAAGTCAGAGATTGTCAGAGATATTGGAGACTAATTGGAAGCTCCATTGTTTGTACTGTCCCCAGAGCTCAGGGCAGGTAGAGAGAATAAACAGAACCCTAAAAGAGACCTTAACTAAATTGCCCTCGGAAATTGGTGCTGGCTGGGTGGTGTCCCTTGTCCTATCCCTGTTCCAAGTCTGGAACACCCCTCTTGTGTGAGACCCCCACCCCCCCAAATGACTTTTCAGGCTAATAAGAGGCTGTTCCTGGTGCTGCTGTGTGGGGAGCCATCAGAAGGCGGCTATCATCCTTTCAGCCATCTTGAGCCATATACCTTGATAAGGGATTTGATTACAATAGCCTACAACAGCTGAGCACACTCTGATAACATCCTGTTTTAGATACCCAGGATCTTCCCTTGGGTGTGTGAGACTTAAAGGTGTGTGATTTAAGGGCATGATTTAGAGATCAGATTTAGAGACAAGACCTAAGGGCATGATTAAAGGCATGGCTTCGAAGTGAGACATATAAAAGGCGAGAGGCAGACAGAAGAGAGTAACAGAGAATCAGACACTTCAGAGAGAACAACTTGGAGTAGGAATTAGACATTAGACAGTACAACTTGGAAGTAGGACTTAGGCATTAACAAGAACAACTTGGAGTAGTTATTAGACATTAGAGAGAACAACTTGGAGTACAACTTGGAACTAAGAATTAGGTTAGAGTACAACTCAGTACAACTTGGAGTACAACCTGGAAGTAGGAATTAGGCATTCGTTCAGTACAACTTTGAGTTAGTTATTAGACTTTAGGCACTTAGCACTTGGAGAAAGAACTTGGAACTTGGAGGCACAAGGGACTAGGAACTAGGGACTTGGAGAGAAGAAGAGAGACTGAAGAATAAACGGGATTGAATCACACTCTGTCTGGTCTCCATTCCTCGTGTCTGTCCTTACTCTCTTTCTTGCTGAACCCCGACCCGTGGACCGGAGCAGCTTGGGGCAGTGCAAGTTCTAACAACTTAGCCCCCAAGGCTTCTGGCAGTGTGAATTCCAACATTGACAGAATGGTCCGAGACATTTCTGGCACCCAACGTGGGGCAGCTCAGGCTGCAACACTGCTGACCATCCTGATCTCCGCTTGAAGTATATGGAGTAACTTCCTGACTTCACATAACTCAGACCAGCACCTGCACCTCATGCCAACTAGAGAGCAGCCAGACACCTGAGCAACACCCTCAAGCTCAAGATCACCTGCTGTTCCAAAAGGCCAAAGAGCAGCAGGCCTTGACTCCTGAGATATCTCCACCCTAGAGACACAGGGGTAGAGATTACCCAAATGTTGGAGATAAGAGACTTTTGAATCTAACCTGTGTCCCAGATGCAGCCTTAGAGGGCGGGGCTTAGGGTTCGTACACCCAAAGTTAAATGACAGCTTGTGATTCCAGGATTGGAATCACCCACAAGAAAAAGGGGGGATTGTAGGAACTAAATGTGAGATATTCAGGTCTTGGTTTGAACTTAGAATTCACTGTCCCAGGACAAATTCTGGGAGGAGTACATTATTCCTGACTGGGAGGACACTTGCTGGATTAACATTCATAAAAGAAAGGGAGAGGCTGATTAACATTCCTCAGACCACAGGGAAGAGAACCCACTTTCATGTGGGGAAGGCCCAGAGCACAGAGACACATTCCAGGATGGGAGGTGGTCAGGAAGAAAGTAATGTGTGAATCTGAGTCATCGATAGACCGGACCTGAGAAGGTCAGGCTTTGTGGTTGCCCTCGAAAACTTTGTATAAGAATGGCTCCCAGCTTTTGTTCGGGGGTTCTCTTGCCTGCATGCAAGGGAGCCCTGGTGCACTGGAATCATTAAACCCCATGTGGTTGCAGCAAATCCTCTGTCCATGTGTGACTCTGGGGAAGTGCATCCCCTGGTTTGGATCTTAGAGTCTAACATTTATGTCACTTTTCGTCAGAAAAGAAACCAAGACACACAGTAAAATGACACTCTAGAAGCTCCTGATGAAGGAATTTCTATAATATTTGTTGGTGTCTTTGGAAATGAACAAAGAATTGCCACTTAATTTGAGTCCAAATGAAGAGAAGTTACTTACCTCCTCCAAGTCACGGACGATGCGTTTTTTGCTTCGTTCAGTCTGGAGTCGCTGAAGCTCCTCCCCTATGACAGGGTCGCCTCTGTTTTGCTAGATTTTTATATTAGTAGACACACTAAAGTCAAAAACAAATGTGTGAAACTTTCTTTTTAAAGCTTGTAGAAGCCTACAGGACAATGGGTCACCCTGCCACAGAGTGCTGAGAGGCTAAAGAGTCCACTATTCTTACTGTTCAGACAAGGGGAAATTTTATAGAGACACCAAGTCTCATGTGACCCAGGCTAGCCTGAAACTCACTATGTGTCTGAGGATACCCCTGAACTTCTGAACCTTCTGCTTCTACCTCACAGAGCATCCCAGGATAGGTAGGAGTCAGTCTCCCTCCATGCCCCCCAAAACATCATATGGCTTTCTTTTTCTTTGTTTTTTTTTTAACAACCTAGTTGCAGGTCCTTCAGTATGAATTTTGTATGACATCATATGGTAATACTCAAAAGGCTGGCCACAGGGGCTGGAGAGGAGGCTTAGCTGTTAAGAGTGGATGCTGTGTTTGCATAGGAGTGAGTCCGATTCCCCACATGGTGCCGATTGGCTCACAACTATTGGAGCTCCAGCTCCAGGGGATCAGCTGCCCCCCTTCTTGCCTCTGCAGGCACCCACTCACAGTTGCATGCTCACACACATGTACATATGATTACAAATAAGATAAATCTTTATAAAATAAAAGCTTGGCCATGCTCCCATCCTCCCTACTCATTGAGACCTTGTAGTTCACACTATTAAGCTTTAATGGCTGGTTTTTTTTTGGGGGGGGGAGGTCGCCTATAATTCAGACTCCAGTGCCTCAAACCTAGCTCCTCAGCATGTGACTATATGTGGCATCCAGCTCGGGGTGAGTCCTGACAGCAGTTTTGGGGACACAATGATGCTCTGTAGACTACAGGTATATCTCACATCTAGACCCGTAGCCTGAGTCTGGTCATCTCCTTAGACTGAAAGTCTCTCTCTCTCTCCCTCTCTCCCCCTCTCTCTCCCTCTCTTTCCCTCTGTGTGTGTGTCTCTGTGTCTCTCTGTTTCTGTATCTCTGCCTCTCTCTGTGTCTTGTTGTCTTTGTCTCCCTCTGTCCCTCTTCCCCCACACCCCACATTCTAGGCAGGTGATCTGTCATTCTGCAGTACTCTCAGCGTTCCTTGCATTGTCTTTCTCTTGCTCTGGCATCTTGTATACAACAGGAATTGCAAGCATTTAGTGAAACAAATGAGATCATCACGGCGGCCATTCTGACCTTGTACTTCTCACGTGCTTTATGCCGCTCCTCATTGAGCTCTCTTCTAAACCTGGAACTTGTGTGGTCTTTACCAAGGTGCACCTGCCTGTGGAGAACAAAAGCCAACCTCCATAAGCCATTCACAAACATTATCTTTGCAATGAGTGTCTTAGCTATCTTCTATAATCAAGGAGGGTTGGGGAGAAACTGGAGAGAATCACCTCTGGGGTGAATAATATGTCCTGTGAAATGAAGCTTATAATTTAGTGCTTAATGTTAAAATATTTATGAATTAACACAACAAGGGTCTGAGAGATAGTTCATTCAGTAAAGTGTTTGCTTTGCAAGCATGAAGACCTGAGTTCAATCCCAGCCATAGGAGCCTGGTACAAAATGTCAGGAGTAGCGGTATACTCTATCTCAGCTCTATGCAGGTAGAGACAAAGGATCCCCGGACAGCCAACCTAGCCTTCTGGGTGAGTTCCAGGCCAGTGAGAGGCCCTGTCTCAAAAAAAAAAAAAAAAAAAAAAAAAAGAAAGAAAGAAAAAAAGAAAGAAAAAGAAAAGAAAGAGAGAAAGAAAGAGAGAAAGAAAGAAGGAAAGAAAGAAAAAGTCTGGATAGACAGCTTAGTGTTTAAGAGCACTGGCTGTTTTTCCAGAGGACCCAGGTTCAACTATGTGGCAGCTCACAACAGACTATAACGCCAGTATTAGAGGATCTGATGCACTCTTCTGGCCTCTACTGGTACCACACACACACACTGGTAAACATGCAGGCAAAATAGGAATACAATTAAAATAAAATAAATCTATCTTTAAAACAAACAATATAATGTGGATGCCATTTGAGGAACAATACCCAAGGTTGACTTCAGGATGCCACAGGCACACACACATGCACATGTACACATGTACACATGTATGTGCATGCACATATGTCTATACATGCACACATGCACACACACATGTACACACACATGCACACACACATGCACATACACGCATACTGCACACACATGCACACACATACGCACACACATGAACACACATGCATACACACATGCACACGCACACATGCACACACATGCACACATGCACACACATGCACACACATGTACACACATACATACACATGCACATACACGCATACTGCACACACATGCGCTCGCACACATGCATACACATACGCACACATGCACACGCACACACGCACACTCACACATGCACACACACACATGCACACACACACACAGACACACATGCACACACATACACACACATGCACAACATGCCCATGGGGGCTCACAGGGAGGTGAGGGGTCATGGGATGTGATGTGTGCACCTGAGTCATCCCAGGTCTGTCTGGGAATGGGGACTCTGTATCAGGAAGGAAGCAGGGGCCACACGCCCACAGTTCATGGTTGCTCTGCCCTGTCTGCCTATGTGTAGGAAACAACATGTCTTAGTTATTAATTTATACCCAATAGCCACTCATTCTGAGACAGGAACACTGGCTGAAGAGACTGAGTAATCAAATTCACCAAGAGAGTTTATCAATAATTGCCTGTCATTGTGTCTCCTTGCCTCAAAGGCTATCCCATAAAAGCAGTCACCCTGTCACTTGATACAAATTATCCTGCCATATTTACCACTTAAGATGGTTCTCGATCTCTGTCATGATGTCCTGTCTGACTTTCTGTTCGAAGATTGCCTCCTTCATCTGTCTGGTTTTGGAGATTTCGTCACCTTGGTCCAGGACTGGAGGCAGGAACAAGTGGAGATCACGGCCGTAATCAAATCAGTCATTTGCCCAGACGAACACAAGTTTCTAACCATGTCACCTAACAGACATCTAACTGAGTTTTGTTCATTAATAATAAATGTGAATGGACACATTTCCTTCTTCCTCTGCCCCAGGGACTGGTTTAGGGCAGGCCAAATGACTGCTACCTTGTTTTAATTCCTTAATCTTCAGCTTTCCGGGTTCCTGGTTTAGGACGGTTGCCACAGCGAATGGATTTGACAGGTCGGCTGGAAACCGCAGGTCCTGATAATCGATTTCCTGAGGACCCAGTTGGGAGGAGAATGAGCTCTTTCCTTCCCTCTCCCCATCACGCCGGGCACACCCAACCCCTTACCTTTAACTTCTGAGGTTTTGCCTTTGCTGGAGTTGGGTAAAATTGCACATACGTTGTTTTTTCTAGAGGAACATTTACTTTCTTAGAACGAGTATTTAATCTTTCAAACTCTTCTAATCTAGAGTTTAAAACAGATGTTAAATTAGTGTATGATCCAGTGGTTTGAGGTTTGTTATGAAGATTTATTTTTATTTTTGATTGTGTCGCCATATTGTCTGTATACCTGGTGAGGCCAAAAGAGGGCATCTGATCCCTTGGGGACAGAGTTACAGACAGTTGTGAGAGGCCATGGTGTGCTGGGAACTGAACCCAGGTCCTCTTCCAGACCAGCCACTGCTCTTAGCCACTGAGCCATCTCTGTACCCACATAGATCAAGGATTTTGTTATTGTATTCCTTCTGATAAAACTATTACTGTGAACCAGTAGTATAACTAAATGAAAAGTAAACTTGTGTGTCCATGAAAATAAATTCCATATCAGTATATTAATATGTAATGTATATTGGT
The DNA here is from genome assembly GCF_011762505.2 of Arvicanthis niloticus. Taxonomy (NCBI): domain Eukaryota; kingdom Metazoa; phylum Chordata; class Mammalia; order Rodentia; family Muridae; genus Arvicanthis; species Arvicanthis niloticus. The sequence continues at coordinate 9,708,121 of NC_047667.1, forward strand.
ATATATGCATATATGTATGTGTGTACATATTTATACAGCAGTGGTTGCTTTTCCTCCCATCCTTTAAAATGATATACATATTTGTTGTGCGAGTGTGTGCATGTGTGCCTGTGTGTGTTTGTGTCTGTGTGCCTGGGTGTGCCATGACATACATGTGGAGGTCAGAGGACAACACTTTGTGGATCCCAGGTCTGTCTCAAAACAAAGTACCTTTGCCTTCTCTTATTTGCATTTCTCATGAATATGTAAATGAAACACAACAGGGTAGGGAATGCTCTCCTGGTTTACTGTCATTTATTTCTAGCCTGTAGCTTTTTAACAACCTAGGCTGATTGATTTAGATACCAACCATTACTTTAATTTATTATCCTAGTAAAAGAATGACTGTGCCCTTTGAAAAACAGAACACCTTCCTCTATACTTTAAAGTCTTTGTTGTTGTTTTCATAGTGTTGGGTTGAACCTGGAGTCACATACAGGCCAGGCAAGAGGCCAATCACCTGCACTCCCAGCTTAAAAACAAGAGAAGAGAGAAAGTGGAAAGAAAAACTCAGATATTTCTTATTTTTTAAAAGGCAACTTCTTGCTATGTAGCTAGCTTTGAACACAGGTTAGCTTTGAACTCATGATCTTTCTGCCTCTGCTTCTTCAGTGATGGGATTACAAGTGTGTACCACAATGCCCAGTACCGAATTGTATTGGGTTTGTGATGAAGTGTTAAGAAAAAATTGGGTCTGGGGCTGTGGCTGTGGCTGAGTTGGTAGGGGCTTGTCTAGAATGCACAGCTTTCTGGGTTCCATCCCCAGCACCATATAAACTGGGTGTGGTGGTGCATGTCTGTGTCCCAGTGCTCTGTAGGAGAAGGCAGGCAGGCAGAATGTCAAAGTCATCTTGGTTTCATAGTGAGTCTGAGGCCAGCCTGGGCTACATGGTTAGACAGAAACACAATGAAGAAGCCATACATACGGTAAGGCCATGTTGGGGTAGCAGGTTCCAGTGAAGACACATTCATATGGCTGAGAGTTGAACTGGGAGATCCACAATTGAATTTTTATTTGTGCCATTCCATACTGAATGGGTTTGAACTTGACAACTACTCTTGCCTTCCCATTAGCTGGAATTATTCCTGTAAGGAGAGACAGACGGACAGACAGATGATAGATAGATATGAATGTCATTATATTAATGACTTTTCTCACTGTTGTGAGAAAATGCCTGACAGAAGCAACTTTAGGGAGGAAGGGTTTATTGTGGCCCACAGTCTAAGGGCACAGTCCGTCATGTCATGGTGGGGAAGGCACGGCAGCAGGAGTGAGGCAGCTGCTCACATGGCATCCACAGTCAGGAAGCAGAGAAATGGATGCTGGGGCTCAGCTCACTGTCTCCTTTTTATTCTGTCTAGGACCCCAGGCCATGGATTGGGGTGTCCCATATGCAGGGTGGATCTTCTCATCTTGAACCTATGCCCTGCCCAGACGTTTTTTTACCCTCTGGCATTGCCAGATAAGATGAAGCACCACAGAGGTGTGCTCTGCTCAGCAAGTGCAGTGAAAGGGGTGCACAAACCCCATTGTCCCAGCAAGACGTGGGTGTGCCTCTGCTCTCTGTACAGTCTCTTCCTTAACTGCACATGACTCAACACCTGAGTGTTGACATGGACCTTAGTTATCAGTGACTATGGGAATCCTTTCCAACAATTGTCTGATCATGTAGTTACACAGATATGGACAAACCTTACTACATCAGTGCCTCACACATAAATTCTCAGAATGCTGGTCCTACAGCAAAAAATGGCCAGAATGCACTGTGAGTGCTGCAAGCAACAAAGAGCTAGGAAGACACCTAGAATTTTGGAGCAGACATTTCAGTACTGTGTTTTTCTATAACTTTATTCTTTTCTCTCAAATCACTCTTCCTGCCTTCTTCCTGCCTTCCTTCCTGCCTTCCTTCCTGCCTTCCTGTCTTCCTGCCTTCCTTCCTGCCTTCCTGCCTTTCCTGCCTTCTTCCTGCCTTTCCTGCCTTCTTTCCTGCCTTTCCTGCCTTCCTGCCTGCCTTCCTGCCTTCCTGCCTTCCTGCCTTCCTTCCTACCTTCCTGCCTTCTTCCTGCCTTCCTGCCGCCTTCCTGCCTTCCTGCCTTCTTCCTGCCTTTCCTGCCTGCCTGCCTTCCTGCCTTCCTGCCTGCCTGCCTTCCTGCCTTCTTCCTGCCTTTCCTGCCTTCTTCCTGCCTTTCCTGCCTTTCCTGCCTTCTTTCCTGCCTTCTTTCCTGCCTTCTTCCTGCCTTCTTCCTGCCTTCTTCCTGCCTTCTTCCTGCCTTTCCTGCCTGCCTTCCTGCCCTGCCTTCCTGCCTGCCTGCCTGCCTTTCTTCCTGCCTTCCTGCCTGCCTGCCTGCCTGCCTTCCTTCCTGCCTTCCGCCTGCCTGCCTGCCTTCCTGCCTTCCTGCCTGCCTTCCTGCCTTCCTGTCTTCCTGCCTGCCTTCCTGCCTGCCTTCCTGCCTTCTTCCTGCCTTCCTGCCTGCCTGCCTGCTTGCCTTCCTTCCTGCCTTCCTGCCTTCCTTCCTGCCTGCCTGCCTGCCTTCCTTCCTGCCTTCCTGCCTTCCTGCCTGCCTTCCTGCCTGCCTTCCTTTCTGCCTTCCTTCCTGCCTGCCTGCCTTCCTTCCTGCCTTCCTGCCTGCCTTCCTGCCTTCTTCCTGCCTTCCTGCCTGCCTTCCTGCCTGCCTTCCTGCCTGCCTTCCTGCCTTCCTGCCTGCCTTCCTGCCTGCCTTCCTGCCTTCTTCCTGCCTGCCTTCCTGCCTTCCTTCCTGCCTTCCTTCCTGCCTTCCTTCCTGCCTTCCTGCCTTCTTCCTGCCTTCCTGCCTTCCTGCCTTCCTGCCTGCCTGCCTTCGTCCTGCCTTCTTCTTGCCTTCCTGCCTTCCTGCCTTCCTGCCTGCCTTCCTGCCTGCCTTTCTCCTTTTTCTTTTCTCAGTGTTGGGGCTGCAGCCCAAGGCCTTATCCATGCTTGGCAAGTACTCTAGCAGGAAGCTACACCCAGGCCCTTCCCTTTCAAATCTGGCCGATGAACTGGTGTTCCTTCTACCACCACGCAGCACACTATCCTATATCCCTCCTTGGTATATCTCATGTCAACTGGACTTAGAGTGCTGTATGTTCCAGGGGTTGTCAGGGCCACAGCCTGGACCTTTGCAATCCTAAGCAGTCAGGCTGTGTCACTTAGTAACTCAGTTACAGAGACAAAGTGACAGTGAGAAACAGAAGAGATGCAGTCAGTTCACACACACTGAGAAGGAGAATGATGAGGTGCAATGGTCCCCCAGTCCACCCGTGCGGCCCTGACGTGAAGTCCAAGTTTAAACAGAGCCAGGCATGGCTAAGCTGTCCTGGCCAAGGTGTGGTCCTGCCCTTCACTGACCCAGCTGTGGCTCAGGGCCAGTCCCTCCTGTAAGGTGGTCTGAGAGGCTGTCAGCACTTTGTGAAATCTCTCTGTGGGTCCTACTGAATGGTACCTTCCAGGGAAATTGTCAGCCCCGAAGGCAAACACCAGCTCACAGCTTGTAAAAGCCAGACAAGGTGAACATATCTGTAACCCCAGCACTGGGAGGGGAGAAGACAAGTGGATTCCTGGAGCTCCTTGACCAGCCTAGCAGAAACAGTGAGAGACCCTGCCTCAAAGGTAATGCAGTGGAACAATAAAATTAGGTATCCCAATGAGCTCACACACACACACACACACACACACACACACACACACACACACTCACACATACATGCACATATGTGCATGGCACATGCACACATATGCACACACACACACACACACACAAGTGGGCATTTGTTAATTTCCTGGGTACAAAGAGAGATCAAAGTCATTAAGTAATGGCCACCATTGGCTCTCAAGTCCTGGGCCAGGTAGAAAGAGTCACTAGAGACATTGGGTCTGCAGGCTAACAGCAGGACATCTGGATAGAAATCTTAACTGAAGAGGTTTTAATATACTGACCATCACTTGGTTGGAGCATCCATCTGTGGGACCTGTAGACCATCTGGGTTCGAGGCCACGACGCTACTACTTCACTTCAGATCAGTAACTTAAAAACATGAGGAAAAGCTCTGGAGCACGGCTTAATGTGTACCTTTAATTTTTAATTAAAAAAAAATCTACTTTTTTAAGTGCTCTCAGCCCAGACATGATACTTAAAGCTGGTGGTGGAGATGTAGGTCAGGCAACCACAGGAAACTGTTTCTTTTTTTTCCCTGTCCCTGAAGCTCCATCACCAGAACATGGTGGTGGCAGGCTGTGCAATGTTGACAATTGGAGAACACGTGCCAAGTCTTGACAGCTTCTGCTTGGCTAAAATTCATAGTGGCACAAAGGAGTGATGTCCTGTGTTTATAAGTGAGAACGGTATTCTCAATATTTAACCTCACTAGAAAAGGTCTACCTCGGGGGGCCTTGGGTGTGGCTCAGTCTGCAGGTGCTTGCCTAGCATGCACAAAGATCCCCTACAGAAGTCAGCCCTAGTGGTGCCAACACTCAGGAGAGGGGCAGCAGGATCAGAAGTTCAAGGTTATCCTTGGCTATATAGTGACTTCTAGGCCATTCTGCAAAATACAAGTGTGTCTTTGGAGCAGGCAGTGGGAAGGGCTCACAGTAAAGGCGCATGCTGTCTGAGCCCTAGACCCACATGGTGGAAGGAGAGAACTAACTAGAAAGTTGTCCTTGGCCCACAATACATACATGTGCATGCACAAGTACAAGAAATAAATACATAAGAAAGTAATTATAAAAAACTAAAACTCAAACTACTACTCTTGGATCCGTTATGGATCACTACCCTCAACACAACCAGGGAGAAAGAATAATGCAAAGTCACAGAGCAGGAAGCTGGGTGGCTGTTATCCCAGGACTCAGGAGAGCGAGGCAGGGTTCAGTCTGGTCCGCACTTTGCAGCAAGACAATAACAAACAAACAAACAAAATAATAGCAACAACAAAAACAAAAAGCTGCAAAAGTTGCCTGAGAAACAAAAAGCTGCAAAGATGCCTGAGAGAGAGGTTAAGAGAATTTGCCGCTCCTGCTGATGACTGGAGTTTGGTTCCTAGCACCAACATCAGGCAGCTCACAGCTGCCTGTAATTCCAGCTCCAGGGGGATCCGATGCCCCCTTTCACCCTCCATGAATATCACATGCATGTGGCATACATATAAACACACACACACACACACACACATACACACACACACACACACACACACACACACACACACACACAAATATAAAGGCCATAGTCTATCAATGTAAGCATTATGAAGAACACACAACACTGAGCAATGTGAAGTCACAACAAGGAAATATCGCTGTATCATTTTCTAGGTGACACTAATATAAAGCAAATGTGGACATATTAAATATGTAAATAAGGTAATATGATTCTGCACATGGACATATTTAAATATGTAAATGATTTAATTGGAAAGATAGGCATGGGCAGGTATTAAAGAACAGAAAATAAAAGTACATTATTTTTTAGGGCAGTAAGGCCCAGGCTGGGACAACTTGTAAAAATTGTTCCATACTATACATCTATGTACTCTTATAGCCTTAAAAATTTTTTTTAATCAACATATAATTGTACAGATATGATTTTTTTCCATACATACACATTTGGATAAGGAGGAAGCAGGGAAGTCTGTCACCCCAAACCTTATCTTTGTCACAGTAAATCATCTAAAATCCTCTGAGATGAGTCTGTGCACCTATGCACACCTATCTCTGTGCACACCAGTGTCTGTATACACTCATGCCTACCTCTGCACACCTATACCTGTGCACACCCTTGCCTGTACACACCAGTGCCTGTGCACACCAGTGTCTGTGCACAGGAATGCCTTGCACACCAATGCCTGTGCACACCTGTGCCTGTGTATGCCCATGTCTATGCACACTCAAGTCTGCACACATGTGCAGGTATATGTGAAGACTGACATTGGGTGTCTTCCTCAGTGGCTTGTCACCTTACTTTTTGAGACAGTATCTCACTGAACACAGAGCTCACTTAGGCTGTGTGGCCAGCAAACACCAGGGCTCCTTCTGTCCTAGGTCTGGGATTGTAGGCAAAGTTCCTCCATGTGCTGGAGAGCCAGGTCGTCATGAGCAGCAAGCGCTTTACTGATGGGCTCCCCTCAGTCCCGCTGAGTCATTAGAAGCACGCATTATTCACCTCTGATACTCTAATATGCACTTCCTTCTGACTGTTACCTGCTGACCATCCCGCCTCCTATCCCTAGCTTTTGATAGCCACTAGTCTAGATTCTGTTCCCATGAAATAGTTTCTTGAAAAAAAAATTTTTTTTTTTAAAATTTAAGATATGAGCCTACTCTCTATGTAGTCTTGGCTCTCCTGGAGTTCCCTATTTAGACCAGGTTAGCCTCAAACTCACAGAGATTCACCTGCATCTCCCTCCTGAGTGCTGGGATTAAAGGCATGCGCCGGCACACTTGGCCAAAACAAAACTATTGGGGTGCCAGGCCTTTGCTTTTTGTGTAGCTGAAGATGACCATGGGTGACTGATCATGCTGGCTCCGTCTCCCAAGCACTGGGGTTACAGGTGTGCAGTCATGCAGGGTGGGGCTGGAGCATTGCCCTGACTTGCATGCCAGGCAAGCATGCTGCCACCTGAGCTACACCCTGAGCCCCGTGAGAGCAAACTTGATAGATCCCACAGGTCAGTGAGGTCACCATTAACTTTAAACATTTCCTCGCGAGAGTGCAGAGGCACAGGCTGACCCCCGTGAACTGTCACAGAGCCATCCAAAGCCTCAAGCTTGGAGTCTTATAAGGACAATTTTACCCTTTAAGATTTAGGGTCTCACTGAGTGTGGGGTTTGGAGTGAACTAACCTCTGGAAGATTCAGCAGACAGCTGCACAGTTTAAAAATCATCTGCAGACAAGCTGTTGATAAATTTTAGCACTGAGGTTATGGAGGAGGGCACCAAGAAGGCAGGGCCTCCCTCTGCCTCTCAGTCACAGGCCACTGCTGTTGCCCAGGGCCTGGGGCAAGAGAGCAGACTCAAGGGTCACTGGGCCTCCACCAGACACAATTCTCTTTGGTCACTCAGGAACTCTGCAACTCAGCTTGAACACCTTAACTGAAGCTCAGTTTTCTCATCTGTAAAATGGAACAAGGCCTCAAGGATACACTGATCTGTGGATCTGAGGTGAGTGTTTGAGTGCAGTGTCTGTGAATACTGAACTTCTCAGCCTTTAGGCCACATAGGCAAGTAGCAGCGCACCTGGGTTCAGTTACTGCTGAGCTGCTTGGAAGAAGAAATGTGTCTTGAAACAACTGTATACTTGACTCATTTTATTGTCCCCCCTCATTTAAGTGTGTGTGTGTGTGTGTGTGCTCTCCAAATTTGCTGGTTAATACTTCTGATCAACCGGACTGAACACAGAGTTACCGTATAAACACACTCTGAGTGGGAACTCCGTAAGAATGCTACCGGAAATGTGTAGCCAAGGAAAGAAGACGTGTCATGAATGGGCAGCACGGTTCTGTGAGCTGGACTGAGTAAAAAGAAGGAAGCAATCGGAGCCCCAGCATCCTTCTCTCTGCTTCCTGACTGTGGATGCCAAGTGAGCAGCTGCCTCACTCCTGCTGCTGTGCCTTCCCCACCATGACATGACGGACTGTGCTCTTAGACTGTGAGCCAAAACAACCTTTTCTCCTTCCCTCCCTCCCTCCTGTTGTTTTTTGCTACAACAACATGGAAAGCGACTAATGTTTCAAGCCCCGACTCTGACCTGAGACCACTGTGGCAATTGGGTGTCTGAAGTCACACTGTCCTCACCTGACTTTGGCTCAATTGTAAAGGCCTGATGAGACCGAAGCAACGTGATATGGAATTCAAAATCCACGGGGCAGCTGCACTGCAAGGGGATCACATAGCTTTTGCTGCAAAATAAGCACAAGAAGGAAAGGAACACATCATTTTCCTAAACTTCCTTTTAATGAGCCTAGAAAGGTGAAGAGACTCAGGAAGCATGGTTAGCAGCAATACGTGTCACCGGGACCCCAATTGGCCCTTCCTGTCTCTCACCAACAAAAAGATTTGTTTTAAAATGAACTCTCATGTAGCCTGGGCTGGCATCAAACTTGCTATGTGACCAAGTGTCTGAGTTCAGTTTCCAGGTGTTGTGACAAAATGGCCCTGACAGAAACAACTTAAGGGGGAATGGGTTTGTTCAGTTCATAGTGCCAGGTTGTTGCCATTGCTGTAGAGAAACTGAGGCAGCAGGAACTTGAAGCAGCTACCGTCCACTGAGAGCAGAGAACAATGAAGTGATGCATGGTTGCTTGTGCTTAGCTCTCTTGTTCCTGCTTACACAGTTCAGGATCCCATGCCCAGGGAATGGCGCCACCCACAGTGGGCAGGTCTTCCCATATCAGTTAATGTAATCAAGATAATTCCTCATAGACACACCCACAGGCCAATGTGATCTAGAAAATCCCTCACTGAGACTCTTCTCTGGTGATTCTACACTTAACACTAACCATCACACCAAGGAAGGTCTTGAGTTTCTGGTCTTCTTTCCTCTACCTCTTGAATGGTGGGATTGGAGGCATACACCACCATATGGTACCATGCAGGGCTGAGGATGGAACCCAGGGCTTTGTGCCCATAGTAGGTGAACAGTCTACCAAATGAGCTACACCTCTCATCCACACTCTTGAGAGAACTCCATTGTAGTCACTGTGGGTGGAGCTACCGGGTTAGGGGACTCTGCCTTCTTGGGAGGTACCTATCTGAGTGGACTTTACCACCACACCCTAGGCTAGACCTCACCAGCAATACCAGGGTTCCTTGAATTCTGGTGGAGTCATATGTGTAGGAGTTTCAGAGATATCCCAGATTCACACACACACACACACACACACACACACACACACACACAGAGAGAGAGAGAGAGAGAGAGAGAGAGAGAGAGAGAGAGAGAGAGAGAGATCAATAAATATTTGGTTCTCAGTAACCATTTAGTAGACTATAAATTTGACTTTTAAAAGTATGTCCGATTGATTGGGGGATTTAGCTCAGTGGTAGAGCACTTGCCTAGAAAGCACAAGGCCCTGGGTTCGGTCCTCAGCTCTGAAAAAAAAAAAAAAGATAAAAGTATGTCCAAAACATTTATATTGGGCTTTGAAATTCATTATCTTTTAATAATCTGTGATATATCTGAAATAGTTTGAATATAAATATTTTTAAAACAATTAAGATGTCTTTTTTTTTCATTACTGAGATTTATAAAATATTTCCAAAGAACTAAAATATCACCAGTTGACAGTGCATGTCTATCTCTGTTCTCTTCTTTGCAAGGGCGATTAGTACTGGGTATCCTCTGCCTAAAGTTTATGTAGTTATATGTATTTAATAACATTGTTACTTATCATGCTTGGGAAGATGTAGTTGCAAGAGAGCAGGTGGCTGGTCCCATCTGGTCCCATCTGGTCCCATCTGGTCACATAGCATCTACAGTCAGGGAGGCAGCCAGTGTTGAACGCTGCTCTTCAGCTCTCTCTGCCCTTTCTTATTAATCTGGGACCCTACTCCATAGGATGTCACCACCCACATGCAGGACAGGACTTCCTAGTTCAGTTACATTGCTCTGGAAATGCCCTCTCAGGCACACCCATATGTGCTTTCTAGGTGGTTCCAAACTTAACTCAAATTTGCCATTGCACTCATGACCCCTCAAGAGCTGTGGTTGCCTTCACGAGACTTGCAGAAGATAAGTCAGTCAACATCCCAGCATGGATGGGAGCAGAGCCTGCAAAGCCACTCCTGGAGCAGGTGCTACTAGGAGAGACAGACATTTTCTGTCAGGGTCATGGTCCTTGGTGGGTTGTCTGCTCTCTAGGGGTCAGTACTATACCCATGGACACACAGGCAACTGGGCTCAGTAGGTTATATATTTTAAAAGCTAGGACAGTAAGTTGAGAAGAAAATCTGGATGGGGGTACACAGGAGAAGCCGGACAGAGGACACGAGCAAAACTGTACTATAGTCATCTACGACTCTCTCTAACAACGCTGCGGCTCCTACAAAGCAGCTGTTTCAGGACTACAGTTCCCCCAGCCACTGGGCCAACAGGAGCTTGGCTCTGCTCTGCATGACAACCTAGTTGCCACTATCCTCTACTTTCCTCTGTCCCCAGCTGGGTGTGAAGCGCCAGGCCCAGCTCAGTGACGTCTCCTGGCTTTCTCTCATTGGATGAAAAGGAAGAGAACCTCAGTCTCCCCTCAGCTCCAAGGCAAGGGCAGGTGCTACTCTCTAAGGTCAGTGAGACTGTCAAGGCAAGGGCAGGTGCTACTCTCTAAGATCAGTGAGACTGTCAAGGCAAAAGCAGGTGCTACTCTCTAAGGTCAGTGAGACTGTGCCTCCTTGATCCATGGGAATAAACTCTACAGCCAGGAGCCCGCTGCAGCCCCAGAGCCCGCTGCAGTTTCTGATCCCACTGCAGCCTCTGAATCCACTGCAGCCCCTGAATCAACTGCAGCCTCTAAGTCCACTGCAGCCCCTAAGTTCACTGCAGCCCCTGGATCCACTGCAGCCTCTGAGTCCACTGCAGCCCCTGAGTCCACTGCAGCCCCTGAGTCCACTGCAGCCTCTGAGTCCACTGCAGCCTCTGAGTCCACTGCAGCCCCTGGATCCACTGCAGCCCCTGGATCCACTGCAGCCCCTAAGTTCACTGCAGCTTCTGAATCAACTGCAGCCCTTGAGTTCACTGCAGCCCCTGGATCCACTGCAGCCTCTGAGTCCACTGCAGCCCTGGAACTTGCCTGAGGCCTGCCTAGAGTTGGATCCACTGCTGTTTACTTTTTCTCTCTCTCCCTCCCTCCTTCCCTTTCTCCCTCCCTCCCTCCCTCCCTCCCTCCCTCCCTCCCTCCCTCTCTCCCTTCCTCCCTCCCTCCCTCTCTCCCTCTCTCCCTTCCTCCATCCCTCCCTCTCTCCCTCTCTCCCTTTCTCCCTCCCTCCCTCCCTCTCTCCCTTCCTCCCTCTCTCCCTTCCTCCCTCCCTCCCTCCCTCCCTCCTTCCCTCCCTCCCTCCTTCCCTCTCATCCTTCCTGAAACACAGTCTCATGTAGCCAAGTTCTTAGTTTTCCTGTGCAGCATGGATGACTTTACACTATTATCCTTGTCCCCACCTCTCAAACGCTGGGATGACGGTGTGAGCCACCATGGCGGGTTTATGTGGTGCTGGAGATAGAACCCATGGGTGCCTGCATTTTAAACAGGCACGCTACTCACTGAGCCAGACTCCCAGCTCTGTGCTGCTCCTGCTTCTTGGTAAATGTTCCTTAGCTGTGACTTTCTATGCTGTCAGGGTAGGTGCGCTATAAACACTTGAGTGCCCTGGTAGGAGACAAGGTGGCCCCAGGGTTCTGGCAGTGATACTTTTTGATATAAATCCTGGATAATGGTCATGTGGGATCCTGTCTTCAGCCCAGTTCACAGGATTTTCCACAAAACTTGTACAACCTTCCTACCTCGGGCTCTGTTAGAGGTGTGCAGGTGACCAGAACTCCTGATACTGCAAACAGTGAATGGTGTACAACGGTGGCTGCCTTTTTAGGGAGTGATGGTCAGTCTCTGACTGTTGACTTGATGGGACTTAGAGTCACCATGAACAGAGACTTCTGGGCGTGGCTGTGAGCAATTTTGTAGATTGGGTTAGCCTGGGGTGGGAAGACCCACTCTAAACCTAACTGTGGGCAACACCGTCCTGTGTGCTGCGGTCCTGGACTGAGTAAGGAGACAGTGAGCTGAGTGCCTGCATCCATCTCTCTCTGCTTCCTGACTGGGGATGCCATGCAACCAGCTGCCTTGAGTCCCCACCGTCACACCTTCCCACCCTGAGAAACTGTGCTCTGGAACTGTGAGCTCAACCAACCAATTCTTACGTTGCTTTTATCAGGCTTGTTTGCTTGTTTGTTTGTTTGTTTGTTTTTGTCACAGCATCTAGAGAAGTAGAGACCACACAAGGCTGTCTAAGGCCTTACCACCCTGAAGGCCCCAATCTTATCTAAAACAGAAGGCAGATCAGCTGAGCCGATGCTTAGGCACTCCATTCCATGTCAGCCATTCCACCCAAACTGGTTAGACTGAACCAACACTGGTTGTTATAGCAAGCAGGCTGGACCCTGCTCATGAAGAGGTAAGCAGGGTGTGGGCAATGACTTATTGCTGTCCACATGTGGTCTTTGGGGATAAGGCAGGTGACTATGGCTCACAGGTCATTACCTGCAGGGGTCAGCACAGAGCCGTCCCAATACAGACCCAATCTGATTGATGCTCAAGGCTCTTCTGAGAAATGCTACATGGCTGGATGCTTCTGCGCTGAAACAATTCCCCACAGACTCTCTTGGGGTCCTTCCTGTTGGTGATAAATGGCCCATTTTCAATGAACTCCTAAGCTCTGATAATTCTCAGAAAAAGGTGTTGAGGTATTTGTTTAGTGATGATTACCAGCAGCCAAGTTCCCGATGCACTTGCCAGCCTGGAAAAACAAACAGTTCCTCAAGGGAACAAAATTCCAAGCACCGTGATTCAGAGGACGCCAGACTGATGCAAGTCACCAGGTTGCAATGGAATCTGCACTCCGCTCTGGCTGCTCTGGCTCCTTTGTCAGTGTCAGGGCTGCAAGGATGATGGGGCAGGACTGTAGCTCAGGAGCGTTACCATGACAATTAGTTGTTTGTTTGTTAGATTTTTTTTTTTTTAACATTTTTTACTTTTATTGTGCACATTTATTTATAATATTATTCTTTACTTTTTTTTGTTTTTTTTGTTTTTTTTTGTTTTTTTTTTGTTTGTTTTTTTTTGTTTTTGTTTTTCAAGACAGGGTTTCTCTGTGTATCCCTGGCTGTCCTGGAACTCACTCTGTAGACCAGGCTGGCCTCGAACTCAGAAATCTGCCTGCCTCTGCCTTCCAAGTGCTGGGATTAAAGGCGTGCGCCACCACCGCCCGGCTATTATTTACTTTGTATGTATGTATGGTTGCTGGGAACTAAACCTTGCTCTTGTGCAAGAGCAGCAAGTGCGTGTTAATTTCTGAGCTAACTCTCCAGCCTAATTTATTTATTTTATGTATATGAGTACACTGTAGTTGTCTTCAGACACACCAGTAGAAGACATCGGACCTCATTACAGATGGTTGTGAGCCACCATGTGGTTGCTGGGAATTAAACTCAGGACCTTTGAAAGAGCAGTCAGTGTTCTTAACCTCTGAGCCATCTCTCCAGTCTCCACTGGCTTCAGCCTCTTATTTTACTTCTAAATGACACGCTTTCATGTGTACATGCGTAGATGAGTGTGTGTGTGTGTGTGTGTGTGTGTGGTGATGCTCACATGAATGCTGGTCTCTGTGAGATCCTATGGAACTGGAGTTATAGGTGGTTGTGAACTGCCAGATGTGGGTGCTGGCACGTGAACTTGGGGTCTCTTCTGTATGAACTCTTAACCAAAGAGCCATCTCTTCACTCCTTATGTGTTGGTTAATTTAATTGCCAAGATGACACAATCTAGGATCATTTGGGAGGTTGGCTTTGAACTCAGAGACATGGCTTCCTTTGCCTCTACAGTGCTGGCATTAAGGGCATGCACCACACAGCCTCCAGCTGTGTAGAATTATCTTAATTATGTTAATTAAGGAAAGGCGTCAGGAGGTTCCCTTGAGAGGCTGAGTGGGATTCTGAGCCACAGAAGAGTAGGAAAAACAAAGCAAGCAACGTCAGAGAAAGCAAGCCAAGCACTGGCACACGTGGAACTTCGAGCCTCCCAGGCCCTCTCTCCCTCAAGTTGCTGTTGTTGGGGTATTTTATCACACAGCAACAGGAGAGGGAACTGGGATGCTTACCATATGTGAGGCCCTGGGTTCAAGCCCAGTACTAGAAGTTCTTTAGTGTTTGCTGAGAGCAGTGGTGCACATCTGTAATTCCAGCACTTGGGAGGCAGATGTGGGAGGATCCGAAGTTCAAAGCCAGCCTGAGAAACTTTTCTGAGACAGCATCTCAAATAAACAAACAAACCTCCTCAGCTTTGAAGACATGTTTAGTCAGCTAAGAGTGTTGCCTATGCAAGCATGAGGGCCCAAGTTCAAATACCTAGTTCCCAGCTAAAAGTTTAGATGAGGCTTCAGGATCAGGGTAACTAAAACTCTGTGCTGGGCTAGGGGAAAGTGGCCAGAGAATTTGGAGGCTTGGTAGCTGCCAGCCTAGCTCCAGGACCAAGGAGAGAGCCTGAGGTGAAATATCGGAAAATCTCATATTCTCCTCTGGCCTCTGGACACACACACACATATACACATGCACACGCATCCACACAGATACACACAAACATGTGCAGAGAGACATAAAAACAAATGTATACACACACACACACACACACACACACACACACTTCTAAGCTAAATCCCTACTAATGAATTCTGAACTACAGTGAAACAAATATCCCATTCTTGTTATTCCTCAGAAGCAAATAGGACCTTAAGTCAGAGTTCTCTAAGTGACAAGCATCAGGTAATTAAAACAGAAAAAAGCAGGTGGAAGTCAGCTCTCTGGGAGATAATCTTAGGTTTTATCCTCCTGACTTTACCACTCATTTTATCAATTTCATTAGGACTGCATATAAAAGTACATTAGATACTTCAAAAGAGTCCCTTCCTATTTTTTTTTAAATGGCAGCCTAAACCTTTAAAATACTAAGACTTTGTATTATGTTCAAATGTCATCATCAGAAGAGAGTACACATTTACCTTATAGACAGTACACATGAGAGGGGAGGGCCTGGGATGTGGCTCAGTCGGTCGAGTGCCTGCCTAGCACGAAGCCTGGGTTCCATCCGCAGCACGGCATAAACCAGGTGTGCTGGTACAGGCACGCGTGCAATCCTAGCATCCAGGAGGATCAACGTCATCCCCTACTACACAGTGAGTCCGACGTTAGCCTGGGCTACCTGAGACCCCACTGTAAGAAAGGAAGGAGAAGAAGGGAGGAAGGGAAGGAGTGAGGAAGGAAGGAAGGAAGGAAGGAAAGAAGGAAGGAAGGAAGGAAGGGAGGAAGGGGAAAAGGGAGGTTGGAAAGAAAGGTAGAGAGAGAAAGAGAGAGGGAGGGAGAGAGGAGAGAGAGAGAATAAGTTCAAATTTCTCTCTTCCCATCTCTGATTTGTTTTAGAGTGAACTTATTGGATGACTTAAAATCAAATAAACTGTTTAAAGCTCTCGGTGTCTGGAGAGTGTCGTGAACGGGCCACTTTACCATAATAGGATTTGGCTCCTTTGCTAGAGAGTGAAGAGCAAGGGACAATGAGCATGACAAATGTGTGCTGTTCCACAATGGCTGGACTCCGCAGCTACAGCAATGTAATTGTTAGTTATTACGTTTTATAAAACTTTAGGGAAGGGCCTGGGGAGATGGAGCTGGCAAAATATTTGCCTTGCAAATGTGAGAACCTGAGTTAGAGACCCACAACCCACATTAAAAGGCTGAGCATGATAAAAATGCACACTTAGAATGTACATCCACAAATGCACACTCATGAAAGCACACTCATAAATGCACACCCACGGATGCACACTCACAAATGCACACTCATAAATGCACACCCCAAATATACACTCACAAGTGTATGCTCACAAATGCACAGTAATGAATGCACAGTCATAAATGCACACTCATGAATGCACTCACAAACGTAAATGCACACCGCCAAATGCTCACTCACAAATGCACACTTACAAATGTAACCTCACAAACAAATGCACAGACACACACACACACACACACACACACACACGCATACGCAGACGGAGGAGGGAGACAGTCAGTATTGGGGGCCCCCATCCGAGCTTATGTACACCTAGTTACAAACCCCACCTCTATCATGGCAACTGGACTTTGGAAATCCGAGATTAATGTTTTTTTAAGTGAAAACCCACAAGTGAGCCTTCACTGGAGCCAGATTATGTTGGCACCGTGATCTTCGGCACCAGAACTGTGAGAAATTCTGTTATAGCCAAAGATACTGATTTCACACTCGTATGCTTACATTAGGAAAATATTAAGACATTAATGTTAATAGTATTTTTCTATAATTAAATCATTGGTTTTTTTTAATTGTATAAACTTTATTGCAGAAAAACTTGTGAGTAAATGAAAACCTCACACAGTAAAATTAAGCAGATTCAAAGTCTGTACAAGTCAATGAACTTCTACACAGTTAAAGTCAGCACCAAGACCAAAATGTCCATGACTGAATTAGACCGGGAAATGCAAATAGCTTTAAATCTTTCATTGTATCCACCATGTGCGTTCAGTCCTCCCTCTTGCCCTTACTCAGCTTTCTTGATCTCTTCTCCTCACGTTATATTCTATCCACCATAGAGACGCACATCCTGTACAATAGGCTCCATTACGTTTCTATTAGAACAAAAACCTTGTATGTGCTATTCATACCAAATACAATAGTCTTTGATCTGAGCAGAAGAACAAAAAAATCTTTGTATAGGCCATTCAGATCAAAGACAATAGTCTGAGTCAAAAAGTGTTGTATGACAGCATGCAAAATGTATGTTCTGTATGCAGAGGCTTCAGTGAGCACACATGCTATCTCCATGAAACAGAGGCAAGGACACCAGAGAGCAGCCTGGACTCATGAGTTCACCTCTCCAGACTTGATAAAAGATGTTAAGATGTTCTTTTCCTTGGTATTGTAAGAGAATTGAATTGAGAGAGAGATATATATAGAGAATAATTGAGAGAGAGAATTCTGTAAGTCTTGCTCTGCAAGCTTGAGGACTTAAATTCTGGTTCTCTGGATCCATGTAGATGCCAGGTGTGGCCGGCTATACCTGGAACCCCAGCTCTGGGAGAGCAGAGACAGGTGGATCCCAAGACCTATCTGGGTTCACAGCAAGCTTCAGGTTCAGAGAAACACTGTCTAAAGGAATAAAGTAGAGAGTAGGCGAGTAGGAGCTCCCAATGCTAACCTTTAGTCCACGTGAGCACACAAACATACACACACACACACACACACACACACACACACACACACACAAGTGCCACATCTGAAACAAAGAAGGCAGAAGTTCCATGGTAACTGCCATCTGTAGAGATCATATACATCTTATTCACATTTCACAATCGTCTTCAGTGAGAGGGTCAAGGGTGGAGCACCAGTTTAGCATGTGTGATCTAAATACAAATCCCAGCATCAAATCCAAAACCTCATTTAAAAGAATGCGATAATGTTTACCATTTTACCATTTCAAATGTGCCATTCTGGGCATTAAATGCACCACAGTGTTGTGCCTCCTCCAGCCACCCTCAGGACTGTCTTTGTTTGAATCCTCTCCCCACGACACACTAGTTCACCATTTCTCCTTCACAGACACTGGTGGCCACATCTATACCCATGTCCAAGAATGTGCTGCTTGTAGGTCCTCTGCATGGTGAGAGTCTTACAGTGTAAAATACCTTTGCAAACTACGTGTTAAGGGGGCTGAAGGATAGCTTAGTTGGTAAAAAGCACTTGTTTTGCAAGCACAGGGACCTGAGTTCAGATCCCACACCCATGTAGAGTTGGGTGTGTTGCTTTGCGTTTTGAATCCTGATGCTGAGGAGGCAGAAACAGAGATCCTGAAGGCTTGTTTACCAACCAGCCTTGTGGAAGCACAGAATCCTGGGTCCAGTGACAGAACCTGTCTTAAAAACAAAGTAGCTAGCTACTGAGGAATGACACACAAGATGTCTTCTGGCCTCCATACACGTGTGTAAATGTGTATCAGAACCCCCCCCTTAACACACACACACACACACACACACACACACCAGGATACAAACACAAACACACAACTGAACATACACAGGAAAAACTAAATGTTAAGTTCACTTAACAGGAAATTCTTAATAGAAACAATACATTTGATAGTAGACAGCGCTTTCCAGTTCACACAAATGTAGGTAAGGTAGGAGAGTGGAGATACAGAGTAAAATTCAGGGACCACTCCCTGGGAGGAAGCAGGCTCTGTCTGTTTGAAGCCCAGGGAAGAGGGTCAGCTGGTGGCAGAACCCAGGAAGGGAGCTGGGGGAAGGCTCAGTGTAGAGGGGTGGGTAGGGGTAGGGATGAAAGGCCTCCTGACGGGCACTGGCGTTTTCATATGGAGAAATATATATCGTTATTAGGGGAAGATATGAAGATGCCCTAAAGGCTGTGAAAAGCTATGCACGGCGGCTTCCTTTACACGAGGTGGTGGAAGCGGACACATGCTTGTATTAAAACCACAGATCCTCCCAGCCTAAGAGCCTGTAATAACATTTGACTGGCATTACCTACAGGGCACCCTGCTGACCATCTGCCTGTCCTTGTGGCCCACCCACCCACAGCCATCAAAAGAAAGGGTTCATTCTGTGTTGGAATAAGAAATGCATTTCTTTTGTTTATTTAAAACATATTTTCTCTTTGGAGATTATAATTACATCATTTTTCCGTGTGCTCTCTCTAAACTCTCCACATATCCGTTCTCAACACTCTTTCAAATCCATGGCCTCTTTTCTTTAACTGTTGTTGCTGTGTGTGTGTTCCTAACTATATAAATATAACCTGTTCAGTCTGTATGACGGTACCTGTACTTTCAGGGCTGACCACTTGGTGTTCGATTATCAATTGGTGTTCTCTTCCCTTGCGGGAAAGGAAATTGATTGATTTTAAACAAAACAAAGGGAACTCAAACACCTCTGGTTTTGAAGCTGCTCTGTCTAAGATCTGGGCTAAGAAGTGGGCCATATATAACAGAAGACAGCTGTTCCTGGAACTACAGCCATGGCTTGGGTCGCACCTCTCGACGGGATGTTTACCTAGCACACAGGAAGCCCTAGGTTCAAATGTTAGCACCATGCCAACCGGGCATGATAGCACACGTCTCAGTGTTATATAGGGAGTTTGAAGCTAGCCTGGGCTACAGTGTGACAAAGAAAGAGAGGACAGAAGAAAGAAAGGAAGGAATTTTAGTCATAATTCTGGGAGTTGGCAGCTACTCCTTCATCCTATTTGACAAGCACCCAACCAACGTATTCTAAAATGCACGTTGAACACAGGTACCTGTGTGCTTGTATGCCTGCATGTGCATTCATGTGCACCTATGCACACGTATCACGTCATGTGTGCAGTACTGCAGAGCTGGGATGTAGCAGCCAAACACCAACTAGCTACTATAGTTAGTGCTAGAAATAGCAGCCTCTGACCCAGGCAAGGAAAGAGCACACAGATACCACTCTGGAGGGCAGGGAACTGGAAACCATCAGCTTCCTTTGCTCCATGAAGGATTGTACTTCAGATAGACACTGACATTCTTTATATTACAGTCCTAAATAGTAGGCCTAGCAATTTATCCATGAATACTCTGCATGTGTCAGTGTATGTTTGTGTGCACACGTGCATGTGCATGTGTGAGTGTGCACATATGTGTGTGTGTGCAAGCCCTAGGGACCCCTCTATCTCCACTTTCTCAGTATGGGGATCACAAGCATGGGTACTGCCACACCCAGTTTTTTGACATGGGTTCTAGAAATCTGAACTCAGTTCCTCCTGTTTGGCAGTGAGTTATGAACTGAGCCATCTCTCTGGTCTTTGCAAATACTTTCTCTAACAGTGAAGGTCATCAAGACTTAGTATGCGATGCTAGCTTGGCTGTTTAAGCATAAATACCGAATGAATGAATCATTCCAAAACTTTACAGACTGGATGAGCCTATCATGACAAACGCTCTACCCTTAACTGCCCCGATACACATTCATTTGCTCATGGAGCACACCATAAATTTAGTCCACTTTACCGACCACACAAACCAGCTAAACAGTATGAACGAAGTCGACGGGAGAAGAGCGTGTTAGCACTTTAAAGCTGGGCTTTCTTTCCTTTGCTTTCTCCAGGACCCTTAGATCCAGAAGTTTGGAGAAAGACAAAGAGAGTATTAACTCAAGTCTTCAGGTGCAAGTCCCCCTTGTCAGCTCTCTGAAGTTGTCACCTGAAGGGATAGCTCTTGGGCCCGTGCATTATTGTTCAGAGAGATCCCTAGAGTTTAGAGTGGGAATATTTTTCTTTCCCACTAAAATTCAGAAGAGGAGACTGGACTGAGAGGAACAACTAGATTGATGTGCGCGCAGTCAGAGCATCTTAAATCAAAGAAATTCTAACTACAAAAAGTTGTTCATATAACAAAACTACAGGTGCTTGTCAAATGATAGAAAGTGTGTATGCATGTGCGTGTGTGTGCACACGTGTGCAGGTGCACATGTGTTTTTATGCATGCATGTGTACAGGTGCACACATCTGTAGTAGCTAGAGATCAAGCCTGGATATTGCTCCTCACCCTCCTTGTTTGTTGAGACATGTTCTCTTCCTGGCCTGGAGCTCATTAAGTCGGCTAGTAAGCTGGTTGACCAGTGAGCCCCGGAGATCCTCCCAGCTCTGCCTGCATAGCACTGAGATTACAAGTGCACTTTTGTTTCTTTTCTATCTTAGAGTTCACAATAGTGGAGCAAAGGCTGGCTCAAACCCTGAGAGCTCACACTCTGGTGTATAAGCGGGGCAGAGGGGCACGCTGGGAAGACTAACAGTTTTCTTCAAAGCCCACCCCTAGTGAAACACCTCCAACAAGGCCACATCTCCTAGTCCTTCCCAAACAAATGCAGCATCTGGAGACCACCAAACCCCCAGCCCAGCTTTTCTGTGGTTTCTGGGGATTGAACCCGGGTCCTCCTACCTGTGAGGCAAGCAGCTTACAAGTGAGCCCTCTCTTCTGCCCATGGTCATTTCTTTCTTCCAAATACTGATTTTGAGATGGAGGCTAACTGCTGTCCCAGAGATGCAGGTAGAAGCTGAAATGAAGAAGTGTTTCCCCAAGGTAATCATCCTTACTTGTATAAGAAATAAATTGTTATTGTCCATTTTTGTATAAGAAAACCACCGTGTTGTACCAAATCAGTATGCTGGCACTTTTTGCCCTCTTTCTATGCTGGCGTATTTCTGCAGAATTGTATATTAAAAACTGTCTCTTTTCTTAAGTCTCTTGAATGTGCTGTTAATTTTGCCAACATGGGGACACACGTTGATAAAATATTAACACTTCTTCAACTCTACCTTGAGTCTGGGGTGCATAAACAGAGTCCTTAGTATGGGGAAGAATAATTTTTCTCTTGACAATTGGCCTCTGAAGCTCTTCCTGGAGATGGATTTGTAGCCTTCTACTGATATGTTTGCCTGCCGTGACCTGTTGCAGCTGGTTCTCTGAGCCTCCCAGAAGGGCTCAGAGTCGTCAAAGAGCAAGCTGGGCTTGGCTGTTGTCTGTGTCATCCATCTTCTCTGTCAGCACTAGTTGGAGGATACACATTCCCATGCAACCCAGGGGTTTAAAAGTCAGCGGCAGAACATTCTGACATTGGCCATTCCCACACCTAAAGTAAGCCATGAGGTTCAATGCCTCATTGTTGTGACAGGAGCAACTTAAGAAATGGTTCCCTTTGGCTCTGGGTTTGAGGATACAGACCATCATGTCAGGGAAGGTGGGGATGTACAAAGCTTGAGGCGGCTGGTCACGTCACATCCACAGTCAAGACGAAGACAGAGATGGACGCTGGGGCTCAGCTCACCTTCCACTTTGTGTTTTGTCCAGGACCCCAGCCCATGGGAGGGTGCTGCCCACATTCTGGGTGGGTCTTCCTCAGTCCAATCTAGGAACTCCCTCACAGACAGGCCCAGAGTTCTGTCTCTACAATGATTCTAAGCCCTATCAGGTTGGCAAGATGAACCATCGCAAGGTAGCCATAACTCATTAGCCGGGTGGTTGTCAGTGGTGGCTTAATGCAAGGAAGATGGAGTAATAGGAGAACATGGCGAGTGGCTTCAGCTGGCTACATGGCACGAGAAAGACACATGTTTTGGTTTTGAGACAGGGTCGGGTGTAGCCCAGGCTAGCCTTCAAGTCACCATGCAGCTGAGGATGAGCTTTTCCTCTTCCTGCCTTTATCCACTGAGTGCTGGGATTCCAGGTGTATGTCATCACACCTAGCCAGAAAAATGGCGTTGCAGAACTGCAGAGAAAGACGACTTAACCGAAACCTTTCCAGAACCAGAAGAGTGGAATAATGCAAAATTTTATATAATGCAAATTTTAATATCTAATATGAGTGTGATCTTTATTTTGATACATAGGAAGACTGAGATTGCATTGTGGCGACAATACTCTCGGAGATATCAAGGGACTATCCGGTGTGGTGTGTGTCTGTATTGGTGTCTTCCTTTATCACTCTCTGCCTTTCTTCTAAGACAGTGTCTTACTGAGCCTGGGGCTCAAGGATTTGGCTCACTGGCTGCCAATATGCTCCAGGGATCTTCCCTTCCTCAGTTTCCTAGTGCCAGGCACACAGGTGCACACCTGGCTTTCTCTGTGGCTGCTGATATCCAAACTCAGGTCCTCGTGTTTGTTCAGCAAACTCTTACTCGCTGAGCCGCTCGCCCAAACCCATGACCGCCATATTTAACAAGCCAGCACAGTTGAGTTTATCTGGGTGTAAATTATAAAGTGAGCCCATGGAGGAATACAGAACTGGGAGTCTTTTTCACCCAGTGACACTGTTTGACTTGGGGATGTTGGACAGATGCAGGAATGCAACTTTATTATTTATAGAGAACGTCAGGGTGCGTTTTAGCAGATCTCAAGCCACCAAAGTTGTTTATGGCTATCTGGCAAGTATCCTCATGACATTGCATCTCAGTAAAGAAAACTTCACAACAGCCAGAACAAGCCACCAAAAAATGTAGATGATAAATGTGAACAAGCCCACTGTGTAACCTAGAGGAAGATGGATGGAGATGCTGTCCAGACTTCAGAGAGGCTTTGGTCAGACTACAGTTATTCCTCCCGAGAGCTACCCCACAGTAAGAAAGCCACATGAGCGACTTCAACACAAATCCTCAACTTTTGACATTTTGTCCAAATTCTTCTATGTGCAAAGGGGAACATAGAGTCCTTTGAGTCCCCCTGTCCGGCTGTGGCTGTCAGCTTGGCACAGCCTAGAGTCATGTGAGAGGAGAAGCTTCAGTGGAGTAACTGTCTGGATCAGGTTGGTCTACTGGCATGTCAGGGGTGGGGGGACTGTTTTTATTGTTAATAGACATAGGAAAGGCCAGCCCATTGTAGGCGGCACCATCTCTAGGCAGATGAACCCTGAACCATATTAGGAAGCTAGCTAAGTATAAGCCTTCCTTCAAGCCAGCCAACACCCAGCATCCTCCATGGTTCCTGCTGTACTTCTTGGCTGTGAGGTGAGTCCCTTATTTGGAGGTAATGTTGCATGGAATATCAAACATCCCTGCCTTCAGGTTCCTGCCTTGACTTCTTTCAGTGATGGATTATGACCTGGAGTCCCAAGCCAATATAAACCTTCCCCCGTCTAAGGTGATTTTGACCAGAGTATTCGTTACAGCAACAGAATGAAGCCAGAGTCCTGCCGTCTGGAGGTTTAGGTTCTCCCATTGCTTTCCCAATTCTTCATGATGCAGGGTGGGTCTTCGGTAAACAAAATGGCTATCTTACTGAGACATTGTAAGAAAACACATATACAGCACTGGGAAGATGGCTCAGATGGTAAAGTGCTTGCCTCCTAAAGCTTGAGGACCTGACTGTGATCCCAAGAATCCACATAAAAAAAGAGAAGAAAGGCATTGGCCTTGTGAAGACTTAGCTCGAGACTCCTTACTCTCTCTTCTGCTTTAGACTCTATGCATGATACCCAGTGGGTTTGCAGGAGAGTGGGGCACAGAGATTTATAAGGGGCACAGTGATGGTCAATGCTGACTGCCAACATGGTAGGATCTAGACTCCTAAGTAGGAGACAAACCTCAGGGCACATCTGTGAGAGTTTCTAGATGGGGTTAACTGAGAAAGGAAGACCCACGCTGGATGTGGGCAGCACCATTCCATGGCACTGGCTGGAGTCCTGGACTCAACGGGAAGGAAAGCAAGCTGAGAGCTGGCCTTTCCTCTTTTCGTCTCCTGACTGTGGTCACGTGTGAGCAGCTGCCTCATGCTTCTGCTGCTGTGCCTTCCCCACCATGATGGACTGTATCCTCGGACTGTGAGCCAAAGTACATCTTCCCTTTCTTCCTTTACTGTCACAGAAGTGACATAACTGACAAAGGGCCCTGAGTCGTGTCTCTTTTACCTCCTTCAGGCTCTACCTGGAAGCTGAGGGACTCTGACACCATGCTCTTCTCAGCCTCCTGAACTAAGAGCTGAAGTGAACTGCTCTTTATAACTCACTGGCATTTTATTATAGCAACAAAAATGGACAGAGACAATACCTAACACATCAAACATTCGAGAAATGCCTGAGTGACTGACTGGCTGGATAAATGAATGAATGCTGAATAAAGAACCCATCTGAATGATACACTGGAGCACTAAGGTGGCCTAGGATTCACTCGGAAAATGTCTATTCAAATATGTCATTCTAGTAGTGAATGGTTTCGATTGAAAGAAGCAAAGAAGGGTCTGAATGGTTAAACGTTGCCTATGAGACTGTAAAGGGCAGAAAGTCTTGGGAAGGTACTGCCTGCTGCCAGGATGTCTGGAGGAGAAAAATAGCGTGTTTATCTTTTAAGAGGTTTTAAAAAATATATTATGCCATTATAAACAGTAACTCAATTAAGTAAATTGTTTAGCTGAATTTTTCATTCTGAATACAAGTGAGACGCATTATGTGGAAAATAGCTTGGGGGAGGCCTCGAGGAGGGTGGACGTCTCTCTCAAGGACCGGTGACGGATGTCCACAGTGTGAGGCACCCTGATTGCACCGCTTTCTTAGACAGTCTTTCCCCTTTCAACGCATAAGCCCTGCTTATGACCCAAATGAGAGGTGGTTTACAGAGACTGACAGACAGACAGACAGACAGACAGACAGACAGAAAGACAGACAGACAGACAGACAGACAGACAGAACTATACATCAGGCTCAGTGGGCGCTGTGCTTAGAACATGGAAAAACCCCTGATCCCCTTCTGTGGTGTGATCTGGAATGTTGTGGAGCTTTTAGGAGGTAGGGCCTTGCTGGATGATGTAAGTACGTCAAAGGGCGGGGGATTGGGGTGGGCTTCAGGCACTCATGCCTCACCACTTACAGTTCTCTTTAAATGTCCTGTGTATGGATGAGGATGACCGGCCAGCTTCCTGCTCCTATGCGGCGCCTTCCCTGCCTGCTGTCACGTCGTCCTGCCTGCTGTCACGTCTTCTCCTGATGGACTCTAGCCCTCTGACCCTTTTCCCCCTTAAGTCTCCTTTTAGGGCATTTTATCATAACAAAAGAGGGAAGGAGGCCAGGGGAGGGAGCTGGGGTTGAGAGGTGAAGTTCCCAGGAGAGTAGGCATTTCCTATTGGTGCAGAAAGACCAATATTTGATATTTTTCAAGTTAAAATTCTATTTTGTTATTTATTGAGCATGTCACATGTGTGCCATGACATGTGTGTGCAGGTCAGAAGACAGCTTGTGGGAGGGAGCTCTCTCCTTTGACCATGTGGGTTCCAGGAATGGAACTCAGTTGTCTGGCTTGGAAGCAGGTACTTCTCACTGGCCCAGATTTCAATACTTTTCTTTCAGTCACCAGCTCTCTCTGCGTAACCTGAGCTGAGTATTTCAAGCTTTAAACAACCAACACAGCCACTCTGTATGGACAGCCAGCAGCCAAATAGCATCTCCTTGACATCTCTAGGGCAGATGGCACTATGCCTGCAGGTAGGTGTTTAGTATCTGCTGTGAGATAGAGAGCTGGGAGATAGGTCGGTTGGTAAAGTGTCTGCCTTTCCAGTATGAGGATGGAAGTCTGATCCCCAGAACCCATGTGATAGGAAGTCAGGCGTGGTGGTGTGTGCTTGTGTGATCCTGGTGCTGGGGAGGTGGAGACAGGCAGATCCTTGGGCTTTCTGGCCAGGTAGTCTAGCCTACTTGGCAGTTTCAGGCTAATGAAAGACCGTCTCAAACAAATAAATAAAAAGTAAGCAGCACCGGAGGAACAATGTCTGAGGTTACCTTCTGACCTTCCTCCCCTCAATACACACACAAACACACACACAGACACACACACAGACACACAGACACACACACAGACACACACACACACACACACACACACACACACACCTCACAGGATGAGATAAACACTGGGCCACAATTGGAATAATTAGCCATTTCCTCAGCAGGAAGGGCAGAATCTGAGATCTGAGCTCACTTGCTTTCCCTTCTTCTAAAGACTGGTGAGGAGAATGTGAGGGTTGGGGGAAGCCATGTGAGCCAAACTGGTCTTGTAGACACAGTCATGAGTTTTGGCCTAATTCTTCAGCCCCTCCTGTCACACTCTATTCCAGGCTAGAACAGGCTGCTGTTGTCTTGCCTGCCATGAGCAGGTCCTATGAGAAGGATATCTCAGGTAGCAGAAAGAGGGCATGGGGAGAGTCAGGCTGTTCCAACTGATTCTGGATCCAGCCAGACCTGGCGAGTTCCCCGTCTTTAACAGTATTTTCAGCTGGTTCGTTTGAGTTGTTTGGATCACGTTGTCTTGTCTTGTGTTGCTACAGATCCTGTCTAATGGAGGTGGAAGGATGAACTTCGTCAGAAAAAACACAAGTGTATGTTTTCTCTTGTGGGGGGTGTTTGTGTGGGTGGGGGGTATGCACATATTGTGTGATGTGTGCATGTGTGTGTAGAGGTGTGCACAGGTGTGCATGCCCATGTACTTCCGTGTGGAAACCAGACAAGTTTGCTGGGTGGCTTCTTTTATCATTTGCCCCCTCATTCCCTTCAGATAGGCTCTCCCACTGAACCCGAGTGTCCCAGTTTGCTTCCTGACTGCTATGATAAACACCATGACTAAAAGCAACTCAAGAAGGAAAGGGTTTATTTCATCCTATAGCAGTATGTCACAAAGGAAGCCAAGGCAGGAACCTGGAGGCAGGAACCTGGAGGCAGGAACTGAAGCAGGGGCCATAGAGGAGCGCTGCTTCCTGGCCCACATCCCATGGCTTCTTCGGCTTGCTTTCTTAGACAGTCTAGCACCATCTGCTCATGAGTGGCACCTGATCAGTGAGCTGGGCCCTCTCACATCAATCATTAATAATAATAATAATAATAATAATAATAATAATAATAATAAACCTCACAGGCTTACCTACAAGTCATTCTGATGAAGGCATTTTCTTAGCTAAAGGTCTCTCTTTCCAGCTTGTATCAAGTTGACAAAAAAACTTATCAGCACACTCAAACTTGTCATTTTTCTGCTAGACTGGATAGCATAAAGACCCTGTGACCCTCCTTAGTCCATCAAGTATAGTACTTGAGTTACTCGTGCATGTGATCATACTTTTTTTGGTATACACTTGGGATTTGAACTCAGGTCCTAATGCTTGTGCAGCAAGCACTCTTACCCACTGAGCCATCTCCCCAGCCCCATACTGAGTCTAGCTTGGCCATGGCTGGGACGGTGTGACATGGTTCCTACCCCTGAAACAGAGCCATCAGGGTGTGGGCCTCCATGAGTCAATGGTTGCTGTGGGTACAGGGATTGTTTGTATGAAAATATATTTTTTACTTCATGTTACTCCTTTGGGAAATATTTTCCCTGCCAAGGTTATTGGGACAATGTTCTCCCCACCAAGATTAATAACTTCATGATTGTCAGAAATAGCACTTCCTGGTGGCAAGGGTGTTTCTATGTCTCAGCAAAATGGTAAAGGCTGAGACCTTCAGGACAATCCTTAAGGCTGTAGGAAAGAACTCTGAAAACATGAGTTCAAAATATATGATTTCATAACTATGCAAAATATAAGAATGCAATATGAATAGTATTAAGGAGCTTCAAAGAGCTAAAGGAACAGAGGCAGCTGCACTATGAAGCAGCTTATCAGAAAGTTATAAAGGAAGAATATAAAGAGATTTAGGGAGTGATGATAGCAGGGCAAGATCCCATGCAGAAAAGTTGTGCTTACAAAGGCAGGCAGATTCTTGAGTTTAAGGTCAGCCTAGGACAGAGGGAGTTTATATCCAGGCCCAGGCATAGTAGGAATGGTAATTTTAGGGCAGGATTCCACCCAGCTAGCTTACTGTCTATGTTTAACAAAGGAAGGCAGATTTTTGAATTCTATTGTAATGTTAGAAAAAAAAAACCAACATGTGTTTGCTGTCTCTTACTAAGAATCAAGGGGCTGGGGTCATGCTGATCCATGGGATAATTAAAAGGGAACCTGGGGTAATGACTGAATTACTATGTAAATAAAAGACTGGGCTTTTAATCTGCAAGAGATGAGCTATTCAGAAGTTTTAGAATTACAAGAAAAGAACACACACACATACACACACACACACAGAGAGAGAGAGAGAGAGAGGAGAGAGAGAGAGAGAGAGAGGAGAGAGAGAGAGAGAGAGAGAGAGAGAGAGAGAGAGAGAGAGAGAGAGAGAGAGCGCAATCTGGGAAGCTGTCTTGAGCAGTACATAAGACATCAGCTTGTAACCCACAATTTGACTTGAGTCATTTGTTTCCCACTCCCAGACACCCCTTCCTCAGAACCCCTCTCCGAGGCCAGTCCTTTACAGCCTCACTTATATCTTTCTTAACTTTAACAAATTATTTATGTGTATATGTGCATGTCTGTCTGCAGAACTGAAAAGAGGGCACAGGATCCCCTGGAGCTGAACTTAAGGTGGCTATACGCCACATGGTGTGGATGCTAGGATCCGAGCTGTGGGCCTATGCGAGAGCAGCACGTGCTCTCTGCTGCTGAGCCATCTCTCCAGCCCTGTGTTAACTTTCCACACCCTGCGGGGTCTTCCTGGTTCGCTTTGGGAACTCACCTCTCTCCGAGGAAGACATCTGATAGATTTATAAACGTGGGGAAGTCCAGGTCATTCAAGACAGGGTAGGCATGAATGGGAACAAGCAAGGTGTCGTCTCCCTGAAATTAGTGTGGAGAAAAGGTCAATTTAGTGTTTGGAAAACTATCATTTTGAACTTTAATCTCTCAAGAATTTCCTTAGGAAACCTCGGTGCTTTAAGTAAAACATTAGACATCCTGGGTTTCTTTTGTGCGTGTCTGTGTGTGGACATGTGCATGCGTGTCCATTTGCATGGGTGTGTGCACACATGTGGAGACATGTCCAAAGGACAACTTAGGATATCACTGTTTCGGTGCCAATCACCTTTTTATTATGTAGAATGGAAGTTACCAAATAAGCAAGATAACCCCAGGGGTCCTCTTATGTCTGCTTCCTCCTCCTCCCAGTAACAAGATCCCAAGTACATACCAACATGGTCAGCATTTAAAAAAAAAAAAGTTTGTCCCAGGGATCAAACTCAGATCTTCATGCTTGCATGGTGAGTACTTTACCAACTGAGCTGTCTCTCGACCCCTAGGACAAGAGACATGTTTCTCTCCACAACAACAACAACAAAAAAGTCATGTTTCTTAACCACAAACAAAGCACAAAGATGTTCAAATCTATCTTACTACAACAATGTTCGCTTTTGCCCGTAGAAGCTAAAGGCAATAATCTTCCCCCTGCTGCTCTATCTGCTTCCCCCTGGGTGAGTTATAAAAGAAGACCAAGAGAAGATCTGGTCTGCAAGGCAGAGTGGAAAGCCATTCAGCTGAAAGAGAGCACAAAGGCCAATTCTAGGTCGCTCTAGTTTGGCTGTGACCTTGGAAAAGGTCTTTGATTTCTCCACGTCTGTACGATCCTCAGCAGTGTGGATGTAGTTATACTTTGCTCTGAGGATATCTTTAAAAGGCAAGACTCCAGCTTCAAGATGTAAAAAGCACTACACTGTATTTACTTTGTGACCATATCCAGTGGCAGAAAATATGGTCTGGGGCTCAATACCTAAGCTTCTAGACTCTGTATGAGATCACAGAACTGAATATGGGGCTATGAAATATTTGGTAATAGTAAAAGGTTCAAATGCACGAGGACTAAAAAATAAATTTAAAATCAAATGTTGGTGAATCTGAGATGTGTCTAGTAATACTTGCCCATGGTTCATCTCCTGACATCACGGCAGCCTTGGTTCTGAATACAGGGCACGGACACTTGCATCATGTATGCCCTGAGTCCTAAAAACGCCAGTCAACACCGTCTGAAACACTTTGGCTCAGATCCAAGACTATGGCATAGGATTAACTGTAGAGTTTTTATAAATTGTACATATAAAGTATTCTGCAGAGTGTTTCTACAGAAACATAGCGTTTTAATTATGGAAACGGGGTCTTCATTTTTATTGTTTCCCCTTGACAGTGAAGCTGTCTTATTTTTTTCTTGGTTACTCCCCAATCAAGTGGCAAGTGTGGCTTTGGACTGTATTATGTTAGAATGCTCAGGGCTTTTTGTGTATGTGTTTACTTGGTTTTTAGTTTGATTGTGTATGTCTTTGCACACGTGTGTGTTGGCATGCATGCCTGTGAATGGCCAGGGGAAGATGCTGAGTGCCCTGCTCTATCTGCCTATTCCCTGGAGACAGGGTCTCTCAGAGAACCTAGAACTAGGCACTCCTTGCAATCCTCCTGTCTCTGTCACAGCATGGTGCTAGGAATACAGGTATGCACACTCACGCCCAGGTTTTCACGTGGGTTCTGGGAATTTGAACTCAATGTTTTAACCACAAAACTGTGCCCCTAGCCTTGACTGTAGGTGAATGAAGAGACCTGGCACAGGCTCCTGAGAGCTCAACCACCAGGCGCTTCAGGCCAATAGGCTCCACCTTTCCAAGGACTGAGGACTCCACGCCTGTCTGCAGACATCGCTGGAGTCTTGGGCCAGTTGCCAGTGTTTATAACAACAGAATGGGGCTCTATTTATTTTCTAACTCTACACTTAAAGGAACACACAAACGTTATTTGACAAAGCTTACATAGGGCCCCACCACTACAGGATAAATGGAGGCTTGGCATAGGCAGTGGGGGACTGCAGGGTAGTGTCTTCCCAAGGTCCCTGTGGTCTAACCTCTTCCTAGTTGAGATACAGGCACAGCTCTGAGCCTACAGCCTCACACACCACTCAGAAGGTGCTGAGGGGTAGCCCTGGCTTTCTTCTTCCTGTCAGGTTATGATCTGTTTAAGTGTCAGGCACAGCTATCGGGGAGAGACCTACTGTGCAGAAGGTACAGCTGTGGGCCATCTGGCCTCTTACAACACTGAGAACCCACAGGTTCGTCCAGCTGCCCTTTGTCCTCCTTCAGGATCAGGATACGAAGTATTGCCTACCCCCCTCCCACCCCCAACAAATAACCACTTCCAGAAACTCACCTTACAATGAATGCGGATGCAGTCATAATAGTAACGCCACTCATCTGGAGAAAATTTAATAGTGACCTTGAGTGACAAGCCTGGAATGAGGCGATGCTCCTGGAAGGCAGGTAGGCTGTGTTGGGACAGGCCCTGGACCCGACAGACAGGAGCAGCACTTGGGGTGGCATGGGGGGAGTCAGGAGAGGAATAAAGGATGCACCCACTCCTGCCCTAGCAGGCCTGAGTCAGAAACCACACTCCTCCCATACCTCCCTCAGCAGGGAAGGTGACCCAGGGAAAGTACCTTCTTCTCAAAGTTGATCTGAAAGTATTTGGTCTGTGGTGGTAAAATATGAAGGTGTGTGTCTTCATCCGAAATATTGGCAATATTCTGGGTGAGAGAAGAATGAGTAAGAATTTGACTTATTTACATAGTCTCTTCATTGTTTACACCTTAGTATTTTAAAATTTTCAAAAGACATGAAATATGGGCTAGGAGATGGCTCAGCCAGTGATTTCCTTGCCAGACAAGCATGTGGAACTGAGTTCAGATCCCAGCAACCCATGAAAAAGCTATGGCAGCAGTTTGTACCTGTGAACCCTGATGCTGGGGAGGAGCCAGGAGAACCCCTGGGGCTCCCTGACCAGCATGTCTAGAAGAATGGATTAGCTCCAGGCTCTGTGAGAGATTCTGTCTTTAAAAATATGGTGGAGAATGACTGCAGAAAACACCCATGCCCTCTTCTGGCTTTCTCCTGTATACATACGAGTGCATGTGCTTACATTCACACGTGTGTGCATATGCCACACATGTGTGTGCATGTGTGCGCATGTGCACACACAAACATCCTACCTTCTTACATATGTGTGTTATAGATGTGTCTATGTGTTTACATGTAACATGTTTAATATGCTTGTTAGCACACATCTTAAAGTAAGACATGTAATACTTTTAATTTAAAGTTCTAGATTGCCAATTGATTATCACAGAGGACTTTGTTAGGACTGGAGAGGTGGCTCAGCAGTTAAGGATGCTTTCTGCATTTACAGAGGATCAGGGTTCAGTTCCCAGCACCCACAGCTGGCGGCTTACAACACCTGCAACTCCAGATCCAGGGAATCTGAGGACACCCTCTCCTGGGTGCCATGGGCACTAGCACTCAGATGCATATACATGTCCCCCATTCCACCCCCACATGTAAGCTGGCTCACAGCTGCCTGTAACTGCAGCTCCAGGGCATGCACAGCCCTCTTCTGGCTTCTGAGGGAACTTACACACCTGGCCCACATTCACCCAGACAACTCTTATATATATGAATGAAATAAAGAGATGACCTCCTTGATTTTTGTCTAAATCTTGCATTCATGGCCAACTAATGACTATAGTAAACAAATAAGTGTGGTTCAAAAAAAAAAACCAAAACAAAACAAACCCATAAGCATAATGACACTCAGGCGGAGTGCGCTGTGAGGCGGGGGGCGCCGTGGCCATATTGTGCCCTGCATCCCCAGGCCCTGAGGAGAAGACACTGCTACTTATGGTCCTAATTTCTAGAAGCAATATTTGGGGAAGGGTAGAGTTCTTAAAAGCTGTGTCAGAGAGTTGAACAGTATTTTACAGAAATCCCAAGGGCACCGCCATTGTAGGTTAATAAGTTTTGTCTGGGCCTATAAACACACTGGGTGTCTCCTAGGAAACGTGATAGCTTATTAATTAACAAATATAATTTCTGAGGCAAAAAAGAATCTGTCCCCAAAGGGAGGAAAAAAAGAATACCAGGGGCCTTGGGTTTTGAAAAATAAAAATAAAAAAGTAAAAACAAATTAAAAAAAAAACCCACAAAGACCATTATTTAAAATTTCAAAGTAGACTGAGGCACTAATATTAATATGTATGCAAACAGATGCTTCAGACCCTTCAGATCTGCGTGGCCTCAGTGTTAATGAACTGAGCTCAGTCATTCCACTTGTGGGCAATCTGCATAGTTTCCTGTGCCAAAACCTAGAAACGTCCTTGTCATCTTCTGCAAGAATGAAGACCATTCTCAGCAACCAAATAACCCACATTCCGGAAAATGTCCACCTCACTCTGAGGGGATGCAATGCCTGTGAACCCTTCTGAGGCACTACAATAACATCAACGTAGGGCTGAGTCTCCTTGAAAGGAAAAGGAGGCTCCAGTTGAGCAGGGAGGAAACATACATGAGCTGGCTGCTACCAGAACCATCTGGAGCCACGTCCAGATCAAGTCCCAGGCTGTTAGACCCAGCTTTCATTTCAAGACTGAGCCCATGTCTGTGCCCACGTCTCCATCAATCCCGTGGTTCAGAATGAGGGATCTTTCGGTTTGAACCACAGGGTTTGGCACAGAACAGGTGTTGTGTGTTCCATAGATCAAGCCTAGAAAGACGAGTTAATCCTTGAAGGAAACACTATTGTACTTGCTCTGAGTTCAGCTGCAGTTACAAGCCAAGAATGTGAGAAAGGTTTTAGATACTGTCAGTGTTTCTGAAAAAGAAATGGTACAGCTGGCTGAAGACTGAGACCTTAATACACAGCTGCAGAGTCCTGAATAGAAGAATGACTAGGGACATTTTTTGGCACAATGAAGACTTCTACTGATTTGCAGGGACGGGGAAACCTTAGTAAAACAGTCAGTGTTCTCCCCTTGTTTGGCAAGACTTGTCTTGAGATTGGTGCTGCCCACATGTGAGTGTGAGGTCATCTACTGGGGCATAAGAAACTTACACACAGAAAACCGACTCTCCCTCCCCTAGTGGCCATCAACTGCCAGTAACTCCTTCAGCCCCAGCTGGGGCCTCAAGAGTCTTTCCCCAGACCTTGTTGGAATTTTAACTGGCTGGATCTTACGAAGGTCTTGTGCAGGCAGCCATAGCTGCTGTGAATTCAAATGTGCAAAGGCAAGTCATGTCCAGAAGATTTTCTCTTCCCCATTGTCTGGCTCTTCCATTCTTTCTGCCCACTCCTCATTAATGTTCTCTGAGCTTAGTGGGTGGAGAAGCAGGTCCGTGGAGATGTCTCTTCTGTGGCTGAGTCCACGCCTGCTCATTCCTAGCACCTCGGACAGTTACGAGTGCCTTTGACAGAAGTATAAGGTAATTGCTTTGGGCTTCTGCTTAGCTTCACTGATGAGAACAGGAAACTGGCTTTCCCAGTGTCTCCCAGAATGCTGTTAAGATGAAATCATATTGTACTTTTATCTACTTTTGTTTGTTTTAATGTGCTTTAGATGTCACACTGTCCTCGGTGCATGAGTGAATTGCCAAGTCAACCTTGTGTGAGAGTGAGCTCAGAGTCTTTCCTCTGTTCACTGAATGTCTTCTGCGTGTCAGGCATTGTGCTGGACAATGAGGAAGTAGCAATGGGGGGGGCGGGTGCGGGGAGGGAAGCAGGCGTGGGGCTGCTCCAGCAGGGCAGAGTTGACGCTTTGGATCGTAAGGATTTAATCTTTAATTGTGTGTACACGTATGTCTTTGTGGGGGTTTATGCACATACATGTGGATGCCAGTGGAGGCTAGGAGAATGTGTCTGACCCCCTGGAACTAGAGTTATAGGTAGTTGTGAACTGACCAACATGGGTGCTGGGAACCAGGGTCAGGCCTTCTGCAGGAGCAGTACGCACTCTTAATTGCTAAGCCATTTCTCCAGTCCCCTCATGTTGTTTATGTTAATATCTGAGTCCCAGCTCACATGGTAAAAAAAGAACAGCAAGATGAGGTCAAAGCCAGAGCTCTCTTCGACATGCTCTGGTCCGGGGTCAGGCCTAAGTCAGTCATTCTGGCAGAGAGAATGTGTACACTGCAGTGACCACTGCTGCCCGGACCTACACACATCTCTGGACAGGCATGACACCTCTCCAGAGCAGGGCAAATTGACTCCTCCTACCTAGGATGTCCGAGGAAAGGGACCTCCCCTCCCCTGGTGTTGTGACCACACTGGTTTGGAGGGACACCGTCCTTGAATGCCATCCCGACTCCATCATTCGATCCCTTGTGTACTGGAACCAGGGGTTCTCATCTGGATAGCCCCTTCTCAGAGCTATTGTGAAGCCCATACCCTGGTCCCTAAAGTGGACAGGAGGGTCACAGTTTTAGAAAGGGTGCTGAGAGGGGTCCTTTGGCAGAGTGGAGTTCATTTATTCAAGGACACCGATGCCCTTTCTAATTTCTTTTCAAGGAATTGCCTTTCTGACTAACATGCATGAGCATTCTCTCTCTCTCTCTCTCTCTCTGTGTGTGTGTTCAAGTACTTGTATGCATGTGTGTGTGTAGGTCAGAGGTCAACCTTGGGTGTATTCTTTAGTCACTTTCTAGTTTATTTTTTAAATTGTATTACACGTCTTTGTTGGGAGGGCCAGCGTGTGCCACCGCACCAGTGTGGAGCTCAGGCAATTTCTAGGAATTGATTCTCACTCTGCCATGGGGGTCCCAGGGAGCAAGATCAGGCCATCAGTGTTGGCTACAAGTGCTCTAACCAGCTGAGATTCCTTGAGGGTCCTACCTTAAATTTTTGTTGCATTTATTTACTTATGGGGGGTACATGTCATGGATTGCTTATAGAGGCCAAAGAACAAGTGGTGGGAGTCTGTTTTCTGTTTTCTCCCTCTTCCATGTGGGTACCACGAATTAAACTCGGGTTGTCAAGCTTGTTGGTAAGATTCTTTACACACAGAGACATCTCCCTGCCTGCCCCCACTATTTTTTTTTGAAGTAAGATGTCTCATTTTTACCAGGAGCTCAATGACTCCACCTTCCCAGCAAATGGGCTTCCAAGCCCGTGTCATCATACCCAGCTTTTTGACATAGTGCTGGGAATTGAACTCAGGACCTCATGCTTGTACAGCAAGCACCTTACCGACTGAGCCATTTCCCCAGCCCCTGCTTTGTATCTGAATTAGTAACATAAAGGCTTCCCCTGACCCATGCCCTTAACAAGTACCTACCAGAATCTGTTGGTGCTCTTTTTCTATCTCATAGCCTCCAAAATGGACTATGCCTGGTCTGGCCTGGATGACCTTATTGTTCAGAAGCTTGGCATAAACCTCTATAAAAGAAAGGTAGACACATCCATCATGAGCTATCAAAGAGAGTATTGCACTGAAGAAGTTCTTATTTGTATGAACTGTCTTTAGTTTAGGGCTCTTTAAGCACAGTGGGTTTAGCTGCCAATAAGATTAATTCTGAATCCCAAAAGAAACCGGACTGAGTCTCCTTTTCTATTTAAAAAAAAATATTTAATTTTATTTGTCTGTCTGTCTGTCTATCTGTCTGTCTGTCTGTCTGTGTCTGTGTGTATCTACAGAAGCCAGAGGAGGATGTCCGATCCCCCAGAGCTGGAGCTCCATGCAGCTGTGAGCTGCCTGGTCTAAGTGGTGGGAATGGACTGAGTCTGAAGAGCAGCAAGTGCTCTCGGTAGATCAGCCTCCTCTGTCCCCTCTGTTCCATGTGTGTTCATGCGTGCATACTGTCCATTACAGTTATCTGCTCTCCACATATGCCATGCATGTCTTTGTGTGTGTGTGTGTGTGTGTGTGTGTGTGTGTGTGCTTGTGGAGGTCAAAGGACAACCTCTGGGGTCATGCTTCATGTGCTGTCCACTTTTCTCTTGATTTCTGAGACGAGGTGTCTCACAGGCCTGGAACTTAGAAGATAGCCTAGGCTAGTTGACCAGTGAGCCCCAGGGAACTGCCTGGCTCTGCTCCCCTAGAGCTGGGACGGCAAACACACATCACAGAGACGTGAGTTTTCTTGTTGTTGTTGCTGCTGCTGGTGGTGGTGTGTCTGTGTGCGTGTATTTTACAGGGGTTGTAGGATTTGATTCGGGTCCTTATGGATTCAAAGCAAGAACTATACTGGCTGGGCCATCTTCCTAGCCCACGTTACACATGTTTACATAAAGGCTGCAAAATGAGAATATGAAAAAAAAAACCAACTTGTTTCATAGTTAGAGTTACTATTGCTGTGATAAAACACTACCGCCAAAACCAACTTGGGGAGGAGAGGGTTAGTCTGAGTCACAGCCATTGAAGGAACGTGGGACAAGAACTCAGGCTAAGCAGGAACCTGGAGGCAGGAGCTGATGCTCTTTGTGGTTTGCTCAGCCTATTTCTGTACAGAACCCAAGGCCCCCAGCCCAGGGATGGCCCCATCCACAATGGGCTGGGTTTCTATCAATCACCAGTTAAGAAACTTCACTCCAGTCTGCCTTCAGTCTGATCGTATGGAAGCATTTCTCAACCGAGGTTCTCTCCTCTGGGATGACTTGAACTTGGGTCAAGTTGACATTAAACTATCCGGCAGACCTTGGCAAAAGGTTGACAAATATTGGTATAAAAAATGGCTGGAACCCTCTCCCCTCTGGAGCCACTGGCACAGACACAGTCACTTCAGGGTGTCTGAAAGTGACATGTGACACATTATAACACTGAAACACATACCCTTGGTGGAGATTTGAGATGCCAATGAAACATGTATTACATGAAACTGTTAAACCTTATGTAACAGATAGCATTTGTGAGAGAAAACCAGCTCCATGAAAATGCTCCAAAAGCCTGCACTGAAACATAAAAGCCTCACTCTGCATACTGGGGCCTTTTGAACTTCTAAACTCTCTCACTGTTCTGATCTACCTACCCCTTCTTTGAAATATGCTGGCTGTCCTCTCTGCCCCTGCCCCATTGTGTGTGTGTGTGTGTGTGTGTGTGTGTGTGTGTGTACATTCATGTGTGTTCCTGTGGAGTGTCATTCCTTAGAAGCCAGACCCTTTTCTAGCCATGGGGTTCTCACCTTCCCCTAGAACTCCTATTCAACTGTGCTCACTGACCAGTGAGCCCTTGATTCTCCTGTCTCCACTTCCAGCCCTGGGATTGCACGTGGTTTCCCATTCCTGGCTTTCTAAAAACTCGGGGTCTGGAGGTACGAGGCAGGTCCCCGGCTTGTGCGCTTCACTTTATTGACTGAGTCACCCCCCTCCCCGCGCTCTAGCTCTCAGATACACCTGCTCCTGCTAATTTCCATGTCTCTGGTTCCTTGTTCTGAGTCACAAGAACCTGGAGTCCCCCTGGAGGTGCCTTCTAAACCCTAACTGCACCAATATGGAGCTGTGTCTCCCCGCCCCGTGTGGAAGTGGAGCAGAGACACACAACTGGTGCACAGCTGTTCATCAGCGGGCAAGCGGCTCTGGCCAGTGAGCTGATCGCTTTTTTCTCTTCCTTCCTTCCTTCCTTCCTTCCTTCCTTCCTTCCTTCCTTCCTTCCTTCCTTCCTTCCCTTCTTCTTCTTCTTCTTCTTCTTCTTCTTCTTCTTCTTCTTCTTCTTCTTCTTCTTCTTCTTCTTCTTCTTCTTCTTCTTCTTCTTCTTCTTCTAATTCTTCTTCTTTTTTTTTAAAGTTGGGGTCTCCTGTACCTCGGGCTGCATCGAGCTCACTATCTAGCCAAAGGATGATCTTGAACTTCTAATTCTGCTGCCTTCATCTCCTGAGTGCCAAGTTACAGATGTGAGCTAGCTGCCACCTGCGATTTCCACGGGTGCTGGAGCTGGAAGCCGGGGCCTCACGCATGCTGGGCAAGGACTCTTAACAACCGAGCTACAGCCCTGATCCATTTCAGATAGCTTTCTAACGCTAATTTTTTTTTTTTTTTTTTTTTTTTTTTTTTTTTTTTTTTTTGGGTCACAAAGCAGCATGCTGTGCTCCTGCAGGTGAAGTATAACAGTGTAACAAGAATAACTTTTCAGTTTTAAGCTGACAAAAGAGCCCACGACGGAACAGAAGCATTTCTAAGGTTTAAGGTGGGGCTTGAATGATTGGTGCGGGTGTGTTGGGGGTGTGGTTAGTTTTAATTATAACCTTGACACAACCTACAATGACCTGGGAGAAGAGTCTCAGTGAAAAGGACTGTCTAGACTCTAGATTCTAGATCTAGAGTCTAGATAAAGTTATTGTAGAGAGAATATCTCGTGTCCTGTGTGGATGCATCACCTGCCAATTAAAAAGCCCGCGGCCTATGGCTTAGGCAGGAAATAGAGGTGGAACATCCAGGAGGAAAAAAGAATTCTGAGATAGAGCCAGGCAGGAGATCTGCCAGGGAAGATATGAGACAGACAGATACATGGTACCTGGGCACAGGTAACCAGCCATATGGCAGAGTGTAGATTAAATTAAATGGACTATCTTAAGTTATGATTCTAACCAGAGAAGAGCCTAGCTATTTGGCCAAGGTACTTGTAAATATATTTTGAGTCTAAGTCTTATTTCTAGGAGCATGGGGCTGGGAGGAAGAACCGGGGCCCTAACTTCAACAAGCTGACCTTGCTGACATGTCTGTGGTAGGCTGTCTTGATGTGGGAAGACCCAGGCTGAAACTGTAGGGGACCATTCCCTAATTTGGGGTCCTGGACCATATAAAAGAAACCAGCTGAGCACGAGCACGCATTCATTCTCTCTCTGCTCTTGACTCTGGATGACATGACTGGCTGCTTCAAGTTCCTGCCTTGAACTCTTTGCTTTGATGTGAGCTGAAGTAGACCCCTTCTCCCCTGAGTTGCCACTGTCAAGGAATTTCACCACAGCAGTGGAAACGAAACCAAGATGGGGTGATGAACATGTTGGTGGGGAGCTGGCCTGCTGAATTCCCCCTCCTCCCTGCTGAGTGCCCCCTCCTCCCTGCTGAATGCCCCCTTCCCTGCTGAATGCCCCCCTCCCTGCTGAATGCCCCCTCCTCCCTGCTGAATGCCCCCTCCTCCCTGCTGAATGCCCCCTCCTCCCTGCTAAATGCCCCCTCCTCACTGCTGAATACCCCTCCTCCCTGATAAATTCCCCCTCCTCCCTGATGAATGCCCCCTCCACCCTGATAAATTCCCCCTCCTCCCT
Organism: Arvicanthis niloticus; assembly: GCF_011762505.2. NCBI lineage: Eukaryota > Metazoa > Chordata > Mammalia > Rodentia > Muridae > Arvicanthis > Arvicanthis niloticus. The sequence continues at coordinate 9,748,380 of NC_047667.1, forward strand.
GCTGAATTCCCTGTCCTTCCTGCTGAATGCCCCCTCCTCCCTCACAAGGTGCCCACTTCCAGCAAATAGTGGGACCTTCCCACATGTCAGCTTCTCCAACTGAGAACAGAAATAGAATGTTTTCAGAAAGTCAATGTATGACTCTAAGATGAAACCCGTGCAGAGCCATAGTTATCCTCTCCCATCAAGTTACAGGGGTTTCCAGAGGCTCTTCTGTGGTACACACAAAAGGGTGAAGTGTCCCTTGTCTGAAGGAGCAGAGTGACCCATGTGGCTGGGGATGAGTCAGATAAGACATGTGGATGGCAAAGGTGTCTGGTCAGGCAGCTGGCGGCGAGGTAGGAAAGAGAAACAGAAAAAAAACTGGGGGACTTGAAAAGGAAGAGGAGCCCCTCACCCTAGCTAAAGCCTCTTATCAGCACAGAAGCAAGAGTCCAGCACAATTTACAATTGCCTAAGGCCTTTCTACCTTCCCAGCTATAAACCTGGACTTGCCTGAGAACATTATCAGAAGCTCATCGACAAGGAAAGGACCGTGGGAACCCGCCTTGCAGACCCCATGGTTTCTTGTTTTACTCTCTCAGATTATAACCCATCCAAGAGTTGCTGGAGTCACCTTGTTATGTCTCCAGAAGAGAGAGAAAAGGACAGAAGAGAGTTCTTAGCAACCTGTTGAAATGTATCCAAAGAGCCACCAAAAAGGTATCCTTGTCTACTAACAAGGCAGTTAATTACAGCTGTCTGTCCAGGAGCCCGCCCACACTTGGGTTCATGTTCCTCCCTGTGACTTTCAGGGAGTTGCCTGCATCAATGCCTTTGTCTTGTTTTCTGCCGAACACCTCTCTTTCTTTTAACCCTTGTGCCAAAGACATCAGTAAGATATATTTTTTAATTAAAATGTATTTTATAATAATATACTATATCTGCTTCTTAAACTGGCTACTTCTGAACATTTTTCTGTGTCAAAGAAATAAATCCTGGTTTGGGCCAAGTGAGGTCCCTAAAGATTAGGGCAACTCCTCAGGCTGCTGAGGGTGACAGTGTCCAGCCCCTCTGTCTTCTCATGCATATCAGAACTGTGACTTTGTCCAGTATACAGAGAGCTGTTGAGAGTCTTCAAGCAGGGCAGAGACGGGGGTTCCAGAAGGGAAACCAGGAGTGTAGATACTGAAGTAAGAAGCATAATAGTCTCAAGACTGGCTAAGGATGGAAATTGTCTGTGGTGTCACAGGCAAATAGTGGACACTGGAGGGTGCTCCTGGAGGGTGTTCCTGGAGGGTGCTCCTGGAGGGTGCTCCCTGGAATGTCTAAGTTCTTACATCCCAGAGCTAAGAATTGCATCAGGGACAAGTGAGTGGCGGTAAAAACAGAAATAGTTTATTAAAAGAGAAAAGCATTTTAGGAAACGGAAGTGGGCAGGGCTGGGGAAATGTCAGAGGCTCAATAGTGGATGATGAACCGTCAGGATCAGGATTCTTCCATCCCAGTGTGGTGGGCTTTCGGTCATCTGAATAACAGTCTGATTTTCTCCACATGCCTGCGACATGTCAGCCTTGGTCGGAGAGTATTCCAGGCTTTCTCTGACATTGTTCAAGTGTTAACCATGTGTGTGTGTGTGTCTGTGTGTGTGTGTACTGTACAACCTTGGTTGTTACCCACTGTCCACATTGTTTTTTAAGGCAGGGTCTCCTATCTTGACTCAGTGAGCCTCGGGGATTCCTGATCCTCAGGGGTCTTCCTCAGTGCTGGGGTTACAAGTGTTTGATGTCCATGTTTTTTATGTGGAAGCTGGAGTTCGAACTCACGTCCTCATGCTTACAAGACAAGTGCTTTACCTACTGACCTCATGTGCCTCGCTTCCTGCTCTACTCTTCCTTACACAGTGGAACAGACAGGAACAACATGTGAAGAAATGGAAGTCACTGAACTTATGAGTAATTTTTACCACAAAAATCTTTGTTTGGAGGCAGGGGGATTGCTCAGCGGTTAAGAGCACTTCTAACTCTTCATGTGGACCTGAGTTTGGTTCTTAGCACTCATGCTGGATGGTTTACAAACACCTGTGACCCCTGATTCCAGGTATCTGAGGGGCTCTTATAGCCTCCATAAGCACATAAACACATACATAAATGAAAATAAATATATTTAAAAATCTACCATTTAAGCAGCTAGCTCTAAATAGAGTTACCAGTCTTAATAATAAAATCTATTGTGAGCCTATACATAGTGATACAGCTAGATCAGCATCCACAGTCCCAGCTTCCTGGACTCTGGATTCCCTGGAGACGTAACTCACAGGCAAGGGTTTGCTGCCCACTTACTAGATTCCAGAAGGTGGTTAGGCACTTCGGTTCTTTTCTTGGGTTCCTCCACCAGGCTCTTCAAGAGGAGGGGTGACATCTTATCAAAGGGTTCTTTTGCATGTTTTAGTTCCTGCATGGGGCTTTTTACAGCTGCCATCTCTTCGTGAAAAATGGAGCTTTCTGTCTAGGGTCAAAGGTTATTTCCTGGGAAGAAAAACAGGAGTCCTAGAATTATCATGAGAAATCACGCACATATTTCTTCTCAGTTTTTGACAAATGTACCTCTTGTCTCTACATGGTGTGCTGTGCCTCAGGCCTTCCCCGCCTCTCATCTACTGGACACTGCATTCCCACACAGGACTGTCTCATTACTCATTTGACATCACACACTATAACCCAATATGACAACATGCTCCAAACTCTCCCATGACTCTCTCGAGCTTTTTCTTAAATGTGTTCCTGAGATGATTTTCGCGCACATGATGGGAGGAGGGGGGAAGAAAGAAAGAACTCTCAAGGGCTAATACATTTGGAAAGTGCCCTAGTTTTCTGTTGTTAATGACAAAATATCCCAACAATAAATCAATATAGGGGGAGGAAAGGGTTCATTTGGGCTTCCAACTCCAAATCGTTAAGGGGAAATTGAGGCAGAAACTCAAACAACTAATCACATTAACACAAAAGCAGAGAGAAACGAATGCTCCTATGCTAGCTGTTCCCTTTTGCTTCCTAGCTTTCTTCACTCTTACACAGTTAAAAGCCTAGGGCATGGTGCTGCCCACAGTAGGCAGAGTCTTCTCATATCAATTAACAGTTAGATACCGAGAGACCAAACTGATCTAAATAATTCCTCATTCAGACTCTTCCCAGATGATTCTAGACTGTGTCAAGTTGACAGTTAAAAGTCTCCTTTCTGACATGTCTGCACATCACATTCACAGAGATGTGAACAAGGGTTCTTTCAACATATTGAGTGTTTTTAAGATACAGGCATTCACATGTCACCTTCTGGACCTGTCTGCTAATAGGAGGTGGTAGAGGGGTGATGGAGCCTGTAGGTGGCCTGGGGCATGCCTAGGATTCGGGGTCAAGACCGTTTTCAGTTGACAGTCATTAGAAATTCCACTTTCCTCAGAAACACCCATTCCCAACCCTAACATTCTCAATTGCTATTTTAAAGTCATTTGGTGTCAACGATATTGCCTTGAAACAAAACTTTACAAATTTCACATTTTAAAAACCTTTATTATTTTGTAGGACTGGTAGGGGGCAGAAGGTGTACTTGTGGAGGTCAGAAGACAACTCTGTGTAGTTGGTTGTCTCCTCCCACTCTTGTGCGGGTTGAGGGGATTGAACTTGGGTCATCGGGCTTGCAAAGCAAGCACATTTACCCACTGAGCTCCCAAACCCACATTTTCTATATTATCCACAACTCTTGACTCCTTCTAACAAGCCAAGGGGCTGCTTGGAGAATCCCCTGAAATTGAAGGTAAAATCAAGAATGCACGTTTATGGGTTTTGTTTTTTGTTTTCCTTGGAGAAGTCCCATAGCTTTCTAGAAGACACAAGAGAATGTAGAGATACCCCGAGGTTGTCAGCACAGTAGCTGTGTCACAATCATTTCCAGAAATTAGTTGGGCTGTCCTCTCCCCAGCGTCCTGTTCAGTAGCAAAGGCTCACAATCCTCAACTCAGCCTGGAGAACCCGCTAACACATATCTCCTCCCCACTCACACACCCCCTCTGCCTTCCAATGCCTGCCCCAACTTCACCGCCAACCCCTGCTGCTCTAGGTCCCATACAGTCATTATCTGTGTTTCTGGTAGGGTAAAGTTGGACTGGGCCACACCCTTGTTAATCTCCTCTTCTTTCAAGCCAATCCAAGCTGAAGGGGTGGTAGACTCACTCCTACCACCATCATTTGTTTGAGTCTCACCTCGCCCCCACCCCGACCCGATCCCTAGATAAATATCGAGGGGCTCTGCCTGGGGGCTCCCGCTGCTTTAGTAGCTTGGCGACCACCTTGGGACACTCGAGCCACTAGTCCGAAGCCTCTTACCCTGCAGAAGATAGTTCCGCGGCGGGCGCGCAGGAACCTACTCAGAGCGTCGCCATGACAACGCGGACGCTTTCCCAGGATGTGCTGGGGGACGAGCCCAAACGGCCCCCAAATGTGGGGGGAGATGGGCGGTTTCTGTTCTGGAACGAGAGTTAACTTCTTTGGGCTCTGAGCAGTTTGCGGAGCCTGAGAAAGACCAGAGAGCGTCACTTTACTATGTGGAAAACTAATGATGGATTCCCACAGGAGCAGAGAGAGTTTGGCCGCCCTGCGGGCTGGGCAGCTCGCAAGAGCAGATGGGGGCGGGGCCTCGGCCCAGTGGGCGGGACCTCCTGTCAAGTCTGCTTTTTTTCCCCTCCCAGTTTTACACTTTGATTTATGGTAAAGTTTATACACTAGCAAAGTTAGGCAGTGTGCTAAAAAGAAGCTCCCCTTCTCCCGCTGCAACCATGGTCAAATCTCAGCCGATCTAGTTTCATTTGTACTTTCTATTATTTTGAAGAAAGTCCCACATTGTCTTGCATACTTTAAAAAAAAATAGTGTATCTTTTATTTTTTCTTTGACAATTTTGTACATGTAAATAATGTATCTCGATCATATGCACTCCCAGCCCGGACCAAGAGCCTTCAATAAATCCCTCCCCCCCCCCCAACACACACGTTATCTTCTCTTTTGTTAATAACCCACTGACTCCAATTAGTGTCTACTGCCGGAATGCTGACCTGACCTTGTGCAGGTCTGGTGCAGATAAGGACGGCAGCAGGAAGTTCACGGTGCCATGGCATGTCACCGCCAGAGGACAGCATGTCACGGCACTCCTGTCTTCCTCTGGCCCGTCATTCTCTCCGCCTCGCTTCTTTGATTTTCCCTGAGCGTTGGGTCGACATAGTTCTATTTAGGCTGAGCACCCTGACCACTTACGAATCTCTGCATAAACCTGTGCCTGCTGCAGAGAGCAGCTTCCCCGGCCAAGGTTAAGGCTCTACTAACCCATGGGTATTACCACAAATTTTTAGAAGGCAGTTTGGCAGCATGCGGTTTAGCAAAACAGCAGGAGTAGGTTCTTAGAGTGCTGACTCAGCAGGCGCCAGCTTCTGACTGGGCTCAGGGCACCAGGCCTGAACTCCTACCTGTGGAGAAGACTTTAAGTCTAATCCAGAAGCCTTGGAAGTTTACAGCGCCTGCTCAACATTCTCTCTTTCCAGCGTCTCTTCTGGTCTCTCTCTTTTTCTGATGACTTGAAACTTGATGTTATTTGGACAGTCACATGTGAGGAGACTGTGGATTACAGTCTAGACGGTGTCTAACCTCTTGTACACTGTCTACTTCTACACCTGTTGTGCTGGATGTAACCCTTCCCCATCTGGAAAGGTTCATTGCCTTTTGTTAGTTTGGTCTGGTTTGGTTCCACTTTTCCCCCTGTCCTTACCATCCTTCCTATCTATAAAAAACAAAAAACAAAACAGACAAACAAAATAACTCATTTTGGGACTGGAAGGGTGGCTCAGTGGTTAAGTGTGCTTGCTTCCAAGCCTGACGACCTTAGTTAGATCCTTAAATCCGTCTGATGGAAGAAGAGAAGTGACTCCTGTAAGCTGTCCTCTGACCTCCACATGTCTTCTGAGGCACACGCACATGTGGGCACACACACAGACACTATATGTAAAAAATTACAATAACCTCGTCTTTTAACATTGGCACTGGGTAAGATTCACTTTCTATGCCAGATTTGAACCCCTGCTCCCCTGCCTCTACCTCTCACATGTTGGAGATGTAGGTGCCACCACACCCAAGCTCCATCTTTATCTCTTATAACAGTTATCTCTTTGTATGTTATACCACTCATTGTTTGTGTAATGCGCCTTGTGTTTAGTTTTGAGATAACCTCATACATCTCAGGCTGACTTAAAACTTTGCTATGTAGCCAGGGATGGCCTTGACGTTTTTATTTTTCTGCTCCCACCTTCCCAGTGTTGGAATTGCAAATATGTACCATCACTCTCCGTGTGTGTGTGTGTGTGTGTGTGTGTGTGTGTGTGTGCTGGGCTGAGAGTTTGGGGAGCTGGAGGGCGTGCTAGGCAGCTATGCTACAACCCCAGCTCTAAGCATAGGCCCCACCAGCAAAATTCTTAGGGAAGGGCCTCGGGTCTCTGGCTCTCCCATAGCCCTCGATGCTGTCCTTAGTCCACAGTGATTACTCACACTGGTTACTGTTGGCCGAGAGAATGAACATCGCCATTGGGTGAGCTCACAGGTTGCTTTTGTTCCTTCTTTCTTGTGCCCCAACAGAACAAGACTTCAGGAAAGCGGACAAGCACCCACCTTCCAGACCTCATGCCCCGTCCTCCAGCACGGCCTACAAGATGTTTCCATGCACTTACGGATGTGGATGTGTATTGGGCTGCGTGTAAAATGTGAACTGAGTGTCTTTCTTAGTAAGAATGTATTTCCTATTATACATAGAAAGTGCCCACGTGGTCACATAGCAATGAGCGGCAGGGCCTGTTGTCATATGTGGTCACTGTCTGTTGTTAATGTCCACTGTCTCATAGCAGCTCAGGTAGCAGCATCTGCTGCATCCAGGCTGAGCTTAGCTTGATGAATTTAGGGCTGGGCATGTCATCCAACTCTGGCTACCAAGACTCTAGCTCCTGGGAGAGGCCTGTAAACAGCGTTCTCTCTGGTAAGGACACACAGAGATATGCTGTTGCACTAGGTACTTTCCCCAAAGCCATGACAAAATGCCTGACAAAAGCTACTTTAAAAAGGATGGGTTTACTTTGGCTTAGTTCAGGAGTATAGTCCACCATGGGGATGCTGTGTCAGCCACAGGAGAGGCAGCTGGTCGCATTCAATCCTCAGCCTGGAAGCAGAGCAGATGGATGCTGATGCTCACCTCTCTCTCTCTCTCTCTCTCTCTCTCTCTCTCTCTCTCTTGCTTCCTTTCTTTTTTTTATCCCATTTTTTTTCATGAAATGGTTCTGCCTACACTCAGGGTATGTCAATCCACCTTAACTTAGCCACTCTGAAAACTCCCACAGACAAGTCTAGAGATTTGTCTCCTAGGTGATTCTAGATTCTATTAGATTAATCCTCAGTGTGAACCACTACCATGCCATTCCTAAGCCATTGTTCACACTGTTTTTTGAGGCAGTGTCTCTAACTGACCAGCAAGTCCCAAGGATCCTCCTGTCTCTGCCTTACCAGCACTGAGTTTACAAGCTGCTAAAACCATACTTGGCCCTTTTTATTTATGTGGCCTATGGGGATAAAAATCTCAGATCCTGATGCTTGTAAGGCAAACACTTTACAGAGTGAGCTATGCCCTCCACCCCCAGCCCCAGCCTGATTTCTAAACCCTCGGTGTTCATTCAGTGTAACTGACATGGAAGCTTGCTGAGAATCTAGAATCTCAGGCTACTTCCTGAATCGGAAGCCAAATTTTAGTAAAATTCCACTGAGATATTTGTGAGCTCATTAAAGTCTGAGATTCTGGACCCAAGGATTCTCTATAATTATTGCTGCTCTAGATGGTTAATTACTTCCTCTACCCATGTGCATGTTGCAGTTGGCATTCACAATGACCAGACAGAGAGGTGCCCCAGTCCCCAGGAGAATGTGAAGAGACAAGCAAGACAACGGGCATAGAAGCTTGTCACACGTTTCCGTGGAACAGAGAGGGACATTGATTCCCTTGTTTAAATCTCTCTGGGGACTTCACACTGGATGGGGAGAATTCAGAATGCTTACCATGCTTTCAGGGCTAGGCAGGACTTAGCTGCCACCCCACTCCTGCCTTCTCTTTTTGCTCCCTACCCCACAGCCCTTTCCTTGCCTGGCATTGTGGTAATTTAGACTAGCTACTGACCCATCCTCTCCCATGCAGAGCTGGAGGCCCTGTCTTCTCTTCTTGGATCTTCATCGATCTGTGACTTTTCATTTGTCCAGTTGAGCCCCGCCTGAATTTAAGATTTCAAAGTTTCGCCGGGCAGTGGTGGCTCATGACTTTAATCCCAGCACTTGGGAGGCAGAGGCAGGCGCATTTCTGAGTTTGAGGCCAGCCTGGTCTACAGAGTGAGTTCCAGGACAGCCAAGGCTATACAGAGAAACCCTGTCTCAAAAAACAAAAACAAAAACAAAACAACAACAACAACAACAAAAAAGATTTCAAAGTTTCACCCACTGATTGTTTCAAGACACTAACTTTGTGATACAAGTTTTCAGTGCAACATCAACTAGTCAGAAACTTGACTGATTCTTAGCCAGCTCCATTTATACACCAGGAGCCCAGCCAGGGAATGGTGCTACCTGTGGTGGGCTAGTCTTCTCACCTCAGCTAATGCAATCAGGATAGTTTCTGCAGTCATCCCAAGAGACTAGCCCGACCCAGATTACCCCTAACAGGTGTGCCTGAGTCTTCTAGGTGCTTCTAGATCCTTTCAGGTTGACAGTTAACACAGCCATCACACTTGATATTTGAATATACTGGTAATGAAGTCTCTGGGGTTCAAGTAATTTGCCCACAGTCCTAGTACTGATTGATTATTGTCAGGACTTGAATCCAGGTTTGGCTGTTAACAATATTCTTAAAATTTTTATAACATTTATTTATTTAATGCATTTGGTGTGTGTGTGTGTGTGTGTGTGTGTGTGTGTGTGTGTGTGCCTCAGTGCATGTATAGAGGTCAAAAGACAACTTAAGTAAGTTTTCTCCTTCCACAGTGTGGGATTCAGGGATTGAACTCAGGCCATCAGCCGTGGAGGCAAGCACCTTTACCTGCTGAGCCATCTTGCCAGTCCACAAGTATTCTGTGGGCTGAATAAGCCCTGTGGGTTTCTCTGGGAAGGCTGGGGTGCTCCCAACCTTCCATCCACAGATGATAAGGATTTGAAAGCACTAACAACACTCTCTCAGAGGTGGCTTTATTTGCTCTTTTATTTGATCAACTTTAACTCTCATATTTCATTTAAATATTCAAAAGGATGCTGACAAACAGTGGAGGAAAATGCAGTAAAGGAGAGCATGCTTCCCTGAGAACAGCAGTCTACTTAGAGAGTAAACACAGAGGTGGGAGCATTAAAACCTCATTACAATGTGAATGTCAAACCTTTGTAGCTCAGCGCTCAATAGGAAACCACTCTGGCTCATTACTCATGGTTCATCAATCAAACATTAATTCTGCTCTCAGTAAAGCTGCCCCTCAGAGCACAGGTCTCTCCATGGAGCCGATTCCATGCCTTTGATGGCTCTCTCTGAACCTGTGCAGCCATTTGATGGACACCTTGGACTCAAACAAACATCTGGAGCAGCCTGCTTCTTTCTCTTTCCTCTGTTATCTCCTCCCACAACCTCCAAACCACTAAATCTCAAATATTCCTTAGAGAAGCCTCACTGGAAGGCAAGCGTATTAATCAGTGTTCTCTAGAGGAACAGAATTTATAGAATGAGTTTGTCTATCTGTCTGTCTATCTGTCTGTCTATCTATCTATCTATTTATTTATCTATCTATTTATGGAATTTATTAGAAATGGTTTACAGGCTTTGGTTCAGCTAGTCCAACAATGGCTTTCTACCAAGAGAAGATCTAAGAATACACCAGTTGTTCCGTCCCCAAGGCTGGATGTCTCAGCTGGACTACAGTATACACCAGAATCTTAAAGAAGTAGGCTCTAATGTCAGTGAAGGAAGGGATTTGCCAGCGACAGCAAGGGGAGCTGGCAGAGAAAACTTTCTTCTTCCTGGTCCTTTATTAGGCTGCCAGAAGAAGGTGTGGTCCCAGTTAAAGGCAGATCTTCCCACCTTAAAGATCCAAATTGGAAGTGTGTCTTCTCACTGCAAATGATTTATTTAAGAAAAAAATAAAAAAAAAAAAAAAAAAAAAAGAAAGAAAGAAAGAAAGACAGAAAGAAAGAAAGAAAACTAATCACCCCTTGCAGATGTACCCAGCTGCTTGGGTTTTAGTTAATTCCAGAAGTAGTCACATTGACAACCAAGATTAGCCAGTTAGGACTTCAGATGCACAAAGATGGCAGCTCCTGCATCATCCCTCTCTCTGTGACTGGTTCTTTCCATTCCAGCTGGTTTCATTCTCAACAAGGATGTCCCTCTGGAAAAGACTGCCATTTTGCTATTAGTTTGATCACGATGTCCACATACAGGATGTGTTGGTGTCACTCCTCCTGGTCAGAATGAGTCCAGTGCCTGTCTCAGGACCACTCACTGCCTATGTGGTTAAGGGATGATGATACTGCTCCCCTGCTGGGTCACAAGTTAACTCATAGGCTGTTCTTCCTAAAAACCTGTTGAGGTTTATGGTCTGAAAGTGGACAAGAAAAGTCTGTGTAATTAAGAAGAGGAATGGAGTCAGAACAGGCTTAGTCCTTATAAAATATGGATGATCAAATGTGCTTGGCCTACAAGCCTGGTGACAGGTAGGGCTCAACTAATATACAGATCCACTAGTCTTAGTTGTCTTACACCTCCCTATATGCTGTGTTTGTGTGTGTGTGTGTGTTTGTGTTTGTGCCCGTGCCATGTGCATGAACCTTGTAGACGTGTAGAACACGTGTGTATATATGTGAAGGCCAGAAGTCAGCCTCAGGAGTCATTCTTCAGGCACCATGCACCTCGGTTTTTTGTCTGTTTTGTTGTTTTGAAGCAGGATTTCTCATTGAGACCTACGGCTCACAGATAAAGCAAGCCCCGGGAACCGCCCATCTCCGCCTCCCCTATAGTAACAGATATAGGGCACCAAATGTGGCCTTTTATGTGGACACTGGGGATAAAACTCAGGTCTTCACACTTTTCTCACAGTCACTTTACCAAGGAAACCATCTTTATAGCATCTCCATCTACTTTGCATAGAATTTACCACAGTCTGAGAAAACAGTTGCCCTCTCTGCATTCTCCAGTTGCTTATGTCTGTTAACCAGCAGACTGTTTCATTCTGTGGTGATGCAGGACTTAAATTAAGCAGCACCCTTTTTAGCATCCTGAAGAGGATGAAGTCGTAGCACTGTAGACTGTGCACATAGGCTGGGGTTGGCGAGGATAATCTCCACAAGCCTCCATCACCCTAATGTAAGCCCCTGGAGCAGAGCAGGAGCTTCATAAATATTTGTCAAATAATGTTAATTCTCTAGCATATCTTATTCCTTCTGTGGGGAAAGGAAAACAAACAACATAAGACATAACTGGGGGAATAATTTAAAAATAAGATCATTGGTGAATCCTCTTCACAATGTGAAGAAAATAAGACAATTCTCTAACTTGGTGTGATAGCTGATGTTATTAGTTGATGAAGTTAACTAATTAAATTAATTGAGACGGGAAGACCCACTGAAATTGTGGGCAGCACTATCCCATGGGCTGCTGTCCTGGACCCAGTTAAAAAGGAGGAAGCAAGCTGAGCCCCGGCATCTTTCTCTCTGCTTCCTGACTGTGGATGCCATATGAGCTGCCTCACTGCTGCTGCTGTGCCTTCCCCACCATGATGGACTGTACCCCTAGACTATGAACCAAACTAAACTCTTTCCCCCTAAGCTGCTTCCATCAAAGTATTTTATCACAGCCACTGAAAAGTAACGAGCACATCCAGTCAGCATCAAGTCAGACTGGATGCGCTTTAACCAGCTCTCTACAAAAGCAACAGAGGTGTCACTCTTGGATATGGTCAGGAAAGGACACTCATTTACACACACAGGATTGCTTTTAGCCAAACAAAAAAGGAAACGAACAGTAACCAAGCTCCTGCAGCATGCCTGTCTAACATTTACAAAGCATCACATAGATCACAAAGATCTGTCCCAGCATCACACAAAACCAGGTGTGATGGAACATTCTGCAATCCCAGCACTTAGGGGTGTAGAGACAGGAGGACCAGACAGATGCTCAAGGGCACCCCCAACTATATCATAGAGAGTTAAAGGCAAGTCTGGGCTAGAGACGCTCTCCCAAAAAATAAGGCCTAGAAGGAGTTGGAGAGGGTACTCAGATTCAAAGCTGGCAAGAGGCTTGTTTATATTTTTATAAATTTGCATATGCTGTAAAGAGACACAGAATTCTATAGGATATGCTGAAAGAAAAGGGTAAGGAGGGAAATTTGTTTCCCTTTTGGCACTTGATAAAATTTTCATTGAGATTTTCATTTTCTGAAGATTTGTGTCTGCCCTTGCAACCTGCCTCAGGGAGGTGCTAAGTGTGTCTGCAAGAGGGCTGTGGAGTTGGCTCAGTCTGTAAAATGCTTGCTGTGCCAGCATGGGGACCTTGTTATCCCAGTCCTGGGGAAGCAGAGAGAGGAGGACCCCAAGGGCTCAGTGACCAGTGGTGTAGCCAAATCATGAACATCAAGTTCGCTGAGAGAACCTGCCTCAAAAGATAAAGGAAGAGTGACTGAGGAAGACGGTCACTCTACACACACACACACAAAAGCACACTCACACAGGAAGTCAAGAGCAGACGCCTCTCCTCAGGATGATCTGTTGGAAGGACACACTGAATGTCTAGGGTTCTGATTGTTGAGACTTTGATTGAATGTCCCACTTTGTAGTACAGTGTGGCTGGGGTGACTAGATTGACATAAGAAAATGGTCCCTCTCTTCCCCAGGGAGGGTGACACTGAAGCTTGAAGAACGTACAGTATAGTATTTCCCCATAGCGGCCACCACAGTTTCTACCGTCTCCCTCTGACACCGAGAAGAGCTGTTTGCTGGGCTGTCAGAGCGCTTGCCTAGCAAGCAGGAAGCCTTGAGTTTGATCTCTAGGTCTGCATGTGTTGGGTGAGGTGACTCGGTTATAATCCTAGCATTCAGGAGATAGAGACAGGATGAGCAGACGTTCAAAGTCATCTAGGGCTACATAAAGAGCTTGGGGCTAGGATGGGCTTGTATCTCCTACAGTCTGGAGTGTTAAGTGTGCCCAAAGACCCCTGTGTCAATAAAGGCTTTGTCCCTGGGGTGGAGCTAGTGGGACCTAGCGAGAGGTCTTCGGTCATAAGGGATGTGACCTCAGAGGAGATGGTTGACCCTGGCGTCTTTCTCTTTGTCTCCAGGGCTTGTTAAACAGAAAGTTTAGCTCCCAACCCTAAGTATGGGGCTGCTTTGCACCTGTGCCAACTGGTCATAGACTGAGGCCCTCCAGACTATGAGCAAAACAACCCTTTTCTCTTTCTGCATGGATTAGCTGCTTGTTTGTTGCAGTAATGACAACAAAAGAGCGAGAGAGTTTACGTCACGTCACGCTGTTCTGTAGGACGGAGTAGACATTGATTGACTTAACTGTTCCGTTTAAAAGTCAGCCTGTGAAATGGTAGCTGATCCTAGACCAGGTGTAGGAGACCACATTTGTAAACCCAGGACTAGAAAAATTGAGGCGTCTGAGAGTTCAAAGTAAGCCCCGGCTATATAGTGAGACCCTGTCTCAATCGTGGATTCAAAAAAAAAAGGTATTGCCTACCTTGTCACTGCTCAAGGCAAGTGACTTAGATCCTTTGGAGAGAGTACTTTCTGGATTGGAAGGGAAGGAGGGAGGTTGCAGCTGCCTCTAGGCGGGTGTCTAGGGTCCCTCCTCCTCTCTCCTCCCTACCAGCTCTGTGCCGCCCCCCAACCCCTCCCTGCTATTCCCAGCAGGGTGGAGTCGGGAGCAGCATCCAGTCCTTATCAATAGGCACTGCAGGTTAGTTAACAGTCTTGCCACCTCCTCCAGGGAGCAGCAGTCCCTAGCCTGGCTGTGGATCTAGTCGGATCGGGTTGGTCCAGCCATGGCTTCTCTGGGCTTGGGGGTCGCCCAGAGTCCTGGACGACGTACAGGACGCTGAGCGGGACACAGAGCCGGACACCCAGCTCCAAAGAGGCCAGAGCACAAAGGGGAACAACAGTGGGCGGAGCCTGCTCAGCACCATGAGCCCCCGGCTGTCACTGCTGCTGAGGCTGCTGCTGCTCACCGGCGTAGCGCACACTGTGAGTACCGCGCCCCGCACCGCGCCCCCCGGACGTGGACCCCACGGACCAGCCCACGGTCCTCTATCGGGTCCTAGGAGTTATGGGGATCAGCGAATCTCTCTTCCCTCAACATACTATTGTCCGCTTTGTCGGAGCCCCCTTCTTCTCCAAAGGCAAAAACTTCATGGGCTCAGTCCCCTCACCTTCGCTCATCCCTTCCCGCCGCTAAACTCACTTCTTTCCAGGAGACAATTCTGTAGCCACCCCGGCAACGACAAGTGCTAGACATTTGTTTTCTAGGGCTTTATCAAAACACCCTCGTTCCCTTTTGAGACCCCGGTCTCAAGCTTAGAGACCAAGGTTCAGAAAAGGGCAGGAGAGGCTTACTGTCAGAAAAAAAGTAAGAACCACATTGTTCAGGCTAGCTAGCCTCTGACGTGTTTTTTTTCCCCCACGTGCCCCGGTGTGCAGATGGGAAATTTCAGTTTTTGCATCTGTGATGGGACCATTTCAGCTCTCCCCTCCCCCCCCCCCCCCCCCCCCCCCAGAGCGACTGGCTTTCTAAAGTCTGCCCTTCTTGGGAGCAGTAGGTCGCAACAAACTCGGGGTAGGAGAGGAAGAAAGTTGGAGGAGTAGAGAGAGGCCAGGCGGGTAGTGGTTTGTATTTCTTTCCCATAGAAACTTCTGGAAACTTTCCCGTGGGATATCTGAATGACAGACAGGCTGCATCGAGGCTGGCAGGAATTGGGAAGGAGGTCAAGGCTGCAGGGTTGGACTCCAGGGTTACCACAGGGAATAGTCCTGAGACTGCCATCTGGGTTAAAAACGTTCTTTCCCGTTTCCTGGGGCATTTTTGTGTTACGCTAAGGCTGCATGACCGGGCTCAGCTTACATTTTTGCCTCAAAGGCGATCTCTGGAATAAACAGATAGGGAAACCAGGGCTTCGCCTGGTTCAAAGTCTTCACTGCACCTGAGACGGCTGTTTGAGTAGTCTGTTCAAGTCCCTCATTTTACAGACGACCAGAGGCCTCAGTGGGAGACCTGCTTTTGATCAGCTTGTTAAGGAGCTGGGCTGGGACTGGCGCCCAGATCCCCAGATCGCTAGATTCCTCACTTTGGGAGGAGGGGTCTGGCCTGCCTGAAATTTGTTCAGTCCCTTGTGCCCCTTGTATTTGCATGTCATTTACATACACACGTGCACCCTGGGTATCTCTAGGAGAAGGCTTCCCGTGGGCCTCTGGTTATTGTGTGGGCTTATCCAGACCTGTGTTTCTATCTCCTGGGGTTTGTAGTAGAAAACGCCTTTAATAAATGAGGGTGGATGGCCTGCTTTGTTGGACTGTTTCCCAGCCTCTGCGACTTCCCCTTTTGCTCCTTTGACTCTGGGTGCTCAGACGCTGGATCCGAGGATAATAAAGACAATTCCTTCCTCTTGGCTTTCCCTCAGAGGGACATCATAGGCGTCTTCCAAAGAGACCAGAGAAGCTGAAGTGCGGGTTCCTGCTCCCTACCTCACCTCTCCCTACAGGGGAGGGGCCAGAGAGTCCTTTGCAAGTAGAAAATGAAAAAACACTGACTGCTGAAGAGGGCTGGATTTTTACCATAAGAAACTGAGCACGGCACCTTCTCTGCTTGCTGGCTTGCTCCTGGGACAATAACATCTGACTTCCCCCCCTACACACACACACACACACACACACACACACACACACACACACACACACACATCCTTGTCGCACCAGACACGTGCTGTAGCTTGAACACTGAGACTTATCTTGTTCTATTTTGTCCCTTGGACCTGCCCCATAAGAGGGAGCTCAACGGGTGTGTGTTTAATGCATGTTAGTGAGTCAATGAGATGCTAGCTGCGTCCCCAGGATAGGGTCTTTGGTGTGTGTGTATGTATGTATGTACACAAGTTTGTGTGTGTGGGTGCATGTGTGTGCATGTGGAGGCCGGAGAGCATCTTCTGGCTTTTATTCCTCGTGTGCTAGCCACCTTGGTTTCTTCCTAGCCTGGGATTCACCAAGTGAGGTAGGCAGACTGGTTGGTGAGCTCTGGGGATTCTCCTGTCTCCACTTCCCTAGCTCTGGTTATTATGGCTGGTTTTAATGTCAACTTGCCACAAATTAGAATCACCAGGCCTGCACATGGTGCACAGACATACATGCAGGCGAAATGCCCATTCATATAAAAATCTTTTGAAATTATTATGCTCTCTATACTAGCTCTATTTGTCTCATAATATTGTTGATATATTTTGATCATATTTATTCCTCACTTATTCCCCTAACTTCCCAGATTCATCCCCAACCCCTCTCAAGTTCATCCTCTCTCTCAACAAAACAACAATTTGTGTTGCCCATATGATCATGGGTAATCCACTGTAGCACTGAATCCACATCCCTGAAGCTCCATATTAGTGACTAACTGCCAGTAGCTTCTCAGCTAGAGGTGGGGACTCACAGTCCCTCCCCCATCCCTGCTGGCATGTTGGCTGGCTTGATTTGTTCAGGCAACCAGGGCTGCAGTGACTTCATGTGTGTGATTGTCCCAGCATGCCTTATGGCAGTCTTTTGTAACTTCCGGCTCTTGTAATCTTTCTGACCCATGGTTCAAACAGGATTTCTTAACTTTGACACAGTTTTTTTGAGACAGATCTCATGGAGCCCTGGTTGGCCTCCAATTCCCTATGTAACTAAGAATGGTCTTGAACTTCCGATCCCACTGCCTCTACCTACTAAGTACAGGTGTGCACACGTATGTCGTGTTTATGCTGGGGGGTGGGTGGGAACCGGGGTTTCAGGTATACTAGCAAGCACTGTACCAGCTGAGCCACACCCCCAGGCCAACCTTGACACTTTTGACATGTGGACAAGATGTAGCAGTGCTGTGCATTGTGCGAGCCTGAGGCAGCATCTCTGGTCTCCCTAGATTAGAGGCCATGCATATCTCTGCAAAGCTGTGACAACAGAAAATATCATCAGGCATTGCCAAATGCTCTATGAATGCAAGGAGGGGAATTGCCCCTGTGTGACGGCTACTGTCTTAAGGTCTGTCATGTCATGTTTCTGAGAGGTACATCAGCAGGACTACAAATAGGTGTCGATGATTGGATTTGAGGCACCATAATAACAGAGACTCTGTGTCCAATGACGAAAACAGGCTGTTAGAATTTGGATCTTGTGTGTGTGGAGAAATGTGTTCAGAAGCCAGGGGTCAACCCCAAGCATCCTTCCCCAGGACCCTGTCTGTCTTGTTTTGAGACAGGGTCTCCCACTGGGGTTTGAAACTCACTGATTTGGCTGAGCTGGGTGGTCTGAAACCCTAAGGACCCACTTGTTTCGATTTCCCACTCCTGACATTTTAAGTATGTGTCACCATGACTGGCTTTTTTATGTGGGTTCTTGGGGGATTGAACTCAGGTCATTGGACTTGAAATGCAGTCAGTTTTCCCACTGGGCCATCTTCCCGGCCCCATAATTTAAATCTTATATATTCTCCCAAAGGTCCCGTGTTGAAAACTTGGTGCCCAGTCCATAGAACAACCTGGAGATAACGAGACTTGAGAGGCACAGTTTAGTGGGAGGAAGTTAGGGGACATTGTGACTCTGGCTCTTCCTCTACCTCTCTCTGCTTCCTGGCTACCCTGAGTCAGGCAGTGTCCTCTGTCATGTGCTGTCACTGAGATGGGCTTGATGCCACCAGCTCACATGACACTCTAGGTCAAAACCAACCCTTCCTCCTCAGCTGCTTTTCTCTGTTGCTCCATCAGAGCACGGGAAGCTAACTAACACATACCCAATACAAACTCACTTCCAAACCAGGTAAAAGACTGCAGAGGACGCGTTGTCTTTGCTGCCTGCTGTGGCATTTTCTCCTTGTCCCTGCTTTCAAGTTGATGGCTCCAGACTCTCCAACATTGCAGCCGTAGGCAAGCCGTCTTCCCAGTACTCGTGCTGGTCTGATTAGTGTTCTACCACTGTGGCAGCCCCTTCCAGTGTCTCATCACTGGGCCCCAGTCTCCCTGCCGTGTTAAGGACACTGACCTTCACCTGGCTCTGGGGTCCCCACGTCAAACCCACAACACTCAGATTCTATCTACTTGTACTTGCTTACAATAAATATAAGGCGGACTTGGGTGGACTTGAGAAAGTGAGGCTACCCTGGGGCTACTGGCTTCAACAGACCACTCTGACAGACGAACTCTAATGGGGATAGGTAGGTCTACTCAACTACGCCTGCAGCCCAGACCACCCTGTCCCTTATTGGAACATGAGTCTGCTAGGAATCTGGCCCCATAAGCTCAGCTAACCCCAGGACTCTATCTGAAACCCTCCACCTTGCTCTCCTCACCCGCGGCTCTCAGAGGCATGCTCACGTGACCTGTCTATTTGACTCCCTACCCTTCTGATTCACAATCTCATTTCCAGCTGATGGATTTGCCTGGCATTTCCTGAGAGTCAAGACTACCTAGACTGGCTTCCTCTGAGCAGCTGGCTTCTGATGGATGTGTCTACTCTGGACCCTCTGCTTCTTTCCTTCCTATTCATCTTGGTCAGCCAGACTGTCCTAACAGAACCCTTCCCCGGGGGGCACAAGGACCTAAGTTTGATTCCCGTGTTTTAAAAGATCAGATACGGTGGTGCATGCTTCCTTATATCTCAGCTCTGGAAAGGTGGAGACAAGCAAATCCTTGGGGCTCCCTGGTCAGCCTGTCCAGCCTACTTGGTAAATTCCAGGCCAGTGAAAGACCGTGTCTCAAAACAAACAAACAGAAGAAAGAAAAAATAAGACAATAAGTGAATAATAATGTATTAAGTTGACCTCTAGTATACCTGTGTGTGTGAACAGACACAAACACATTCACACACACACACACACACACACACACACACACACTCCACAAACTGACCAGCATAAACAGCAAAAGTTTCTTTTCCTGGGTTCTGGAGCTGAAGTCCAGATAAAGTATATCCAGTATCTAGTGAGGGTTCGAGTCCTGGCTTCTACATAGCTGCTCTGTTCTCTTGCGGCCTGTCCAGGGAGCATGCTGAGCGAATATTGTCTCTTCTACAAGGACATGGATCTTTTAGGGTCTGGCACCCACCCTTACCACCTTACCAACATTAATTACGTTCTGAAAGGCTCTGTCTCCAAATACAGCCACACTGGTGTGAGGGCTTTGGTGTATGATTTGGGTGACATAGACATTTAGCCCATGGCACTATCTGAGGAGGGGCACTGCCTTCTTGTCATGCCCAGTCCCTATACCTTGCCTATCTGTGTTGCTCAGCTTTTGTCATTAAAACAAACACGTGGGACAACTTATGAAGACAAAGGTTGATTTGGCTCACAGTTTTGGAGATTCACTTAACGATAAATAGCCTATTGTTCTGGGCCCGCGGTGAGGCCCAGCATCATGGTGGAATTTCATAATGGAACAAAACTTCAAGCTTCATAACCAGAAAGCTAAATAAAGACAGGAAGAGACTGTATCTTTATAATCCCTTTCACAGGCACACCCATGTGCTGGTTAGCTTCCGATCATCTGGAGAGAGATCACGGAAGAGTTGTCTAGATTGGGTTGCCCTCTGGGCGTTTCTCTGGGGAATTATTCAGATCATATTAACTAAGGTGGAACACCATTGAGGTTGCCGCCGATCTCTGGGTAGAGGATGCTGACTGTGTAGAAGCACAGAAAGGCGCAGAGTGTTGGTGTGCAAGCATTTGTTGGGACTGTGCATGTGATGGGGCCAGCTGACTCAAGCTCCCACTGCCAAGACCGCAGCTGCCATGATGGACCGGATGACGGAACTGAGAGCTGGAAGTTCCCCTTTCTCCCACCATTTGCTCCAGTCAGAGTATTTTATTACAGCAACAGAAACAAAACTAAGATACACACATACACACACACACACACACAGACACAGACACTCACACACAGACACACACACACACACACACACACACTCACACTGACCTGTCTTTTACTAGTTCCTGCCTTCTAAAAGTTCTACAACCTTCCAAATAAGACCAAGTTAGGAACTCAGCCTCTAATACACTGGGGACCATATTAGATCCAAACTATGCCACTGACTCATACCTCAGGAGCTTCCTTCCCCAGGTGAACCAGTCTTGCGTGACCACCCACTGAGCTCTCTCCCAGCCCCACTTCTCTGTGTCTGACTTCTTCAGATTCTACTTGGAAGTGGTGTCACACTGAGTATTTCCCTCTCATTAACTGCTCTGCTTGCCCAGTCCTCTCCAGGCTGGTAAAATAGCTCTCTGAACACCTCCTTCCACAGCCTCAGCTCTGCCCCCTGGTGGCCAACTTCTCGGAAGCTCTTTCTAGGCTTATAGCCTTCACCTTGCTGCAGCCTGGTCCCGGCTCAGCACCCACAGGGTCAGGCTTTTCAGTGGCCTCCGTTTAGACATTTTGAAAAATGTCTAAACATTTGCTAGACATTTTTGAAAAATATCTTTTAAAATTGTATGTGTTTTGAGTGCAAGTGAACACTGGTGGCAACCAGGAGCACAGGAGTTCCATCCCCACGTCAAGGCATCAATCCTGGTGGTTGGCTCATGATTCTAATCACAGCACTAGGGAGCCTGAGACAGGAGAGTCCATGGGGCTTGCTGGCCTGACAGTCCAGCCTAGCCAGTGAGCTTCAGGCCAATGACAGACCTTGTATCAAAGGAGGTAGACAGTACTCCTGAGCATGACATCCAAGGTTGTCCCCCAGCTTTGACACATGCATACACTTGTACATACTTTCACATACATACGCATGCTCACACAGTTAAAATCACATGTGCTTAAGGGGATGTGATGTTTTGATGTACATGACAAAATGACTGCCACAGTCAAGCAAATTAACATCTATCTCTTATAGAGCTTCCCCGTGAGTGTGCATGTGTGTGCACATGTGTGTGCATGTGCACGTGTGTGCATGTGTGTATATGTGATGTGTGCGTGTGTGTGAAAAGCCCTTGAAATCCACTCTCTAAGTATCTGTCCTCTTCCTTCATCTCCCAGCTTCATGTAATCACCATTTTATACTGTTTTTGTCCATTTGTCTTTTGGGATTGCATGTGCATATGCATGTGTATGCATGTGCTGTCCACTTTGGTTTTGTGAGACAAAGTGTCTCCTTTGGCCGTGTGACTGCTGACGCAGGCTGGCAGGCCAGTGAGACCCTGGCATCCACTTTTCTCCACTTCTCCATGGCTTGGATTACAAGCTTTCGTAGCCATGCCTAGCTATTTACACAGATTCTAGCAGTCAGACTCAGGTCCTCCGAGCATGTTTCCAGCTCAGAGATTTATTTAGTACAGTTTAAGAGGATGGAAAATCCAATATTGAGGCGCTGCCTCTAGTCAGGTCCTTCATGCTGTGTCATCATAGAAGGAGAAGGGCAAGAGACGGTGTGTGTGTATGTGTGTGTGTGTGTGTGTTGTGAGTGTGTGTGTGTGTGTACATGTGCTTATAAGTGTCTGTGCATGTGCAACTTGGACCCAGAGTTCTACACTGAGTGCCTTCTCCATTTTTGTTTCTTTTCTTTGCGCATGTATGTAGTATGTATGCACGTTTCTGTGTGTTCACATGTGTGTGAGAGCACATTCCATATGTGCATGTGGAGGCCTGGGGTTGAGGCTGAGTGTTTCCCTCAGTCATCTTCCATTTTCTTTCTTTAGAAAATGTTTCTTTATTTTTTATTTATGTTATGCTTATTTATGTTTATTTATGTTATTTATTTTATTTTTTAATTATGCTTCTACATGGAAGCATGAGCCTGTGAGTGCAGTTCCCTGAGGAGGCCAGAAGAGGGCACTGGATTCCCTGGAATTACAAGGGTTTGCTAGCCACCCGACATGGGTATGAGGAAGTGGACTTGGGTCTTTTGCAAGAGCAGCAAGGGCTTCTAACTGATGAGCCACCTCTCCAGCCCCATCGGTTATTATCTGAGGCTGTCTCTCACTGAACTCAGAGCTTGACAGTTATGTTACCTAGACAGCTTGCCCGAGGGAGCCTTTGTCTCTAAGTTGTGGGTTCTAGGATTCCTGGATGGCTGCCATGTCTACCAAGATTTACATGGGTTCCGGAGGTTCTTATGGATGCATAACAAACTCTTTATTTCTTGAGTCATCCTCACAGTCCTCTCATTTTTAAAGACAAGGATCTGGGGCTTGCAGACTTGGGTAAGTTGATTGGCAAGCAAAACCCAGGGAGTCTCCTTACTTTTCTTGTCTCCACTGCACCAGCCTTGGGATTACAACAGCAAGGTGCCATGCCCCACTGTTTACATGGGTCCTGGCATCCAAACCCAGGCCCTCATACATACACAACATTTCACCAGCCACACCCTCTTATATGCTTCCAAGAATTGAGCAGATTTTAAAATTCTGTCATCTTATATTTTGTCTTCTCAGACTTAAGAGTCCAAAATTAAATTAACTAATGGAATGCAACAGCTTTCCTTTCTTCTGTTGATACCTGTTTCTCTACCCCCTACCTCCAGACTGGGCTAAACTCTTCCATTGTGTTCTCAAGGACAAGGACAACTGTGGTTGCCTATAGCTTCAAGTGCATCTACTTGGTGAACAGGCTAGGCTGATGTTATGTCCCATGGCAGGGCCAAGAATCCAAGAACATATAAATTGCCCCAAACTTGGTCATTGTTTTTCTCTTTTGGCTTCATTAGTGAGCTGAAGACAAAGAGCAACAAACACAGACGTAGGGCTGCTCCTGGGGAGGAGTTTGGGCTCTCAGGCTGAGAAGATATGGTAAAACATACCTTCCATTTGGAAAACATCCAAAACTAAACATGGCGGGTGTCATGGCGGACTGGGTGTCATGGCCAACCATCCAACAGCAAATCTGAGCTTGTGTGCTAGTGCAGGCCCAGCCTTAGCTGCATGTTAGGACAGAGGGTGACATTCCTCACACAGACACTGTTGAATGTATAAAGATTCAGAGATGACAAGTCAAGTATCAGTTGTTTAAAAAGGAAGCCACTGGACAGGTGGCTCAGGGGTTAAAAGTGTTTGCTACTCTTGCAGAGGACACAGGTTTGGTTCCCAGCACCCACACAGTGGTTTACAACTCCCTGAACTTGTAGTTCCAGAGGATCAAAGCTCTCTTCTCTCCCCCAAGGGCACTCCACATGCATAATTTCATGCAGGTATATACATATAAATTAAAAACAAACGCATCTTTTAAAAAAGAAAATTAACACAGGCTATATATACCCTGGCAATACAAAAACTGAATTAAAATATATAAGATTAAAAAATAAAAAAGTAGGGCTGGAAATGTGACTCAATTGGTAGAATGCTTGCCCCAGAGGGTGTTCACCTATAATCTTAGCAGCTGGAGAGAGATGGAGGCAGGAGGATTAGAAGTTCGAAGTTATCCTTGGCTACACAGGGAATTTAAGGTTGGCTTGGCATATTTGAGACCTTGCCTCGCAAGAGAACAAAAAGAACAAAAGAGTTGCCACAGATAATATCCAGGAATCTTTCATGGAAATGGTAGAAAAAAAGCCCAGAAAGCTGAAAGGCCAGGGGGCGGATTCGGATGGCCACCATTGACTGGCAGGAATTCTAGAAAAACATGGGGACAGGAAAGCGAAGGTCAGCCACAGGTACACAGAAACTAATTAGATGAGAAAGCACAGCAATTATTGACCTCAGAGAAGACAGAATGCCCAAGGACACATAATCCTCTTACGGGACTCGCTTCAACAGCTAACAATCCGTCATTGTCAAAAGAAGCCATTATAAACATGGAGCGTGGCTTTCACTGAAAGTGATACGAACAGAGTGTACTGAATCCGGGAGAGAGAAATATTTCTAAGGAGAATTTAAAACATCTAAATCTTTAATGGCCTTAATAGGAAGCTTGGGATATTCCAATAATCCAAGAAATAGTGTTGTTTTAAGACTATGGGGGGCGCTAGAGAGATGGGGTTCGAAGCTAGTACGGCTGCTGCACAATTCTAACAGTTGCACCGGAACTGCCTTAACCTCCAGCCCCAGGCGTCTGGCGCCCTCTTTTGGCGTCTGTGGGTACTTGAACTTATGCACCTCCCCATACGTAGATATACTCACGTAATCTAAAATAATAAAAAATAAAATTTGAAATGAGTTCAATCCCCAGAATGCACACAAGAAGAAAAGATCTTGGCGCAGTGGCATGCATTTGTGGTTCCAGCACTGGAGAGGCAGAGATGGGTAAACAGGGGAGGGCTTGCTGCTCAGCCAGCCTAACCTTCTTCATAAGCTTCAGGCCAGGGAGAGACCTTGTTGTCTCAAAACAGAACAACCAAGACAGCCCTCATGCTTGCAAGGCCATCCTCAGGTCTCCACACACAGATGCACATAAGTGCACATGGGATGACTGCACACGTGAGGGAGAAGGAGAGAGGAGAGGGAGAGCTGCTGTTTCAAAGCATGCAAGTTAAAAATATGGCGATAAAAATGAAAGTGAGCAGAATGTGGTTACCAAAGGAGAAACGGGCAGACATTAAGGAGGGAGCATGGCCAATTTCATTTTAACCTCTCAGGTCCTGGTACAAGAGAAATGGGGAAGAACGTATACTAATAGAATCTCTCTCTCTCTCTCTCTCTCTCTCTCTCTCTCTCTCTCTCTCTCTCTCTGTGTGTGTGTGTGTGTAGGAATTTTGTTCCTGTGGACCTCAGCAATCTTTTCATCTTTGTTTACCTTTTGCTTCTGTGAATTTCATGCAAAATTATCAACACTGCATGTACATGTGTATTCATGTTTGTGTATATGTGTGCACGAGTGTGTTATCACACATACACATGTGTGTGTGTGTGTATGTGGAGGGCAGAGGACAAACTTCGCTGTTCCCCGGGCACTGCCCACTTTGTTCTTGGTTTGTTTTGACACAGGTTGTCCCAGTGGCCTGGAACTTTCCAGTGAGCTTCTGGTACCCTCCATTCCTCAGAGGGGAATTACAAGTGTGCTTTTCCATGTCTGTCTTTTAAAAAAATTATTTTAATTTATCCTTTGAGAATTTCATCTGTGTATAAAATATATTATGACCATGATGCCTAGCTCAATTTTCTTTTTAAGAGGATTTGGGGGGATGGAATGCAGGTCCTCTGCTTGCAAGGCAAGTCCTGAGCCTTCTACCCAGCTCGACAAAGGCAACAAGTATACCAAACATGTATGAGCGTCCCTGCACACACTGCTAACAGGCTGTCTATTGCTGTGATGAAACACCTCACAAAAGCAACTCAAGGAGAAAGGGTCTATTTCATCTTACAGCCTGTGATCCATCGGAAGAAGTTAGAACAGGAACTGAAGCAGGGGACATGGAGGAGTGGCTTTCTGACTCTCCGTGCTCCCTGTGGCGTACTCACCCTGCTTTCTTATACCACACAGGATCGTCAGTCTAGGGGAGGGGCACCACCCACAAGGGGCTGGACACTTCAACATCCATCACTAGTTAGGAAAATGTCCTGCTGGCTTGCCTACAGGCCACTCTTATGGAGGCACCTTCTCAGTGGTGGGCCTCTCTTTTCAGATGGCTTTAGCTTGTGTCATGTTTACAAACAAAAAAAGCAACCAGGACACCAGCTGAATCATTAAGCCCCATGCTCAGTGAGACTCTGTATCAAAAACAGGCATGTGTACCTGCACACACACACACACACACACACACACACACACACACACACACACGCACGCACACGCGCACTCACACACACACGCACACACACGCACGCACACCAGGTTTGGGGATGAACAGAGGAAGCCAGAGACTGGTGAGGCTCATACCCTACAAGCAGTGTAGATTCTGTGGAAATAGTTCAGTGCTTCCTAACACAGATTAAATACACTGCCCAGTTCTCCAGCAAGTCGGCGCTGGACTCACAGATGACCCTTGATTCCTGTGTCTTTACAGCAGTGAGAAGGTGACAGGTTTTCAGCGTTGCTGTGGCAACCCTTTTACATTTGGATCCTTTCTCCAGCTAGGAACATTCGGACTTCTCATTTCTGATGAAGTTGGGTGGGCAGTCAGCCACGAGATGTGTTACATACCAGTGATGCTCACCTGGGTGCATCAGAGGGTTTTGTTTCCTTTCTTTAAGGCAGTATCTTATTTAGAACTCGATCCTCTGCCTTGATCTCCCATGTGCTAGGATTACGGACCATCTCACCTGGTTCATAGGTGACTGAACCTATGGCTTTATTCCGGCCCCATAAACGCTTCCAACTGAGCCACACCCCCATCCCTTAAGTGCATTTATTTGAAGCTCTAGGTCAATTTTATTAGAGTTTGAGAGAAAAATTTCAGGGCAGGTACACTGTAAATCTCAGCCACTGCCTGGAGGAGGAGAGTGGGGAAGAGAAGGAAAAGTAGCTATGTCATTTGAGTTAAGCTGGTATGGCCATGAGCCAGCCACACAGCGGTCCTGCAGCCCCACAGCGGGGAGGAGACCTTTACAAAAACAGTTAGGAACGCAGAGTACCAGAGAAAGTATGCTGAGAGCCATCGGACAAAGAAGGAAGGGCAAGGCTAAGCTTTTCAGAAGAATTCAGAGAAGTGGGCAGTCCTGCAAAGTCACTCTGTGGCAGACTCTAGAATTCTGGGAAGGAGAAGATCGGGCACTAGAGAGTCTTAGCTGCGGTTATGACTTGATAACGTCCACTGAGAACAGGCTGAGCAAGGACCCAGAAACAAGAGGCATCTCTGCATTTATTTAGACCGTTGAATTCTTTTATCATACACTTTTTAGTCACACAAGTCTGTGTATGCTTGCAACAGTTGTACTTAAGAACTTTTTTTTCCTAAAAATTGATTCTGGAATGTTCCCCAAATGTCATGTGTCAAAGTGTTACCCAAGCTTGGTGCTGTTGGGAGAAGGTGGACCTCTTAAGTGGGCACCAAATGGATACATTGTAGTGTACCCTTGAAAAGGGGAGTGCGGCTAAGATGCTCCTCTTCCTCTTTCTGTCTCATTCCTGGCCGGGAGGCAGAGGGTTGGTATCCATGGAGACCATTTTGACCCTATTCTTATTCAGTAGAGTATGAGGCCTTCAGGTGGAGATCCTCACTGCAACGCTGGAGCTAATGTTGGAGACCCGTGTTCACCATCTGCCTGCCTGCCGGTTCTTGCCTGAGGAAGGCAGGATGCTCAGCAGCACTGACGAGAATCTTCGGTGTCCCCTTGCAGGTTGGAGCTCTGCCCCGATTGTGTGATGTGCGGCGTGTGCTGCTACAGGAACAGGCCCAGTGCCTGCAGGAACTCTCCAGAGAGAAGGCGGCTCTGGGCCCGGAGCCGGTATCAGGTAGGATGCTCCCTCAGCCCGGTGCCCTCGCAGGTGGGTCCTGTGAGTCATCGGGGTGGGAAACTTGTCCTTAGGACGGGGCGGGCTGTCCGTGGGTCCCGTTTTGTGCGTTCAACCAGCTGTCGGATCGGGTACATGGTGTTCATGGACTCAGGAGGCAGCATCTTCATGTCTCTTTTCTCTGGGAACAGCCAGTGTATTCTCACCGTCTGCTTCTTCACACACACTTTATCAAGGTGAGTTTTTCATTCGTTTCTGTCAGTTTGTAAGTCTTTGAGTGTGTGCATGTGTATGGTGTGTGTATGATACATATATGTCTGTGTGTATGTGTGTGGGGCGGGTGTGTGAAGTCAGAGGACAACTGCTCCTTGCCTCTCAACTTGTTTGAGCAAGGTTTCAACACTGATGCCCATGCCAGGCTAGCTGGTCTGAGAGCTCCCAGGGACTATCTGTACCTTTCTCCCTCAGCCATGCTGGGATTACAGATGTGTGACTTTACACCTAGCATTATATAGGTTCTGGGGCTCTGAACTCAAGTCCTCATGTTTGGATAGCAAGCACTTAACCCATCAAGGCACCTCCCCAGTGCAAAGTGATGGTTTGGTGGAAGTGTGCACAGCATTCTCCGCCCCTCCTCCACACTCTTGGCCCATTGTGATGAGCAAGGTAGCTGGGGGGGGGGGGGCGGCGGCAGTATGGCACCAGGATGGTCAAAATAAGGGGGAGAGAACACATCTCCTGCTGGTGGAGCAGACTAGGAAACCCAGATAAGACTGCCTGAGAGCATCCTGCTGAGAGGATTCCATTCAACACTAGATTGACACACACACACACACACACACACACACACACACACACACACACGTCTTTGGTTACTGGGCGATTCCTGATTCCCGCTCTCTCTGAAAGCCCTATAAAGACTATAAACCTTTAACATTTTATTTTTAGATTCATTTATTTTATTTTATATGTATGATATTTTTCTCAGATGGGTGTCTGTGTACAACATGCATTTCTGGTACATGAGGAGGTCAGAAGACAATATCGGATCCCCGGAAGCAAAGTTATGGAAGGTTCTGAATCAGTGTGTGGGCGCTGTGACTCAAACTTAGATCTTTTGCAAGAATAATAAGTGCTCTTAACCACTGAGCTTCCCAGCTTAACCATCTCTCCAGTGCTGCCGGGAGCATCTTAGCAAATATGGCCATGTATGCACCCTTGCACTCCTGGCTTCTAAAGAAGGCACCGCTAATGAAGCCCAGCATTCCAGTTTAGGGAGTGCTGACTGGCATTCACTGGTTGTGATTGTAGGAAATCATTTAACCTTCTGAGTCTGATCTCTAGAATGGAGACAATCATGTCTGTTTCAGAATTAGACTAACTGAGATAAAGTGGGTAAGGCCAGAGACTATGAACTTAAATTTTCATCACTGGAGCTAGAAATGTTGCTCAAGGGACAGATCGCCTGCCTACCGTGGACAAGACCGTCTTTCCACTCAATCCCTGGTATCATGGTCAGTCAATTGATACATAGGGGAAATACTTATCGTCACACAGTATTACAAGTCAACACTATTATAAGTTTTATATTTAAGTGCTAATTGTATTCCTAGTCTCTCTTTGCAGCCTATCATCTAAGAGTGTATCATTAAGGAGCCATCTTGGGGCCGGGGAGATGGCTCAATTAAGTATTTGCCTTAAAAGCACAATGACCTGCGTCAGTTTTCTCAAGAACCCAGTTGTTTTAAAAAGCCAGGCATCGTGGCATACACTTGCAATCCCAGTGCTGGGCTGGAGGCACAAGCACAGTTTCCTGAAGCTCACAGGCCAGCCAAACTAGTGAGTTTCAGACCAGTGAGAGACACTGTCTCAACAACAGGATGTAGCATCTGAGGTTGTCTTCTGACAGGCACCCACACACATACGAACACACAGGGACACATGCACATACATGCACATGCCCCCCCCACGTGAATATGAAGAAACACATCCACATCCACACATGCAAATGCACACATGCACGTGTACACACAGGAGTACACAGGAACACATGCACACACACAGGTACACACATGAATACACAAGATCACACGTACACACACACATGCATACATGCACACACACATGCACACACAGAGAGACAGAGACAGACAGAAATAGAGGCAGAGACTGGTTGAGGGTTGTTCTTAGAACCAGGCAGGTGTCTTATGCTCCGAGCCTGATAAGAGGCCTGGGAAGGACTGAGGTGCTCCTCACCTGCCCTGCCACCTCAGTGAGTTTCCAATAAACTCAGCTCTCAGCCCCTCACAAGGTTCCATTTGGCTCATGTACTCAGCAGTGGTCAGGGGACTCTCTGCTGGGGGCCTGGGGTTAATGGTTAAGCTGTTTCTTCTCTCAGGTAGAGGTTAATGTTTGAAAACTAGACAAATTATAGGAAATGCCACTTGTGGAGTGTCACCAAGCCGGAAATACTTACCACAATAAAAAAATTAACTCTTCAGCTCTTTTGAGTTAGGGGACCCAGTCAACTCTGTGGGAATGTCTCAGGGTCATGACCCTAGCTGCCACTCTACTGGGATATTTATTACTGGGTTTGTAGAAGCCTCTGTCCTCTCAGAGAAGCCTGGGGGAAGTTTCTGGCTCTCCTTACAAGAAGAATGTTCCAGAAGGATAGTATGGTGGCCAGATATTTGTAGGCTCTGTGGTCATAACAGGCCAGGGCACCCATCCAGATTTGTCACATAAGGCCTGTGTGACCTCCAGCAAGATGTCTGGACCTTGGCGTTCTGCCTTATCCGTCAAGTAGAGCATGCCTGTGGTCTCTTCTGGTCTCTCCAGCTGGTTGATCTCCCCCAAGTGGGAAGGCACAGGAGATTTTGTACTTTTGTGCTTTTCTGTTGACATGAACAGAAAATTCATATTAAATCAACCTCTGAGAGGTTTGCAATCCCCTTGCATTGACCATACTATGCAACCACAGCAAGTCTAAAATGCTCTTATCAGGCAAGGAAGAACCATGGGCTGGCTCCCCAGTGATCTCCATCAGTAGGTGCAAGGTCCCAGAGCAGGGGTGTTCCAAGTTCTACACTCCAGAAAGAGTCCCAGGTTATCAGACCATCTGTGCTGATTTATAAATAAGCCCTGAGGGTGGCCCTGTGCACCCACACAGGAAAGAGTCAAAGTTGGCAGAGGGCTGGCTCTCTGTGAGCCAGGTGCCCTGATAGCTGGGGCTCTGAAGATCTCCAAGGCCCCGTTCTGCCTTCTAGCTCAGTTTTCCCTCATTTCCCAGTCCCATGTCTCCCTATACCTGTATCTGGGGCTATCTCTAGGCAAGACACAGGCATACATGGTGTTGGGTGTTTGTCTTGGGCCTGGAACAGACTCAGGGGCTTGGGGCTTCCTAAGTCTAGAGGAGTCTATACCCTCCACTGGGTGGCAACAGACCATTCTCTTTTAGCTGTGGCTTTTGTTTTGACTCTGTTCTTCTGGGGTAGCTGACACATAAGCCTTGGCATTTCTCCTGTCTGTCTGTCTGTCTGTCTGTCTGTCTGTCTGTCTGCTTGTTGTTTATTATTTTTATATCCCCTCCCAGTTCCCCATCCCACCTTCCCTCTATTCCCACCCTACTTCTGTCACCCACTCCTCCTTCCTTTTTCTTAAGGAAAAGGTCAGGCCTCCTTTGGATATCAACCAGACATGGTATATCCAGTTTCAGTAAGAATAGGCCCCTCCTCTTGTATTATGCTGTACAAGGCAACCCAGTATGAGGAAAAAAGGTCCTCAAAATCAGGCAATAGAGTCAGAGACAGCCCCTGCTCCCACTCTTAAGAGTCCCACAGAATATAGCTACACAACTGTAGCTGTATGTGCAGAGAGGGTCTAGGTCAGGCCAGTGCAGGCTCCCTGGTTGGTGTTTGTCTCTGGTTAGTTGATTCTGTAGGTTTTGTTGTGGTTTCCTTGACCCCTCTGGCTCCTTCACCCCTCCCTTCCCCTCTTTGGCAGGGTTGCTTGAACTCCACCTGACATTTGGCTGTGGGTCTCTGCATCTGTTTCCATCAGTTACTGGCTGAAGCCTCTCTGATGACAACTGGGCTAGGCACCAATCTATGAGTACAGCAGAATAGTGTTAGGAATCACTCCCCCCACCCAGTCATGTTTGGTTCTATCCTAGGTCTCTGGGCTATCCAGCCTCTAGTTCTGGATCTCCCAGCAGGGTCAGGGCTGGGCTCATGGGTCTCAAGTTGGACCAGTCATTGCTTGGCCACTCCCACAATTTCTAAGTCACCTTTACCCCTGGTTACAGGAGAAGGCTGGTTCAGACTTTATAACCCCCATTGCTAGGAGTCTTAGCTAGGGTCACCCTAGTAGATTTCTGGGAGTTTCCATTGCTCCAGGTTTCTAGCTCATCCCAAGATGGCCCCCATTAGTCTTCTTTCCCAGTACTCTCTGCCTCCATCCTCCCTGATCTGATCTCTCCTGTTGCCTTGGTATTTCTTGAAAACATCTTAAGCTTTGCTTTGCCTGTGTAGTAGCTAAGAGATCCCTATCCGTAACCACAAGTCCTTCGGTACCTGGCTGGGGAAGTGTGTTCTGCAGGGCTGTCTGTGGTCTGGTCTCTATAGCTGTTCTCCTCTGAGCCGTTTTTCACATCAGTTGTATGGCTTTTGAGAGGCCTTGAGCCTTTTCTTTTTCTTCTCTCCCTCCCTCTGTTCTTTCTTTTTTCTTTCTCCCTCTTTCCCGATTTCTTTCCCCTTCCTCCCTTTCTTCCTTCTCTCTCTCTCCCTCCCTTCCTTCCTTCCTTCCTTCCTTCCTTCCTTCCTTCCTTCCTTCCTTCCTTCCTTCTTTTCCTTTCTTCTTTCTTTCTCAGCAGGGTCTCATGTAGCTCAGGCTGGCCTCAAACTCACTAGGTAGTCAAAGATGACCTTGGCCTTCTGATCCTCCTTCTCCACTTCCTGAGCGCTGGGATTTCAGGTGTGTGCCACAATGCCTGGTTCTGTGGTGTTAGAACTGGACTCAGGGCTTCCTACGAGCTAGGTCAGCACTGCCCCCAACAGAGCTGCAGCCCTGGCATCCTGTTAACTCCCCCCACCATCTTCTGAAGACAAAGTAAATTCTCTAAAAACCACATAACAAGTAAAATAAAAATTGTTCAAACAAGTACCACAGAAAAGATCCCTGTGAGCGGTTTTCTCACTTGCCGGAAGTCCACAGGTCCACTCCCAGCCTTCTTTGCTCAGAGGATGGAGCTTTACTGGGCAAGTAAGAGCATCTCTGGGTGTTCGGTAAATGCAGGCTTGAGAGCCAGTTCTACTGCTGTGGAGGGCAGCCTGGCAGGTGACCCTTCACTGGGCTGAGGAGACAGGAAGGCTGTAGGGACCCCAGCTTCATCCTCCTGCATTTGTCTCTCTGTTTCCACCCTGGACTCCTCCGTTCTTCCTCTAAGCAAGGACCATTGACTCCCTGTGACACCTGGGCTGTTGCAATAGTCAGTTTTAGAATGTCTGCTTCTCGTTGCTCAGGTCTGGCAGAGTTCCATCCCTGCCCTGGGTGACATGAGGAGTGTGACACTGAGCCAGCTGGCAGGGGTTCCTACCTACCCTGGGTACTTTTACCATGCCCCAGCCAGCTCTAGATTGGCTGTTCTGTGGACCCTGTCCAATGTGACTCCCCGGAAGACTCTCAGACATTCTGACACTTCTAGCTCATTCCTTGTCTGGCCAAGCAGGCAAGGTCACCTACCACATGGACTGGAGCCTTTGGCTAGTGCCCTGGTGACCTGGCCAGCCCCAGATAGATCTGGGTCCCACTTCTCATGTGGCTAATAGTCTCTGGAAGTGGCCTTCTGCCCCCAGTACTAGAGAAGGCACAGAGTAGACAAGGAGACCACATCCTGCAGAGTCACATGGAGAGATCTGCTTAAGGAAGGCATCTTTGGCCTCATGGGACTCCAAGTGCCAGAAACAGAAAGTAGCCTTTTACAGAAAGGGTCATCCGAGGACCAAGTCACACCTGCTATATGAATTACTTTTCTCATCGCTGTGACAAGATCAGCTTAGGAAAGGAGGGGCTCACAGTTTGAGGGTACAGTCCGTCGTGGCAGGCACGGACAGCATCAGGAGTCAGCTGTTCACATGGCATCCACAGTCAACAGAGAAGAGATGGATGTTTGTGCTCAACTCACTCTCTCCTTTTTCTTTCACTCCAGCTCATGGAACTGTGCTGTTCACATTCAGAACGGTTCTTCCCTCCCTAGTTAACTCAGTCTAGAAAATCCAGACATGCTCAAAAGTTTATCTCCTAAGTGATTCTACATCCCAGCAAATTGACAGTGGACATTAACTGCCACACCCAGGGACACCTGGGAAGACCCTTCTCAGACCTGGAGAGAACATGCATGGGTGCCCGGAGAAAGACTGGCCTCTGGGATGATGGGACAGACAGGCACTCTGTAGCTGCTCCAAAGCAGAAAAGCAGAGGGCGTTCTGCCCCAGGCTCCCTGTGAGATTCTGGGTGGAGATTAAGAAGCAGTCAGTCGCTGCTCATCTCCTGGGTTCCTCGAAGGACCAGCAGCTATCTAGTCCTTCATTTTGCACATGTTTTTACTGGCACCTGGAAACCTGTCTATATTGTATGGTTTTCTTGTTGTTCCAATATAAACAACGTAAGAGAGAAGGAATTTATTTTTCTCAGTTTCCAAGAGTTCAATCTATTGTCCTCGGCCCTCCTGACTTTAGGGCTGTGGTAAGGCAGAATGTCATGGTGGTGAGAACATGTTCAGAAGGATGCTGTTCGCCTCACGGTGGACAGGAGGCAGGGCATAAGAAAGAGATTGAGTCCTGTGCAAAAACCACTTGTGGGCTGGACCCTAGTGACTTTTTCCCTTCAACAAGCCCCTCTCAAAAACTTTCCTAAATCTCTGTGCCACCAGCTGAGGACTAACTACAGGAGCCAGTAGGGGACATTTCTGTTTGTAACACAACACCAAGGTCTGGAATGTGGCTCAGCTGATAGCCTAATATGCATAAATCTCTGGGTTCCATTCCCAGCCATTCATAAATGGTGACTGTGATGATTAGTTTTGTTTTGTTTTTCGAGACAGGATTTCTCTGTGTAGCCTTGGCTGTCCTGGAACTCACTCTGTAAACCAGGCTAGCCTCGAACTCAGAAATCTGCCTGCCTCTGCCTCCCAAGTGCTGGGATTAAAGGCATGTGCTACCACTGCCCCGGCCTGATGATTAGTTTTAATTGTTAACTTGATTCAACCTAAAGTCACCTTAGAAGAGAATCCCAGTGAAGGAGTGTCTAAGTTGGTTGGCCTATGGGCATGTCTGTTGGGTTGTCCTAACCGAGTTAATAGATGTTAGGAGAGACAGCTCACTGTGGGTAGCACCATTCCCTAGGCAGGGGTCCCAAGATGTATAAAAGTGGAGAAACTGAGGTGAGAACAAGCAAGAAAGGAAGCAAGCATGCAATCATTGATTTCTCCCCGCTCTTGACGTGGATGTAATATAACTAAACGCTTCAAGTTCCTGCCACTGTGATTTAACCTAGAAATATAAAACAATAAACCATTCCTCCCATTACTCTTGCTAAGAACATTATATCATAGCAACAGAAATGGCCTAAGACAGTGAGCCAATCTGTAATCTCAGGATTCAGGAGATGGAGGTAGGAGGAGAATCAGGAGCTCAAGGCCTGCCTGAGATTCATAGTGAGTTCAAGGCCGTTCTGAGATACATGAAACCCAGAGACAGAGAAACAGTAGGAGGCAATGTTGAAGCATCAATCCAAAGAGATGAGGTGTCCTCATGGCATCTATATCCCTTCTCAGTACGCTCTCCATGGAAACCTGACCCACCACAGAGGCCTTTACTTCCCTGCCTTTTATAAACTCCCCAGAGACGCTTTGAGGATTCACCCAGCCTTCCCTTTTTCCCTAATCTGAGTGTCCAGAATGCTCCAGTTCTCAGCACACACAGACAGAGGCAGTCAGTCGTTGGCCTAGCTTCCAAAGAGAACACTATTGTCCATCAGTCAGAGGGTTCCCCGAGAGCAGAAGCCTGTCTGGTGGTGTACAGCTGAAGCCCCTGGGCCTCCTGTGGGCCTGGCATAGTGAGGGTGCTCAGTATGAGCCTGTGGATGGACCAATGCTGGCACCCTTGGTGTTCACACCAGTGCCCTCTGCATACAGATGCTTTTGACATCTCTGTGGCTTCTGGGTTCCGTGTCTTCAGAGGGGCCCTCCACTCTCCCTGCCAGCCTCTGGTTTGATGTTTGTGGGAGGAACCCAAGGCAACTGATTCAGTCCGCACTTCAAATGAAGCAGAAGGCATAAAGTAGAGTGAGGCGGGGTGGCTTACTCAGCTGACACAGCCAGGAAACATAGGGACAGGATGTGTCTGCCTAGCTCACCTGGTGCTGGCTCATAGACTCCACCACCTGACTTGTCCCAAGGCATTGTTCGATCCCAGGCAGGCCCACGGCCATTGTGAAGAGGCAAGTCAGGGTGTGTGTGTGTGTGTGTGTGTGTGTGTGTGTGTGTGTGCACACGCACACACGCGTGTGCGTGTGTGATGAATTGGGTTAGCAGAGGGTTCAGAGGTTTGGGGAGGTGAGAATAGAGTCCGATGTGGTATTTTGCCCTGTCAGTGGCACCAGCACCTAGTGGGCCCGGGAGAAGTTCAGAGGTAGGGTGAAGGACAGGCAAAGGGCAGTCTATGGCCCAGGACAAAGATGGCGGGAGTCTAAAAAGTGGTTCTATGAAACCATTACTTGAATGGCATTGTTTTTGTTTCTTGAGTCAGAGTTTTGTGTAGCCCAGGCTGGGCTTGAACCTACTATGTAGCTGAGGATAACTTTGAACTTCTCCTGTCTCCTCCTTACTGGGATTATAGGCATGGGCTACCACAGGCAGCTTATGTGGTGCTGGGGACCAAACCCAGGGCTCTTGGGTATGCTAGGCAAGTGCTCCTCCAACTGAGCGAGCACATTCTTAGCCCCACTGTTATGAGCTGAAACGTAGGCTCACGTGTTAATCACTTGCCTCTGGTTGGTGGTACTATTTGGAAAGATTTTGGGAACTATGTGGGTGGGGCAAGAAATATCTCAGAGTCAGAACACTTGCCCAGTGTGTACAAGACCCTACTCTCCATCCATGTCCCAGTCCTGGAAAGGTGGAGTTCAGGTGTCAGCGTGTAATGGGAACTGGGTTGAAGGGTGGTGGCGCCCTGGGTCCACTCCACTCCAATCTTCTCTGCAGGCTGTGAGGGGCTTTGGGACAACATGAGCTGCTGGCCGTCCTCGGCACCGGCACAGACGGTGGAAGTGCAATGTCCGAAGTTCCTTCAGATGCTCTCGAGCAGAAATGGTAACCACTCAGCATGAAGTACCCTGGCCAGAGGGTGCGATGGTTCTCCGATGAGGACTTGGGTGCCGGGAGGCTCTGAGGAGGATCAGTGTGAGAAATGATAAGAGAAATGTTGGGAGAGTGGAATCCCTGCATGGGCACGTGAGAGTGCAGAGTCCCAAGGAAGGAAGCAGGAGACAAGGCTCTAGGGAAATGTGAAGAAGAGGCCAGTGCGTTGGCTCAGCATGCAGCATGTTAAAGGTGCTTGCCGCCACGCCTGTCGATCTGAGCTTTATCCTCAACATTCGAGTGGTGGAAGAAGAGAATTGACTCCTACGAGTTGTTCTCTCATGGCCATAGGGCATCCAAGCAGAGAAGGATAAAAAAACGGAGGAAGAGAAAGAGGAGGGCGGGGGAAAAAGAGGAGGAGGGAGCAGGAGGGGAAGCAGGAGGAAGGGGGAAGAGGAGGAAGAGGAGGGGAGGAGAAAGAGAAGGAGGAAGGGGAAAGAGGAGGAGGAAGAGGAGGGAAAGGAGGGAGAGAAGGAGGAAGAAGAGAAAGAGGAGGGGGATCGGGAGGAGGAGGGAGGGGGAAAAAAGAGGGGAGAGTGGGAGGATAGGAGGGGAGGGAAGGAGGAGGAGGAGGGAAAAGAGGAGGAAGGGAAGAAAATGGGGAAGAGGAAAAGAAGAAGGGGAGGGGGAAGAGGAGGAGGGAAGGAGGAGGAAGAGGACTTGACACTGGCTAAGATGTGCCTCACACCCCAGCTTAGGAACCCTCTCCCTTTTTCCAGTATTTATGCTCCCTTAGCAACCAGCCACCTTGCTTCAGATACCCCACCATGCCTATCTCTAAAACACTTTGTGCCCATTATTATGGGCCTTGCTGGTAACCAGAAGCTTCCCTGGACACCTTGCTTCCTGAAGGGATGCCTTGCCCGAGTGCATCTGCGTGTTGTGCCAGGCTGCCGTGCCCAGCTTTACATGGATGCTGGGGGTCCAGACTTGGGCACCTGTGTTTGCACAGCACCTGACCTCTCCCCTGCCCTGGAAGTAAATTTGAAACATTTTCCTGTGTTCCTTCTCCCTCCCCCTCTCCCATCTCCCATATTTTCCTCGTGAACCTCCACCTCTCCATCATAGCCCCTTCCCCTGCCGTGCTCACACCTTCGATTCTACCAAGGGTCTATCCTCCTGGCAGGACACCCCCCATGTTAGGTACTTGAGTCCACGAAGCTCGGGACTCAGCCATTCATGCTGCTGTGGTTGGCTTGGGGCAATGTTCTAACGTCCAGGTACCAAAGGATGTACGCCTCCCATCTGTACCAGGGATTCCCTCCAAAAAAAAAAAAAAAAAAAAAAAAAAAAAAAAAAAACGGTCTAGAGTCCCACACCTACCCTCCTGCAGCATGACCAGAAAGAGCCAGTTTCACACGGTGACCAAATGCCTGCCTGGTCACATTGCTGCCCAGTTAACTGCTTGAACTCCCACCCCCTCTCAATTGTTGGGGATTCACAGCCAAGTCCCCCACAAATCATTTATCTGCTGTTGCAGCTTCATCCACCTGCCACAAGGTGTCACTGTGGAGACACAGCTTACCCGGAGGCCCTGCCTTCCAGGAGCTAGCCTGGCTCCAGGGCTGGTGGGAAGAGCATCTGCTCACTAGGTCATACCTAGCCTCAGGGTGTTGGCTGGCCCAAGAGCATGGGTCAGGACCTGTCTGGGCCCGATAGTCACCAAGAACTTTTCTCTTGCGTAGTGCTGTCTCATATCTGATTGGACATTTGCCTTTTGCCCCTCCAGTGAGGAAACCTCC